>NC_029776.3:50855555-50861252 GCF_000817695.3 Arachis duranensis | reverse complement strand
GTGAAGGGATCATGGTTGCCTTCGGTGGTGGTGCCGTGTTCTGTCCGGTCTTTCAGGTTGGCCTCTATTTTCCGCAGTTTTTCTTCTAATTCTCTGCGCTTTCGAGTCTCCCTTCTCAGATCTTGTTCAGTTTCTTTCTGCTTCTTTATGTCCTCTTCGAGTTGTTTCAGTCGGTCTTGTTGTGCTCGGACTGCTTCTAGAATTTCCGAGCTCTTTTCTTTTTCGGGATTTTGTGGGTCTTTGTTTGGGAGTGATGTCTTTGGGCGATTCTGTTTGTTTCCTCCTGGAGTACGGGGTGATAGAGGGCTGTCTGGTCGTTCTCCGGTGTCAATTTCGTCCTCTTGTTCAGATGTAGCGTGCTCATCGTTGAGAGGGTTATCCGCCATGGTAGAGGGATGACTTTCCAGGTCCCCGGCAACGGCGCCAATGTTCCGAGGGTTTGCCTGAAACGTGCAGCTCGGTCGTCTGGAGAGGCCCGAGGTGGGGGTCCGGTGACCCGAGCTTGATATGCAGACTGGTTGGTGGTTGTACCTGCAATGACACTCCGATGCTTAAGTTAGCATGGGTCCAAGCAGATATGTGTAGATGTGGAATGAATGCCATACCTGGGTGCTCCAGTGTATTTATAGTAGTTGGCCGTGATCTTCCCTGGATAAGATATTCTTATCTTATCTTATCTTTGGGAGTTTTATCTCTATCTTTGTGGAACCGCCTTTTCTAGGCCTCTTCGGCCTTTAGGTTTTGGGCTGCGTTCCTTTTGATGGGCCTTCCTTGCTTTATTGTCCGAGGTCCGACCTTTAGGCGTGAGCCTTATGGGTTTGCCGAGTTGGAGGACCCTGGTCAGGGTATGAACAGTAATCTTGTTGAAGCTTCCCCCATCGAATGTGAAATCAATGTTGAGGAGGGTGCGCAACCTCCAACACATAACTTGATCAATGATAAAGGTTTGGAGGAAGTTAGCAAACAAGAAGAATTTAAAAAGAGCTATCAAAAGATGGAAATCATCATGGAGGAGCCAAAGGAAGTGGAACCTACAATGTCAAGATCATTGAATATCTTCCTTGCTAAGTCACCGTCCCAATCACAAATTGAGTGGGTAATCATCTCATCCTTTAATTTTCTTGGCCCATATCAATATGCATTGTTAGAAACGGACGGTCAACTTAGAACTCTTTGTGGGCTAGAGAGTAAGAACGGATTAGATGCCGGTGGACAATTTGAATCAAGGTGCATAAAGGATGGAATATCAAACTTTGAATCTCAAAGGTGGAGTGAAGCCAAATTCAATGGGATTAGGATGATGAGTATGAGTTACAAGGAGAAATCCCAAACATTGGTGGAGATTCCTGGATGAGTTCAAGCACAAGCCACCATAACAGGAAGCTTACCAAATGTCCAACTTAAGGACTTTAACTAATAGTGCTAGGTGGGAGACACCCCACCATGGTAAACTCTTTCCACTCTCTTCTAACCTTGTTTAATAAGTGTTTTGAGTTACCATTGTTGGTAGGTCTGCATATTATAATTAGCTTGTTTGTATACATTAGTAGCTAGAATATTAACATGTATGTTGTGATTAGTAGAAATAGAATAAATCTCAAAACCAACTTGCATTTTAGAAAGTGTAGGTTTTTGACTAAATAAGGAGTTGTAGGCACCATGGGGAGTCTTTGGGCAAGTAGAGCTTTTAGGCATTATCCTGTTCAAAAAAAAAAAAAAAGAGGGGGTGGACACGCGCGCACGCTGCACGCGCACGCGTCCATGAGCGGATACATCATCACCCATATTCTAGAGAGTTGGGCCTCTCCTAGGCCAGCATTATGCCTCGAGCCCAATTCACTCCACGCTGACGCACATTACGTGCGTGCGCGTCAATACAACTATAGGGAAAAAGCACGCGTACGCGCACCAGCCGCGTACGCGTCGAATTGCTGCTGCAAGATCTAGCGCCAAGCCCCAGAGAGTTAAGCCAGCTCTGAGCCATCCTTAAGCCCCTGGCCCAATTCAACGCGTGCAGACGCGTACGTGCCGCGTACGCGCAGGCCTAAGTAGTGCAACCTCCAGGCCATCGACCAGAGAGTTAGGCCTCATATGGGCCAACTCTAAGCCCCTAGCCCAACTCCTTGCACGCGTGCGCGCACTGTACGCGCACGCGTCCCTTCCTACTCTGCTCATCCACGCTCAGGCGCGTTGTACGCGCACGCGTAGGTCCCAAGTTTCATCAAAGGACGCGGACGCGCAGATGGCGCGCGCGCGTCGATTCAAAAAGATGATAACCTAATGCGCAACGAGCATTGCGCAGTCGCGCCCGTCTTTCCCCCCTCTCATCCCTCTTCTTCTCCCTGTCACCACCTCCCCGATCCTCAGGATTAGCATCGAGGACGATGCTTAATCTTAAGTGTGGGGAGGTAGCCGGTGGCATCACTAGATACCGGTGAACATTTTGGCCACTTTTCTAGCTATCTTACTTTGCACACTCTTTGTATATATTTGATGTATTTTGAGTTTATTTTGGATACTTTTACTGCTTGATACTTTCACTACTTATTTTGGATTTATTTTGGATTTTAGATACTTTGATGCTTATGGATATCCTTAGATGTTTTAGATGATAGATTTCATACTTTTACTTTTAGTTGAATTTTTCTTTATACATTTTTGCATATCTTTCTTTTTAATTCGTGGTTGTGATTAGAAATCATATTTTGACTTGCAAATATTTAGCTATCCTTTTCTTTTGCATAAGAAATTGGCTTTAAGTGAAAAGGAAAGGGTGAACTAAGAAATTTTTTGAATTTTTCAATCACAACAATGCTTAGTCAAATATTGAAATTTTCCAAGAAGTTTAAATATAGGGCATCAACCCAATTGATTGAAAGAAGATTTCTAATGGAACTTGCTTGAATTTCATACGTTGTGAATCATGTATTGAACTAAGAACATAAGCTTGTGAGACTTGAGCCTATTGATGTGGTTACATTTTATAGCCACTTATCTTCCATTCTTGTGTGAAATTGCTCTCTTTCTATGATTGTAATCCTTGATTTGCTTGATTCTATATGTCCATTTATTTCTTGTATTTATGCATTTATATGATTGAGGCCATTATTTCATTAGCCCACTTTCCCAAATAGCCAACCTTTTTATTCTCCATTGTTAGCCAATTTTGAGCCTATGCTTAACCAACTTATTCTCAATTTAGCACATTACAAGCCCAAGGCGGAAAACCAATAAGAGTCCTTGTTTGGATCTTTGATTAGCCTAGGCTAGTGAGAGTGTTTATTATTCAAAGTTGGCGAGGCTTGGGAACATTGGATGGGATAAAAGGGGTAGTACACTTTCATGTTTAGGAATTGAGTACATACTCATGTATTGATTAAATGAATAGACCTTATGCATTGATGTTCTTGTATATAGTTTGACAAAAGAAAAAGAAATGAAAAAAAATGAAAAATGATGAAAAGAAAAAAAAAGAATAGAAAAAGAAAGACAAAAGAAAGAAAATAATAAAAAGGGGACAAATTGCCCCAAAGTGAAGTCAATAAAAAGGAATCAATGCATAGGTGTTATGAATCAAATAGGAAATGCATTAATATGTAAGAAAAAAATGAAGAATGGGTAGTTAGAATAGTTTGAACTTGTATAGGTCATTGTATAGTTAGGTGGGGAAGTCTATGCTAATCAAAATTCAAATCCTAGTCCACTTAACCATAAATGATCTTACCTTGACCCTGACCCCATTACAACCTAAATGAAAGACCTCATGATGAATGTATGCATGCATTGAATAAATGTTGATTGTTAGAAGAAAATCAAATTTTGGAAAACTTGATTAGAAGAGAATTGAGCGAATTGACCCCTAAACACTTGAGTGAATAGAGCGGATACACATATCCGGTGAGGGTTCAAAAGTTCAATCACATGTGTTCACCTATATTATCTATATTCTTGCAAGTTTGAACTCCTTTTTGATAATTCAATACAATTGTGGTTTGGACTTAATTCCTATTGCCTAGCCCTTGTGCTTACACATGCTCCCTTGGCAATTTGACATGTTTGAACTAAGCATTTTCATTTGCTTAGATAATTGCATTTAGATAGGATTCATATAGTTTAGATGCATTCAATGAATGTCATAACCCTTAGTTCCTTCTTATTTTAGCATGAGGACATGCTAAGGCTTAAGTGTGGGGAGGTTGACAAACCCCAATTTGACGGTTTGTTTTGTATTAAGTTTAGAGTGTTTTGATAACCTTTTGTCACATTTAGCCTATGAATTAGCATGGTTTTGTATCTCTCCCATATTTGTGCTTAAGTGTAAAAACATGCTCTTTAAGCCTTATCTTGATGAATTCTAATTCCTCTTTGATTCCATAAGATGCCTTGATGTGTTTGCTAGTAATTACAGGATTGAAATAGGCTAGGCATGGATCAATTTTTAGTTAGTTACATTTGTAGAGAGAGAAACTCCAACTTCTCTCTAGGATTCATCTTCATTTTCTCAATTCTCAGCTATTCCTTGGTGAGATCCATTGCAACTCTCAATTTACTTTGTTCATGTTGTAGATCCTCTTCTCTAATCTCAATTAGTGTTTGTAATTGTTCAATTCTCATAGATCTTAGGTTTAACTTTGTTGTTTTGGATTCCATTAATTCATTGAAGATCTCATTTTCATTGTTGTTCATTGTTGATTCTTGTTGATTTCTTGTGTTGAATTACTTTGATTCTAAATTTCCTCTCAATTTTACTATGTCTTTCATTCTCGCTCTCCAAGTATTTGAGAAAATGCCAACTTTAGATATGGAGTAGTATCCCCTCACTTAGCCTAGTAGTTGAGTCATTGGAGACACTTGAATAATGGATGTCAATTGTTGATTAAGAATTGAGAATTGCTAATTGACTTGGAGTGCACTAAAGCTAGACTTCCCTAGGGTAAGACTAGGACTTGTGACTCAAGTTAGTTACTTTTACTTGACTTCCCTCTATAATTAGGGGTTAACTAAGTAAAGCAACACTCCTTTGTCATCACAATTGAAGGAAGCTATAGTGATGGAACTTCCAATGTTCAACCTTGGCCAAGGCTTTTAATATTGATTGATTGTTGTTTTCTTTTATTAGCACTTTTATGCCACACTCTTTAAGCCACAAAAGACCACTTAACCAATAACATGCATCCTTGTAGCATTCCTAGGGAAGAACGACTCGGGACTAATACTCTCGATTATAGATTGTAGATTTGTTTGATGATGGATTTTGCGTCGGTTTAGACTATACTACGATTGATCATTTGATAATTTCTATACCGGCAAAAATCCAATCGTCAAAATGGCGCCGTTGCCGGGGAGTGCGCATGAGTGCCATGTTTTTGGTTAATGTAAACATGTGAATATTGTGAATATGTTTGTCTTTTGTTTGTTTGTTAGTTTTTGTTAGTTTTAAGATCTCTATAGGTTTTGTTTCTATTTGCCACTATGAATTCTCGTCCTTGTGGTTTTGGATATGACTATGACTACTTTGTAGGCGATGAAAACTTGAATGATGGCTCACATTATGGGAGAAATGAATTCTTAGGAAGGGAGCCATATCCATATGAGCAATCACCATGGCAACCTTCCCCTTCAAGTTACTATGATGGTAATCCCTCCTATAATGCATATCATTCCTATGGATATGATGACTCTTATCATGGTTATACC
>NC_029776.3:50850753-50854865 GCF_000817695.3 Arachis duranensis | reverse complement strand
AAGTTGAAGCTCCGCTTCTTCTCCCTGTCATACAACCAACAGAGTACAAGCAAGAAAAGCAATGCAGAAAGTATCTTGTTAGAATTACTTGTTAGTGTCAGTGATGCAATATATCAAATAGTTAGTGGGTTAGTGAACTGAATTGTAAATAGCAAAGAAAAACTAAGAAACAGGGGAGGGGAAGAATTAAACTAAGACGGAAAGCAAATTAACCAAATAGAAAATTAAATCAAAAAAATACAAATGCTCAATCTAGTTATCCTCTAATGTAATCATTGTCGATGCACAATCAATCCCCGGCAACGGCGCCATAAACTTGATCGGGGTAAAACGTGTCTCTCAACAAATTCCCATTCGGCAAGTGTACCGAATTTGTCGTCAAGTAAAAACTCACAATAGAGTGAGGTCGAATCCCACAGGGATTGATTGATCAAGCAACTTTAATCAGAGGAATGATCTAGTTGAGCGAATCCATGAATAGAATTGATAATTACAGAAATTAAAATGGCGAGAAATTAAATGACTGAAAGTAAAGAGCAGAATTGTAAATGGGAATGGGGGAATCACTCATAAAAGTAAATTGCAGAAAATAAAGAGAATGGGTAAGATCAGAAATGGGGAGTTCATTGGGCTTAGGAGATGTTGCAATTTCCGGATCAATTTCATTTTCATCTCTTCCTCAATCAACGCACTCATTGATCTCCTTGGCAATCTTAAGTGATTGAATCACAATTTCTTGCAATTCAATCTCTCAAATCTTGATCAATAGCCAATTCCTTGGTCAATTGCTCATGAGAAGAGATGAAGTGTGGTCACTGATTATACCACATGCACTTCCCAAATCAAATGCTTAGAGGGTTATAGCCACATACCCATCCACACTCAATTTGGTCCAGCATGAGAAAGCATTTCTAGCTAATCTCTTCATTCCTCTTTCAAGGATCCGAAGAGATCCATGTTTGAAGAGCTTCTTTTCCAAGATCACTATCCAATTGGATGAAGATCGAAGGCTTTCAAGTAAAATCAAAAGGAAAGATAGAGGAAGAATAAGAAAATTAGTATTGATCCATCAAATTACAACAGAGCTCCCTAACCCAATGAAAGGGGTTTAGTTGTTCATAGCTCTAGAAATCAAAATCAAAGATGGAGAATACATGATAAAGCTAGAATTGCAAAGAAAGTAAATACAAAGAGTAGTTCTCTTTCCTAGCTCCTCCCAAAAAGCTCCCCTCTATTTCAAAACTACTCCTATATATACTACTCTTCTCAGCTTCTAGTTAGCTCTTCAAGTCTTGGGCCTCTGGATCTTTGAGATTGAAGCAGTTCCTTTCTTCAATTGGGCTTGGCTTACTTGCAGAGAGAAAGTGTGAAGTGGGTAGAGACTTTAGCTCAAGACGTTAGGGGTGTTTAACATTTAGTGAAAATACAAGTTCGAGAACGTTAGTGACACTTAACATTGTCACTAATGTTGCCATGCACCCCTTTGCCTCACATTAGAGCCCACGTTAACTAGGTTAACGTGGCTTTTAACTTTGCCTTGCTAGCCTTCGAGAACGTTAGTGACACTCAACATTGTCACTAACATTCAAGTGTGCCCCTTCTTGCTTCACGTTAAAGCTCACGTTAACTAGGTTAACGTGGCTTTTAACATGGCTTTTGCGAACCTTCGAGAACGTTAGTGACACTCAACATTGTCACTAACGTTCAAGTGTGCCCCTAGGTCTCACGTTAGAGTCCACGTTAACTAGGTTAACGTGGCTTCTAACGTGGCCATTCTTAGCCATCCCAACGTTAGTGACAATGTTGAGTGTCACTAACTTTGGCTCATTCTTCATTCCTCATCGTTAGCTTCCACGTTAACCAAGTTAACGTGAAGGTTAACGTGGCTCTTGGGGGTTGTGTGGTTGCTCCAACGTTAGTGACAATGTTGAGTGTCACTAACGTTGTCGACAACTCTCCATCTCTTACGTTAGCTCCCACGTTAACTAGGTTAACGTGGGAGTTAACGTGGCTTTTTGCACCTTAGGCCAACATTAGTGACAATGTTGAGTGTCACTAACGTTGGCTTCTCTTCCCCCTTTAACATTAGAGGCCACGTTAACTAGGCTAACGTGGCTTCTAACGTGGCTATTTGTGAGCAATTGCCAACGTTAGTGACAATGTTAAGTGTCACTAACGTTGGCTCAACTTCTCTTCTCCATGTTAGAGTTCACGTAAGTTAACGTGACTCTTTAACGTGGGCATTGATGGCTTTTGAGAGTGTTTTTGGCAATCATTTTTCTCCTTAACTTTGCAAGTTACCTCCCATTCCTTGCTTCCTTTGGTCCTGAAATCAAGCAATAGAGTGCATCAAAGTTCTAGTCCACATCATGGGTAATGCAATATACAATTTTGTCATTAAAATCATGCAAAATCCTCATGAAATAATGTAAAATGCACAATGTATGCTTGAATCAAGGTCTGAGTGAATATCTGCCCAAAACTAACTTATTTCCTAAGAAAATGCATGAAAACACCTAAAAACAGTAAAGAAAAGGTCAGTGAAACTAGCCAAAATGCTCTGGCATCAGCTTTCCCGGCAGCATCGGTATGAGGAGAAGGAGGATGAGTCTGAAGGGGCACAGCATCTACGGTTCCATCATCCCGGTTTTGAATCTGGCAATCCGGATCAGATGCAACGGGAGGAACAGAGGAGGTCGACACCTTAAAAGAAGGCATTGGGGGAGGATCAGCCTCATCATCATCCTGGTCATCAGGGACAATCTTACCATCCCTCACGACATTGTTCAGGCTAATGAGAGTCAAGTCGGCATCAGGAGCAACAACCCGAAACTGTTCCATCAGGTTCTCGGAGGCAGCAGTTACGCTACCCACAAGATGACCTTGAAGCTCACCATAATTAACCCGGGCTGTTTCCAAATCCTCCCGAAGATGCATCAATTCCCTATAAGCCGAGACATAGCTGTCCTTATGTTTCAACGCCATGTCTTCGGCCAGATTCAAAGAAGCAGCAAGGGCAATAGAGCTGGCCTTCTCACTCTCCAACTCCCTCTCCACCTTCGCTAACTTCACCTCCAACTCCTCCTTCAAACCCTTGATTCGATCAAATTCTGACTTGGCTTCTTCCATAAAAGATTTTGTGGCATGAATCGGAATCCCCTGAATTGTTCGGAATATAGTGGCACCTATATGAGCCATCTTCACACTATTTTTAGTAATAAAATCCAAATGCCGAAGAAGAGACACGTCGTCCATGGAAATCCCACCATAGGGGGCAATTTGCTGGTCAACAAACTCAATGGCATCAAAGTCTGGGGCATCCAAGTTAAAGGGCTCGGATGTTTTTTGCTTTTTCAAAGGTGGGGCACTAGAAGCAGTAGCAGAAGTTTGAGGAGGATCGACCTGATGAAACTGGAGAGTAGGAATTACTTTCCTCGACCCAAGGGAACTCGACACAGGAGGCTTCAAGGGGACCTGTGAAGATCCCTTGCCGGCCACCTTGGCCGAGATGTTCAGAGTAGCAGTTGCCTTCTTTGCCCTTTTGAAGGCCTTCACAGAGTCATTATTCTTTGACATCTCTACAAAACACAAAAATAGCCACGACAAAGAGTTACAAAAGAGGAAAAAAAGGAAATAAGTATAGAAACAAGTCAGACAAATAGACAAGCAAATACCCAAAGCAGTCCGAACCAAGGACGGATTAGTCAAAAATCTTTTTGTATCAAGATGAGGTGGTTTCCCCCAGAGATCCTCAAGAACAACTACAAAAGCGCATTCAACATCATCCAGCATCTCCCAGGTATAGCGAGACACTCTTACATCTTTCTACCACTCTAGAGGGAAGGAGGGCTCGTCATTTTCATCAAGAAAAAAGGGGCGGGCCCCCTCAACAGCTCGAACTCTAAAGAAGTAATTCTTGAAGTCCTTAAAGGACTCATCATACATTGCAAACACTTTATGGCCTTGAGCGGACCGGAAAGAAACCCAAGAAGCTTTCTTTTTTGAAGAACCGCCAGGCTTGGCAGAAACGAACAAGTAAAGAAACAGAGTCTGGGAAGGTATTACATCTAGTTCACGGCAGAGAAGTTGAAAAATTTTAATAAAACCCCAAG
>NC_029776.3:50835743-50850523 GCF_000817695.3 Arachis duranensis | reverse complement strand
ATCCTCGCGAGCATTGTTACCACAAATCCTATGACACTTCCTCAGCTCTGTGCAAAATTTAGCGTCCACAACGAAAACACACAACAAAACAAGGGAGTCCAGCCAATCGGACATCCCCTCGGGAACTCTGGAAGACATCTCTACAATGTTATTGCGAGAAGACATGGGGCCAACTAAATCCTACAAGTAAGAAAAGAAAATAAGGTTACTACAAACATCTCGGACAAAGGAGAAAACAACTCGGTCAATGCTTCTGATGCAATGAAAAGCAAGAAAAGGAAAACCCCAAGACTCAAACCAAAGTCCCGGGGCATCCTTTGGAGGCAGCAATAATGCAAGGTTTCCAGAACACATCCTTTGGATTCAAAGCAACAAGCATTTTTTCAAAGAAAAAACACAGCAAATCATCACAAAGCCTACCAAACAAAACATTCCCAAAGCAACAAAGCATGGGACCATTAAAGACGCAACCTTTTTTGAAAAAAGATCAGACAGGAAGCAATCTCCAAAAAACAGATACAGATCTTTTATCAGTATCAAAAGCAACCAGAAAACAACAATAAAACCCCAGAAAGCCTCAACAGAAATTCCAAGAAAAACCACAAGAAGGAAGATAAGAAAAGCATATCACAGCAACGAGTAAAAGATCGCAAAAGATCCAAACTTTCAAACATGCAAAACCAGAACTTCACCAAAATTAAAGACGAAGCCACGAAGAAGACGAGAAAAGCTATTACCAACCTGGAAAGAACAAGCGAGCTTCAACAAAAAACCAAAGGAGGAAGACGAAATCTGGGAATATGAACAAGAGCAATGTCGCCGGAAGAAACACAAAGACCCCAAGCTCCAACGCCAAATGACGCTGCACCACAAAGAAAACAGAAATGCAAACGAAAAAACAAAGAGTGGAGAGAACTAAGAAAAGAAGTTACGAAAAAAGCAAAAGAAGGTTTTCGGGGTTTCAAAATCCAAAGTAAAAGAGCTTAAAGGAAATGAGGCAATTAATGCTCAAAATTAAAAAGCATTAAACCCTCGCACGTTCCCAAAAAAGTGCTGGTATAAAAGCGCGCGTCTTTTAGAAGAAAACGTTCTACATTCAAAAAAGACTCTACAAAGAAAAGGAATCCACAAAATGCTTGAGTTCGACTTCACTTAAGAAGGACCGAAGTCAAGGACTCGACCTCCAAAGGAAGAACCAAGCTCAAGCAGGGGCACTGTTCATACCCTGGGTCGAGATGACCGACCCGGGATGTTTAGCGACAAGGCGACTGACCTCTTCAGGTCAGACTATCCGACCACTTCTCAAAGAGCTCGGCTAAATCAACAGGAAAGCCCAAATAAAGGGCCCAAATAGAGGAACCCGACCCAAATCTAGAGGCAATCCTAGCCTACAGAGATAAAGGCGGTTCCGTTGAAGATAAGCTGACCTCATCCAAAGATAAGATAAGATAAAATAAGATAACTAACTTATCTTATCTAGAAAGGTCACTTCTCACCATTATAAATACACTGGAGCACCCAGGTATAACTCATACTCTGATTCTACTTAATACCTGCTTAGTACCCTTGCTAACTTAAGCATCAGAGTCCCTTGCAGGTACCCCCCACCCTCCAGGGACACAGGATCAGCACCACCACCAAGTCCAACAAATCGGACACATAAGTTCTGACCACCGTACACCTGCCGGACACGTCGGCTCCGACCAATACAGAAGATCTCGTCCGAGATCGACCTACAGTTTTAGGTAACCCTCGGAACACTTGTGGATGTTTACCGAGAGATATGCAACACTGAGAAGATCCCACCCCCTCTCCTGATTAAACACAAGAGAGGAAGAAGTCAGACAGAGTATTGTGAATACCACCGAATCTACAGGCATCCTACCAACGAGTGCTACGACGTGAAGAATGTCATAGAAAAATTTTTACGAGATGGGAGACTAGATCGGTTCTTAGCCAATAGTGCAGACGAACCAAAAAAGAGAAGAAGGGACGAAGCGGACAGACGAGCTGAACGTCCCCCTCATAACCCGGAGAGACATGTTCACAAGATAAACGAAGGATTCGCAGGAGGAGGGATCTCTAAGTAATCCCGCAAAAGACACCTTAAAGAGGTGTACCATGTCGGAGAAGGGGACAAGTCGCCCGACCTCCCCACTATTACCTTCACTCAAGAAGACGCTGCAGGCATCATCCTGGGGCATGATGATCCCGTGGTCGTTACCATCATACTCGCCAATGCCAATCTCCACCGAACATTGGTAGACCAAGCAAGCTCTGCGGATATCCTGTTCAAATCCACATTCGACAAGCTCGGCCTACAAGAAAAAGAGCTCTGAGCATATCCTAATAGCCTATACAGACTTGGAGACACCCTAATCCAGCTACTTGGGTACATCCCACTGCACACAACCTTCGAGAAAGGAACAAGGTCTAGAACGCTAAGCATAGACTACATAGTAGTCGATGTGAGCTTTGCATACAATGCCCTCATAGGTCAGACAACGCTAAATCAGCTTGCTGCAGTAGTCTCTACTTTGCACCTATGCATGAAGTTCCCAACTCTAGAAGGGATTGCCACCATAAAAGGAGATCAAAAACTTACGCAACGCTGTTACAACAAAAGTCTGAACCTTAAAGGTGACCTCAGAGGAAAAGAAACTAACACTATTGAACTCGGGGGAATCAGAGCTCATGAAGAACTTCGTCCTCAGCCAGAAGGTGAGACCAAAAAAGTTCAAATCAGGGATACTCAAGACAAAATAACAAATATAAGGGCAAACCTAAAGAAGACTTAAAGGAACTGCTGACAAAGTTCTTAAGAAAGAACTTCGACCTATTCGCATGGAAGGCCGCAGACATGCCCGATATTAATCCCGAACTAATGTGCCATAAACTGACAGTGTACCCTGGATCTCGGCCAGTACAACAAAAATGTAGGAAGCTCGGTCCAAAGAGATTGCAGGCTGTAGAGGAATAGGTATAGGCCTTGTTAAAGGAATGGTTCATAAGGGTGGTACAGTACCCATTATGGCTGGCCAATGTCGTACTGGTCAAAAAGTCAAATGGAAGGTGGCGGATGTGCACTGGTTACACCGACCTCAACAAAGCCTGCCCAAAAGATCCCTACCCACTCCCAAATATAGATACACTAGTCAATGCCTCATCGGGATATAAGTACTTTTCCTTCATGGACGCTTACTCGAGATACAACCAAATTTCACTGTATCAGCCTGACCAAGAAAAACCCTCGTTCCTAACCCCAAGAGCGAACTACTGCTACATAGTCATGCCTTCGGACTCAAGAACGCAGGGGCTACGTACCAGAGGCTGATGAATAAAGTTTTTGCTGACCACATCGAAAAGTTGATGGAGGTTTATGTCGACGACATGCTGATAAAGACACAAAGAGTGGAAACCTTATTATCCGATCTTGCCGAAGTGTTTGACACCATAAGAAAGCATGGGATGAGACTTAATCCCGCAAAGTGCACTTTCGTGGTAGAAGCTGGCGAATTCTTGGGCTTCATGCTCACCTAGAGAGGGATTGAAGCAAACCTAGATAAATTCCAGGCCATACTCAGCATGAAGAGCCCGACCTGCATCAGAGAAGTACAATAGCTAAATGGAAGACTAGCGGCCCTGTCTAGATTCCTAGCTGGGTCGGCCTTGAGATCTCTCCCTTTCTATGCCACACTACGGAAAGGAAAGAGGTTTGAATGGACCCCAAAATGTGAACAAGCCTTCCAGGGCTTCAAAACATTCCTAGGGCAGCCACCCATCCTTACCCGACCTCGGCAAGGAAAAGAACTTATCCAATTCCTCGCCGTGGGAAGCCAGGCAATAGCTTCAGCCCTAGTTAAAGACGACGAAAAAGGGCAACAACCCATCTACTTTATCAGTAAGGCTCTACAAGGGGCTGAACTAAACTACCAAAGGATAGAGAAGTTCACCTACGCCCATATACTCACTTCTCCACGACTCCGACCATACTTTCAGGCCCACACAATCAGAGTGCGAACCAATCAACCCATAAAAAGTATTCTGCAGAAAACAAACTTAGCTGGAAGAATCCTACAATGGGCAGTCAAGTTGTCCGAATTTGACCTCAAGTATGAAGCTCGGACAGCCATCAAGTCCCAATACCTGGCCGACTTCATTGTAGAATACACCGACACCCCAAACACCCCCACTAGCTGGAACCTCTACGTTGATGATTCATCAAACAAAGCCGAAAGTGGAGCCGGAGTAATCCTCAAAAGCAATCAAGGAACTCAACTCAAGCTCTCCTTAAAGTTCAAGTTTCCTGCCTTAAATAACCAAACCGAGTACGAAGCCCTACTGGCAGGTTTGAAGCTGGCTAGGGAGGTTGGAGCTCAAAAGCTTACCATTTTCAGTGACTCACAAGTAATCACCTCGCAAATAGAAGGGAGCTACCAGGCTAAGGATCACACCATGAAGAAATACCTAGACAAGACCAGAGAACAGCTTGGAAAATTTATGGGATATGAGATCTAATATATACCTCAGGAACAAAATGCCCAAGTTGATGCACTTTCAAAACTAGCCAGGACCAAACCCGGGGGAAACAATAGAAGCCTCATCCAAGAAACACTACAAAATCCGTCAACCTCGGAAGAAAAGAAGGTCTTAAGCATATCAGACCAGGACCAAGGGTGGATGACTCCCACAATCAGCTATCTCAAGTCTGAACCACTCCCCGCAGATAAAAAAAGAGGCAAAAAGGCTAGTGAGAGAAGCACAGTACTACACCATAGTACATGACGTCCTATATAGGAGAGGAATCTCTACACCCCTCGTAAAATGCATCTCGACCTCAGCTATGAGGGAAGTTCTAGAGGAAGTCCATGGTGGCATGTGCAGCAACCACCTCGGGGCACGAGCTCTTTCCAAAAAGGTACTCCGAGCTGGGTTTTACTGGCCGACCTTGCAAAAGGAAGCAACAGAGTTCATCAAAACATGCCCCCTATGCCAAAAGCACGCCAACTTTCATATCACACCACTCGAGGAACTCATCTGCGTCACTTCACCCTGGCCATTTGCAAAGAGGGGGCTTGACCTCCTTGGACCATTCCCCCAGGGATCAGGGCAAGTCAAGTTCCTCATTGTAGGAATAGACTATTTCACAAAAAGGATCAAGATAGAACCATTAGCCACTGCCATCGTCCAGAGAAGTCAAAAGTTCCTATACAGAAACATTGTCACAAGGTTTGTGGTCCCATGCTCCATCACCACAGACAATGGCACTCAATTCACTGACACGGGCTTCAGAAACCTGCTAGCCGATTTGAAAATCAAATACTAGTTCACCTCTGTAGAACACCCACATGCCAATGGACAAGCGGAAGCCGCCAACAAAGTCATATTGGCCGGGCTAAAATGGAGACTACAGGACGCTAAGGGAGCTTGAACTGAAGAGCCCCCGCAAGTCTTATAGGCATACCGCACAACACCACACTCCACCACCGGGGAATCACCCTTCTGAATTGCTTAAGGAACGGAGGCAATGATTCCCGTAAAAGTAGAAGAAGGATCCCCTAGAGTGATCCTCTAAAATGAAGATACCAACTCCCAAGCTCATAGGGAAGAGCTCGACCTACTTCCAGAAGTCCAAGAAAGAGTTTGGATTAGAGAGGAAGCGCTAAAGTGTCGAATGGCTTTAAGGTATAATCGGAAGCTAATTCGGCAAAGCTTTGCCACCACCGATCTCATCTTAATCCGAAATGATATCATAGCAGGTCGGTTAAAAAAAGAGAAGCTAGCAGCCAACTGGAAAGGGCCATACCGAGTTACAGAAGTACTAGAGAAAAGGCTACTATAGGGTGGCCTACCTCGAAGGGCGGGAGCTACCAAGGTCATGGCATGGATGTAACCTAAGAAGGTACTATATCTAGAAAAAGGTAAAGATCTTAGGCCAATGCGCACTCTTTTTCCTAAAAGGTTTTTTAATGAGGTACTAGGCCAAGATCTAAAATTTGCCCGAACTAGAAGGGTAAGCACTCACATGTACACACTTTTATTTATATTTCTATCTTATTATTTGAATAAAAGTTATTGATTCCCTAAAAAGTTTCCTCCCAAGACTGATTAATTTACGCTAAAAAAATGCAAAATTCATCGCCCGACCAAGAAAAAAGAGGTCGGCAAGGTGAAGCGACAAAGCTCGAGTTAATGCAAGAAGTTATAAAAAGTAACCCATATAAAGCGACCTGACGAGATCAGACTAGATATGGGATTACTAAAAATAACTTGAGAAGGCCCGACAGAGAAGTCGGACCAATAAAAGGATCACTGAAAAAGGAACAAGTAAAGGCCAAAAAAGGTTGAAAAAACCTAGGCTCAAGGTGCTTAGCTAAAGGGTACAAATCTTAAAAAGAGACACTACCTAAAAAGTGAAAGCACAACCTCAAGTCGGAAGAATGCTATGAAGTCGTCCAAATAAACTAAAAAGAAAAGGTTCCACATGAGAACACTACCTAAAAAGTTATTTGGAACGTGACTAGAAAGTCTGGATGGCAAATCTTGGGGTGATATAACCAAAAAGAGCCCACAAAAGTATCATGTCGCCAAGAAATAGAAAACCATGTAAGGGTTGAAAGAACAACCTAAGAACCAAAGGCATCTCGCCAAAGGCTAAAATTCACATATCAAGCAAACACAAAGGTTAAAAACATTAAAGGCTCAACGACTGCTCAAAAGCAACCCAAGAGTTCAAAGTGTTTTTGATTAAAAGCAAAAAGTTGCTAAGAAGCAACTAGCACAAGTGTTAGAGAGTCATCCATAAAGACATACATAGCCAAAGTTCAAAAGGTCACAGACTGGACCATATCAATACATAATCAAAACAAAGAAATAAAAATAACATCATAAGGGGTCCAAGTTTGCCCCAGTAGCTACATCTTTGGGAGAAGGTGGGACAGTTGAGATCGGAGTGGCATTAACAACTCCATCCGACCCATTTAGAATCTCTAAATCAGGCTCAGGCCCAGGAGGGACAACCTCGGCAGAAGGGGCTGCAGTAGCTGAAGCTGTAGAAATCTTAGCTGGCGGCACAAGGGGAGGACCCTCATCATCATCATCTGGGGCAGGCACAATCTTGCCATCCTCCACTACATTGTCCATACTGATGAAGAGAGGTCGACGTCGGGAGCAAAAACCCAAAACTGGGCCTTTAGATTTTCATACATGTCGGTCATGTTACTCACCATATGGCCTTGAAGCTCGACGTAATCATCCTAAGCAGATTGAAGTCTCTCCCTAGTTTCCAGGAGCTCGCCATATGTGCGGGTATAGCTCTCCTTGAACTTCTTGGCCATCTCCTCGACCAGATTGGCAGTCACTTCTACAGCAGTAGCCCGAGCCTTCTCCCTCTCTACATCAATCTCCAATTTAACAATCTTGACATCTAGCTCGTCCTTCAGACCCTTCATCCTGTTGTATTCAGCCTTGGCCTCCTCCATAATGGCCTTGGTAGCATGGACCGGGGACTCCCAGTAAACCCGAGATAAGGTAGCACTAATATTGGCCATCCAAATACTATTACTTGATATAAAATCAAGATGATGAAGAATCGACACATCATCCAGATGAACTTTACCATGAGGAGCAATCAACTCTGTGGCAAAGGCCACACAATCAAATTCTTTGTCATTCAGATTATAAGTCCCCACCATCTTTTGCTTCTTGGGAGCGGGACCAGCAGAAGTAGGGGAGGAGGCAGCACCAGAGGTCGTTTGAGGCAGGTTAGAGGAAGCTATTCGAACTTGAGAGGTCAGGATAATCTTCCTCAGACCAGTTGCCGGCTTCTTCGGAGGCAACTGTTCCGAAGAACCTTCCCTCGAAGTCTTCTTCGACAAATTCTTGGCAGCCACTGCCTTTTTCGCTTTGCGAAAAAATTTCATCAAATCCGAAGATGTCATCATCTCTGAAAAGAAGCCATGAAAACAATTACACAGTAGAAAAAGTATAAGTTCACAAACAATAGAAGAAAATTGTCTATGAAGAAAGAGGTCGGATGCTAGCTCAGAATAGAGGAGGGAAGGATCTCCTAGAAATCTCATCATATCCAGATAAGGAGGCTACCCCTAATGCTCCTCTAAAACACACACAAAACCCTCTCTACCTCATCTAAACTCTCACAAGGATACTTAAGAACTACCGGATCTTTTGGCCATCATGAAGGGAAGGTCCGCTCATCGTTCTCATCCAGAAAGAAGGGACGGACATCCTCAACAGCTCGGACTTTAAAATAAAATTTTTTAAAGTCCCAAAAAGAGTCATCAAACATGGAAAAAACCTTTTTCCCTTAGGTAGCTCGAAAGGAGAACCAAGAAGCCTTCTTCTTAGCCACTCATGGTTTGGTCAGCACAAACAGGTAAAGGAAAAAGGGCTGGGAAGGACAAACACCTAGTTCTTGACACGGCAACTAAAAAATTTTTATGAAAGCCCAAAAGTTCGGATGAAGCTGCAAAGGGGCCACATTACAGTTCCACAAGAGTTCGGTTTTGAAAGCAATAAAAGTAAGGGAAATACCTAGTTGGCTAAAGAAATAGTCATAAGCAAAAAAGAAAGGACGCTCTGTCCGATCTAAGGGAGGGAAGCTAACTCTCTCCTCAGGGTCGGGTGACACCAGTTCATAGTTCTTCTTATATTCTCTACACTCGCAGATCCTATGAAACCTCCTAAGTCCCTCACAGTACTCCGGGTTGTCCACAGTGACACACATCAACGCTATAAAATCTAACCAGTCAGCCATACCAGGGGGACCTTTGTAGACATCCTGACAATGTTTTTACGTGAAGACATAAAACAATTATACCTATAGTAAGAAAAAAGAAAAGGGGTAACTACCAAACAACTCGAACAGAAAGAGAAAAAGAAGAGACAACCAGCAAACAACAAGTATAGCAGCAAAAGGGCACCCCAGGATTCACAAAAGCAACAAGAAATCATCATCAAAAACTCAGCGGCACTCTTTGGAGGCAATGCAGATATAGAGAGGGAGAAACACACAGGAAAGTCAATGAAAATCAAAACCCAAGCCCCATCACCAAAAAGAAAAAAATGCAACTAAAAGACGGTTCACCTAAGTGCCTACATTTCCCCAAATGAAGCAACAGAGATAAAAAGATCTCAACTTTGAAGAAACAAAGGTTAATATCACCAGAAAGCTTCAGCCTTTTCAAAACAAGCTCAGCAAGATCAAAACTTTGTGCAAAAAGAAAGCATGCAGCAGTAAAGCATAAAGAAGGACGACAATTAAAACACATAAAACGAGAAAGGGTATGAAGCAAAGTACTAACCTGCAAAGGAGAACAAGAAACAACAACGTGTGCGTAGTGAAAGCACGAACGGTCCAACAAAAGCTTTGAAACTTCAAAGAAAGAAGAAAAGCTTGGGGCAAATCAAAAGTAGAGAAAGAGGTCTTTTTTTTAGAAGAATGAAAATGAAACAGACGAAAGCAAGAAACTGAAAACGAAGTAAAAGCCCTTTTTTTCGATTTTAAAGTGCAAGGTGGGAAAAGAAATGGCATAAAGAAATAAAGCCCAAATTAATAGGCTTTAAGAGTGTTTGCTTGATCCCAAGGAAATAACGTCCTCGAAGGGAATGTCGCAAAGGAGCTAAAAAAAATGCTTCGCATTTAAGCAGAATAACACCAGACTCGCGCGGAAAGGAGCTACTCAAAACCGAACCAATGCTCGAGCACGACTTCCTCAAAAGATCGAAGCTTGTAAGCATGACCTCATGGGAAGATTGAAGCTCAAGCAGGCGCACTGTTTATACACCAGTCCGAGCTATAAGGTCGAGTTCGATAAAGACAAATGGACCGACCTCATGAAAGGTTAGCCCAGCACCGACCTCTTCACAAAGAGCTCGGACAAACACCACAGAGGCCCAAGAAAGGCCCAAAATAGAAGAATCATCGCCTACTAGAAAGCAGTTGACCAAAAGATAAAGATCTCCTCCACAAAAGATAAGATAAGATAACCAACTTACCTCAAAGGAAGATCACCAAGCACTACCATAAATACACTGGAGCACCCAGGTATAACTCATACTCCAATTCTACAAAAAACCTGCTTAAAGCCCGTGCTGACTTAAGCTTCAGAGTCTCTTGTAGGTACCACCACCCCCTGGTGATCAAGCTCCAAACAAGTTGGATACGGAAGCTCCGATCACACCAGAAGATCTCGTCCGAGATCGACCTCAATGTTTCAAGTAACCCTCGGAATACTTACCTTTACCTTAACCCCATTACAACTTATGGAAGGACCTCATGATATTTCTATGCATACATTTAATAAAGGTTAATTGTTATATGAAAAAAAATCGTAGAAAGCTTGATTAAAGGAAAATTAAGTGAATTGACCCTATACATTTGAGTGATTAGAGTGGATACACATCTGGTGAGGGTTCAATTGCTCAATTACATGTTTCCGCCTTTGATTATCTCCATTCTTGAAAGTTTGTAAATGCTTTTTAATGACTCTAATCAATTATGGATTTTACTTGATTTAGATTGCCTTAGCCCTTGTGTTTATATGTGTATCTTGGAATTTGAGTTATTTTGACTAAGTAGTTGCATTCATGTAGATAGATTGCATGTAGGGAGTTTACTTGCTTTGAATAATTGTAATACCCCTTGTATCTTTCTTGAGTTTAGCATGAGGACATACTATTGTTTAAGTATGGGGTTGTGATGAATCCACATTTCATGGAATTTGTTTTCTCTATTTGAGTGGATTTCATTAACCTTTTTTGCACTTATCCATTGAAATAGTAGAGTTTCATGATTTCTTCCTAAATTGTGCTTGAAAGTGAAAACATGGTTTTTAGGCCTTTTAATTACTAAATTTTATTCACTTTAATCCTATTTGATGCCTTTATGTGTGTTTGCTAAGTGATTTCAGATTTCCAAGGCAAGAATAGGTTGAAGAAGTGAGAAAAAGAGCATGCAAAAGGGAAAAAACCATGAAGAAATAGAGTTTGGAAGTTCCAGCATCCGTGCGTGCGCACAAGCGACGCGTGCGTGCGCACAAGTGCGAGCTCGGCGACGCATACGCGTGGGGATGATTTTCGCCAAGTGACACGTACGCGTGACCCACGCGTACGCGTGACCGTGTAACGTGAGCTCATTAATTGAAAATTGCTAGGAGCAAATTTTGGGCATCCAAAACCCAATCCAACTTATTTCTGAAGCTATTTCAACCCCAATTCAAGTCGAAGCAAGGGGGCAATAAGGTTTAGCTTTTCTATGTTTTTCTCTTAGTTTTCTAGAGAGAGAAGCTCCCCCTCTCTCTAGAATTAGGTTAGGTTTATTTAATTTCTCTTTAATTTCAGCTTTTAATTCTTGTTTTAATGTAGTTTTATTTATGTTTGCATGCTTTATTGTCTTAGTTCTCTTAGTTCTTCTTCTTAACTTTCCATTTTTGTCATTTTTATGTTTATGGATACTCTTGTTAATTTTAATGTTCATTTAATGCAATTTATGTTTTAAGCTCATTTATTGCTTGTTTGAGTTATTGTTATTATTTTCTTGCTTTTGATAGTTAGATTTTATTTTTGATGCAATTTAATATTATTTTATTTTTTATGTACACCAAGTGTTTGATAAAATGCTTGGCGTAGTTTCTAAATATTTTTTCTTCACTCTTGGCTTAGAATTGAGGACTTTGGTGACCCTTGAGTCATTGATGTCCATTCTTTAGTGATATATTGGAGTAGTTAGTTGATTTAGTTTCCACTGACTCTAAGTCTTCTATTAATAGAGTTGACTAGGACTTATGGATTGAAATTAATTATGCCTATTTGATTTATCCTCGATGTAGGGTTGACTAAGTAGGATTAACTCTTCGTAATCATCATGTGTTTGTGGTCAATGACTAGGATAGGTAACCTTAGTTCCCAATCTTTGCGAATAGATTTTTAGCATTTGAATTTTCCCTTTTCCTTGAGTAATTTCCTTTGAATTTAATTGCTTTTGATCATTTAATTCCTTGCATGTTTATTCACTTTCTTCCTATTTACATTACTTGCCTTTCAAGCCATCATAGCCAATAATTGAGCATTCCTTTTGCAACTCCTAGGGAAGACGACCCGGAATTTAAAACTTCTGGTTATTGTGTTTTGATTGTGACATCATTAGAATGTAAATTTGATTGTTGGCCAATTGTTGGGTTGGGAACAATACTTACAATGCCAATTCTAATTTTGAGAAAATTTCCTAACCTGCTTTAGGCCATTCATCAAATTTTTGGTGTCGTTGCCGGGGAGTTGCAATGGTGTTATGTTGTTGGCTATTGTAAATATGTTAATAAGTAAATAGCTTGCTTTTTGGTAGTCTTTTGTTTTTGTAAATGGTTAAGATTGGGATCCCAGAGGACATTGCAAATTCAAGCATTGGTGGGGAAGTCAAGCATAAGCCACCATATCAAGGGCTCTCCCAATTGTGTAACTTAAAGACAATAAATAAAACTGTTTGGTAACATCTTTCTAACTCTCCCTCTCCTTTAGCATTTGTTTGTTGAATTTTTTGCTTCTTTTAGTTAGCTTAGTTTGGTAGATTTTTGTGTTGATTTGGTATTTTTAGGGTAGAACAAATTTTGGGGTTCGAAAAGCTATTTTGGATGTCAAGTTTGGTGCCTTAAGGCACGAAAATTTTTAGAGAAAATTGAGCATGTGCGTGCGCACACCTCCCCAAATTTCGCATTCTGTGTGTACGCACCTACCTGTGCGTATGCACACTCATTAACATCCCCTCGGTTGGGAACGTTTGTACACCGTGTGCGCTCGCATCCCCCTCTTTTTGCCCCTTGTGCGTACGCATGGACCTGTGTGCGTACGCACAGATGGATAATCAGGTGTTAATTTTTGACGTTTTATTTTCTTAAAAAAAATTTGCCATCCTATTCGTGGGCACACGTTTGTGCGTGGGCGCACTCAATGCAAGGCCTCTGCCTGCGACGTTTGCACATATAGTGCGAATGCATAACCCTTGTCAATTTTCGCATCGACGTGTATGCGTCCCTCATGCCTACGCGTCACCTCCTATTTTCTCCCTATCACGCGTACACGTCCCCCATGCGTATGCGTCGATTCCCTTTTTCGCATGCACCACGTGTACGCGTACACCACGTGTACGCATACCCCACAACACTCACCTTTACTTAGTTACTTAGTTATTTAGCTAGTTAGTTTATTTTCTATTTTGGTGCTAAGTGTTGGATAATTGAGTTGATTTGTTGATTCTATTGAGATATTGCTGCTGAACTATTGATATTGTTATTGCCTTTTATTGTTGGATATTGGTGCACGAAATTGTGATCAACAATGGCGCCATCAACATGGTACGCTCAATTGCAATCTCAACTCTTTATCACAACTTCGCACAACTAACCAGTAAGTGCACTGGGTCGTCCAAGTAATAAACCTTACGCGAGTAAGGGTCGATCCCACGGAGATTGTTGGTATGAAGCAAGCTATGGTCATCTTGTAAATCTCAGTCAGGCAGATTCAAATGGTTATGAATGATTTATGAATAAAGCATAAAATAAAGATAGAGATACTTATGTAATTCATTGGTGAGAATTTCAGATAAGCGTATGGAGATGCTTTGTCCCTTCCGTCTCTCTGCTTTCCTACTGTCTTCATCCAATCCTTCTTACTCCTTTCCATGGCAAGCTGTATGTAGGGTTTCACCATTGTCAATGGCTACCTCCCATCCTCTCAGTGAAAATGTTCAACGCGCTTTGTCACAGCACGGCTATTCAGCTATCGGTTCTCGATCATGTCGGAATAGAATCTTCTCTTGAATGCCGCCATCAATTCTAGCTTATACCACGAAGATTCCGATTAAGGGATCCAAGAGATATCCACTCAATCTAAGGTAGAACGGAGGTGGTTGTCAGGCACACGTTCATAGGTGAGAATGATGATGAGTGTCACGGATCATCACATTCATCAAGTTGAGGAACAAGTGATATCTTAGAACAAGAATAAGCTGAATTGAATAGAAGAAGAATAGTAATTGCATTAATACTCGAGGTACAGCAGATCTCCACACCTTAATCTATGGTGTGTAGAAACTCCACCGTTGAAAATACATAAGTGATAAGGTCTAGGCATGGCCGTGAGGCTAGCCCCATGATCTAAGATAGCATAAGACTACTCAAATATAGCAACCAAGATGAGAATACAATAGCAAAAGGTCCTATTTATAGTGCACTAGTAGCTCAGGGTTTACAAAGTTGAGTAAATGACATAAAAATCCACTTCCAGGCCCACTTCGTGTGTGCTTGGGCTGAGCATTGAATCATTTTCGTGTACAGACTATTCTTCGAGTTAAACGCTAACTTTTGTTCCAGTTTGGGTGTTTAACTCCCATTCTTGTGCCAGTTCCGGCGTTTTACGCCAGAATTCTTGAGTTTACTTGAAACGCTTGTTTGGGCTATCAAATATCGGGAAAAGTATGGACTATTATACATTGCTGGAAAGCCCAGGATGTCTACTTTCCAAAGCAGTTAAAAGCGCGCCAATTGGGCTTCTGTAGCTTCAGAAAATCCACTTCGAGTGCAGGGATGTCAAAATCCAACAGCATCTATAGTCCTTTTCAGCCTCTGAATCAGATTTTTGCTCAGGTCCCTCAATTTCAGCCAGAAAATACCTGAAATCACCGAAAGACACACAAACTCATAGTAAAGTCTAGAAAAGTGAATTTTAACTAAAAACTAATAAAAATATAATAAAAACTAACTAAAACA
>NC_029776.3:50834751-50835494 GCF_000817695.3 Arachis duranensis | reverse complement strand
GGCATCTCACTTTATCCTTTGAAGTTCAGAATGATTGGCTTCTATAGGAACTCAGAATCCAGATAGTGTTATTGATTCTCCTACTTAAGTATGTTGATTCTTGAACACAGCTACTTTATGAGTCTTGGCCATGGCCCAAAGCACTCTGTTTTCTAGTATTACTATCGGATACATACATGTCACAGACACATAACTAGGTGAACCTTTACAGATTGTGACTCAGCTTTGCTAGAGTCCATAATTAGAGGTGTCCAGGGTTCTTAAGCACACTTTTTTGCTTTGGATCACGATTTTAACCGCTCAGTCTCAAGTTTTCACTTGACACCTTCACACCATAAGCACATGGTTAGGGACAGCTTGGTTTAGCCGCTTAGGCCAGGATGTTATTCCTGTAGGCCCTCCTATCCACTGATGCTCAAAGCCTTGGATCCTTTTTATTACCCTTGCCTTTTGGTTTAAAGGGCTATTGGCTTTTTCTGCTTGCTCTCTTTTTTTTTCGCATATACTCTCTTTTTTTTCCTGCAAGCTTTTCACTGCCTTTTCTTGCTTCAAGAATCAATTTGATGATTTTTCAGATCCTCAGTAACATTTCTCCTTTTCAATCATTCTTTCTAACATTCGTGAACAACAAATTCAAAAGACATATGCACTGTTCAAGCATACTGGTAGCGCGAAATTGTGATCTCTTCTTTTCACAACTCAAATAATCCCCGGTAATGAATCCAAAAACTTGGTGTTCAATA
>NC_029776.3:50834139-50834646 GCF_000817695.3 Arachis duranensis | reverse complement strand
GAGTAAGGGTCGATCCCACGGAGATTGTTGGTATGAAGCAAGCTATGGTCCTCTTGTAAATCTTAGTCAGGCAGCCTCAAATGGATATGGTGATGAACGAAATAAACATAAAGATAAAGATAGAGGTACTTATGTAATTCATTGGTAGGAACTTCAGATAAGCACATGAAGATGCCTTCCCTTCCGTCTCTCTGCTTTCCTACTGTCTTCATCCAATCATTCTTCCTCCTTTCCATGGCAAGCTTATGTAGGGTTTCACCGTTGTCAGTGGCTACCTCCCATCCTCTCAGTGAAAATGTTCCTATGCTCTGTCACAGCATATGGCTAATCAGCTGTCGGATCTCGGTCAAGCCGGAATAGAATCCAGTGATTCTTTTGCGTCTGTCACTAACGCCCCGCCTGCTAGGAGTTTGAAGCACGTCACAGTCATTCAATCATCGAATCCTACTCAGAATACCACAGACAAGGTTAGACCTTCCAGATTCTCTTGAATGCCGCCATCAGTTC
>NC_029776.3:50825606-50833035 GCF_000817695.3 Arachis duranensis | reverse complement strand
TTTTCGAAAAACAGAAAAATAAAGAACAAGGAGATTAAAGAACGGGTCCACCTTAGTGATAGCGGCTTGTTCTTCCGCTTGAAGATCTTATGGAGTGCTTGAGCTCCTCAATGCCTCTTCCTTGCCTTTGTTGCTCCTCTCTCATGATTCTTTGATCTTCTCTAATTTCATGGAGGAGGATGGAATGTTCTTGGTGCTCCACCCTTAGTTGTCCCATGTTGGAACTCAGTTCTCCCAGGGAGGTGTTGATTTGCTCCCAATAGTTTTGTGGAGGAAAGTGCATCCCTTGAGGCATCTCAGGGATTTCATGATGAGGAATTTCCTCATGCTCTTGATGAGGTTCTCTTATTTGCTCCACCCTTTTCTTGGTGATGGGCTTGAGGTAATGCCTTCTTAGTTGAACCGGCTTCCCTCTTGAATCTCTCTTCCATTGAGCGCCCTCTTCACAAATGTCAATGAGGACTTGGTCCAACCTTTGATCAAAGTTGACCCTTTTTGAGTTTGAAAGGGACCTCGGGGATCACCTACTTCTTGGCCACAACTTCATAGAAGTGGTCTTGATGCACCCTTGAGATGAATCTCTCCATCTCCCATGACTCGGAGGTGGAAGCTTTTGCCTTCCCTTTTCTCTTTCTAGAGGTTTCTCCGGCCTTAGGTGTCATAAATGGTTATGGAAAAATAAAAAGCAATGCTTTTACCATACCAAACTTAGAAGGTTTGCTCGTCCTCGAGCAAAAGAAGAAAGAAGATAGTAGAAGAAGAAGAAATAGAGGAGAGGGAGGAGGCTTTGTGGTTCGGCCATTATGGGTGGGTTTGGGAGGGAAAGTGATTTGAATTTGAATGGTGAGGTAGGTGGGGTTTTATGAAGGATGGATATGAGTGGTGAAGAGAATAGTGGGATTTGATAGGTGAAGGGTTTTTGGGGAAGAGGTGTTGAGGTGATTAGTGAATGGGTGAAAAAGAGAGAGAGTGGTGGGGTAGGTAGGGATCCTGTGGGGTCCACAGATCCTGAGGTGTCAAGGAAAATTCATCCCTGCACCAAATGGCGAGCAAAAATGCTTCTTCTGCCAATTCTGGCGTTAAACGCCGGGCTGGTGCCCATTTCTGGCGTTTAATGCCAGCTTCTTGCCCTTTCCTGGCGTTTAATGCCAGTCTGGTGCCCCTTTCTGGCGTTAAACGCCTAGAATGGTGCCAGACTGGGCATTAAACGCCCATTTGCTGTCCTTACTGGCGTTTAAATGCCAGCAAGTTTTCCTCCTGGGTGTGCTGTTTTTCTTTCTGTTTTTCATTATGTTTTTGCTTTTTCAATTTATTTTGTGACTTCCCATGATCATCAACCTACAGAAAACATAAAATAACAAAAGGAAAATAGATAAATATAACATTGGGTTGCCTCCCAACAAGCGCTTCTTTAATATCAGTAGCTTGACATTGGGCTCTCATGGAGCCTCATAGATACTCAGAGCAATGTTGGAACCTCCCAACACCAAACTTAGAGTTTGAATGTGGGGTTTCAACACCAAACTTAGAATTTGGTTGTCGCCTCCCAACTCCAAACTTAGAGTTTGACTGTGGGGGCTCTGTTTGACTCTGTTTTGAAAGAAGCTCTTCATGCTTCCTCTCCATGGTTACAGAGGGATATCCTTGAGCCTTAAACACAAGGGATTCTTCATTCACTTGAATGATCAATTCTCCTCTGTCAACATCAATCACAGCCTTTGCTGTGGCTAGGAAGGGTCTGCCAAGGATGATGGATTCATCCATGCACTTCCCAGTCTCTAGGACTATGAAATCAGCAGGGATGTAATGGTCTTCAACCTTTACCAGAACATCCTCTACAGGTCATAAGCTTGTTTTCTTGAATTTTCTGTCATCTCTAGTGAGATTCTTGCAGCTTGTACCTCAAAGATCCCTAGCTTCTCCATTACATAGAGAGGCATGAGGTTTATGCTTGACGCTAGGTCACACAGAGCCTTCTTGAAGGTCATGGTGCCTGCTGTACAAGGTATTGAGAACTTCCCAGGGTCCTGTCTCTTTTGAGGTAATCTCTGCCTAGACAAGTCATCCAGTTCTTTGGTAAGCAAAGGAGGTTCATCCTCCCAAATCTCATTACCAAATAACTTGTCGTTTAGCTTCATGATTGCTCCAAGGTATTTAGCAACTTGCTCTTCAGTGACATCTTCATCCTTTTCAGAGGAAGAATACTCATCAAAGCTCATGAATGGCAGAAGTAAATCCAATGGAATCTCTATGGTCTCAGTGTGAGCCTCAGATTCCCATGGTTTCTCATTATGGAATACATTAGAGGCCAGTGGACGTCCATTGAGGTCTTCCTCATTGGCGATCACTGCCTCTTCCTCCTCTCCAAATTCGGCCATGTTGATGGCTTACACTCTCCTTTTGGATTCTCTTCTGTATTGCTTGGAAGAGTACTAGAAGGGAGTTCAGTAACTTTCTTACTCAGCTGACCCACTTGTGCCTCCAAGTTTCTAATGGAGGACCTTGTTTCAGTCACAAAACTTTGAGTGGTTTTGATTAGATCAGAGACCATGGTTACTAAGTCAGTGTGGCTCTGCTTAGAATTCTCTGTCTGTTGCTGAGAAGATGATGGAAAAGGCTTGCCATTGCTAAACCTGTTTCTTCCACCATTATTGTTGTTGAAACCTTGTTGAGGTCTCTGTTGATCCTTCCATGAGAGATTTGGATGATTTCTCCATGAAGGATTATAGGTGTTTCCATAGGGTTCTCCCATGTAATTCACCTCCTCCATTGAAGGGTTCTCAGGATCATAAGCTTCTTCTTCAGATGAAGCATCCTTAGTACTGCCTGGTGCATCTTGCATTCCAGACAGACTTTGAGAAATCATATTTACTTGCTGAGTCAATATTTTTTTCTGAGCCAATATAGCATTCAGAGTATCAATCTCAATAACTCCTTTCCTCTGATTCGTCCCGTTGTTCACAGGATTCCTTTCAGAAGTGTACATGAATTGGTTATTTGCAACCATTTCAATGAGCTCTTGAGCTTCTACAGGCGTTTTCTTCAGATGAAGAGATCCTCCAGCAGAGCTGTCCAATGACATCTTGGACAGTTTAGATAGACCATCATAGAAGATACCTATATGCTCCATTCAGAAAGCATGTCAGAAGGACACTTTCTGATCAATTGTTTGTATCTTTCCCAAGCTTCATAAAGGGATTCTCCTTCCTTCTGTCTGAAGGTTTGGACTTCCACTCTTAGCTTACTCAATTTTTGAGGTGGAAAGAACTTTGCCAGGAAGGCATTGACTAGATTTTCCCAAGAGTTCAGGCTTTCTTTAGGTTGTGAGTCCAACCATATTCTAGCTCTGTCTCTTACAGCAAAAGGGAATAGCATAAGTCTGTAGACCTCAGGGTCAACCCCATTGGTCTTGACAGTGTCACAGATTTGCAAGAATTCAGCTAAAAACTGATGAGGATCTTCCAGTGGAAGTCCATGGAACTTGCAATTCTGTTGCATTAGAGAAACTAATTGAGGCTTAAGCTCAAAGTTGTTTGCTCCAATGGCAGGGATAGAGATGCTTCTCCCATAGAAGTCGGGAGTAGGTGCAGTAAAGTCACCCAACACCTTCCTTGCATTGTTGGCATTGTTGTTGTTTTCGGCTGCCATGTCTTCTTCTTTGAAGATTTCTGCTAGGTCCTCTACAGAGAGTTGTGCTTTAGCTTCTCTTAGCTTTCGCTTCAAGGTCCTTTCAGGTTCAGGGTCAGCCTCAACAAGAATGCTTTTGTCTTTGCTCCTGCTCATATGAAAGAGAAGAAAACAAGAAAATATGGAATCCTCTATGTCACAGTATAGAGATTCATTGAGGTGTCAGAGGAAAAGAAAAATAGAAGGAAGAGGTAGAAGAAGAATTCGAACTTATCAAAAGAGATGGAGTTCGAATTGTTGATAGTGGAAGAGTGTTAGTCCATAAATAGAAGGATGTGAGAAGAGGGAAAGAAATTTTCGAAAATTAAAGTGAATTAATTAAAAGAAATTTTGAAAAATTGAAGAATGATTTTCGAAAAATATGATTGAGAGGGAAATAAAGTGATTTTTGAAAAAGATTTTGAAATTAGAAATCAAAAAGATATGATTGAAAACTATTTTGAAAAAAGATGTGATTAAGAAGATATGATTGAAAAGTTATGGTTTTAAAAAGATGTGATTGAAAAGATATGATTGAGAAATAATTTAAAAAGATTTGATTTTTAAAATTAATGACTTGGCTAACAAGAAAAGATATGATTCAAACATTAAACCTTTCTCAACAGAAAAGGCAACATACTTGAAATGTTGAATCAAATCATTAATTGTTAGCAAGTATCTTTGAAAATGGAAAGAAATTGATTTTGAAAATATATGATTGAAAAGATATGATTTGAAAAAGATTTAATTTTGAAAAAATTATGAAAACTAGAAAAACATTTGAATTAAAAACAAAATCTTCCCTCTTGTGCCATCCTGGCGTTAAACGCCCAGAATGGTATCCATTCTGGCGTTTAACGCCCAAAATGCTACCCGTTTGGGTGTTAAACGCCCAGCCAGGCACCTTGGCTGGCGTTTAAACGCCAGTTTTTCTTCTTTACTGGGCGTTTTGAACTCCCAGCTTTTTCTGTGTAATTCCTCTGCTGTATGTTCTAAATCTTCAATTCTCTGTATTATTGACTTGAAAAGACACAAATTAAATTTTTTTTTTGGATTTTTAATAATGAGGAATAATCAAAATGCAACTAAAAATCAAATAAACAATGCATGCAAGACACCAAACTTAGAAGTTTGTATACTACTGACACTAACAAATTGAGAATGCATATGAGAAACAACAAAACACACAAAACAAGAGAATTTAAAGATCAGAGTGTAAATCATGTTGCTTGTATGCGAAGTTTGTATTCGTAGGTTTTGATGAATGACAAACCAACAAACGACATGAAAGACAAACCAGCAAACAACTTGAATGAACAAGCATGTTGAAAGATCAACCAACATTCAACGTTGAGGAATGAAGAGTTGAAAGCAACACAACAACAACAAGAAACTCAAGTCCACAACATTTGAAGACAAGTATAGTGTCTTAGGACTTAGGTAACTTCTTGTTAAGAACCAATTGCTAAATCTCTCAACACACACTCACAAAATGTTTTGATGCACATCTTGCAATTCGATGCTAGCCAAATGGTTTAAAACTTGTTTTCAAAGGTACAAAAAGCATAGGAATTGACTCCAACAAGTTTGAGATCAATCCTAAGGGGAATCTATGAATAGATGGATTGAAGCCTTATTTCACCAATTTTTGAGTATTTGGAAACTATCTTGTTCATATTCTTTCATTCTACACATTTTTTGAGAGAGCAATATCAATTGGTTCAGTAGTGCTAAACTTGTAATCATACACTTACTCATTTCATCTCAACAATTCTTTGAGAATTGTTTTCTTGTACACGTTGTAAATTGGAGTGTGATCTCCAAGGTTGAGTCAAGAGTTATAAACACTATAGTCGGTGAGGATACCAAAGAGGTATACTAAGTACTCAAGGCAAATCTTAGAGAAGGTATCTCTAAGTGGAGTGGGTTAGTATACGAGTGGTGATCATATACCGTGAGGTGTTAGAAACTAAGGACTCGGATTGTAAAAGGTTTTGCGCGAGCACCTTGAAGCTTGGCAATAGTGGAACTTCTCAATTGCGATTGAGAAAGAAAGTGGACGTAGGACAAGGATTGTGCCGAACCACTCTAAATAGCGTTTGCATCTCTCCAAACTCATCTCTTCAATATTATTGTCTTTTACCTTTGAGCAAATAAATTGTGATCGAAAAGTAGCTTCGTAAGTACTTAAGGAGTAGCTTAAGTCCGATTGGTGAAAAACTTGATCAATTTATTTGAGTTGGTGTCTATTGGAAAGTAAAAGCTCCTTATAAATGCTTAGCAATTGAGTTAAGCTCTTGGAAAAATACTAGTACAATAACACTTTTGTATATTGTCTTTAAATTTCGCAAAAAGATTCATTGTTGTTGCAATACTCAATTCACCCCCCCTCTTGAGTAATTGTGCATAGGTTCTACACAGAGCAAGTAAATCATCAAGAATAACTTGAAGATCAATGAAGACAAATAAATGAATGCAAGAAGAACAGAAACATGCAATTGACACCAAACTTAAGATGAGATACTAGACTCAAACAAGAAACATAAAATATTTTTTATTTTAAGAATTTTTTAAAAATTTTTTTGTGCTTTTTTGAAAATTATGTGGAAAAAGAAAATAAAGGTTTCAAAATTCTTAATGAGAATTCCAGGAATCATTGCAATGCTAGTCTAAGACTCCGGTCCAGGAATTAGACATGGCTTCACAACCAGCCAAGCTTTCAAAGAAAGCTCCGGTCCAAAACACTAGACATGGCCAATGGCCAGCCAAGCCTTAGCAGATCATTGCTTTCAACAGCAAAATTGATAGAAATCAACAAGCTCTTGTGATGATAACTTGAAACCTCGGTCCAATAAGATTAGACATGGTTTCACAACCAGCCAGACTTTAACAAATCATCATGAAACTCTAGAATTCATTCTTAAAAACTCTGAAGAACAATTAAATTTTTTTTTATATTTGTTTTATTTTTTTCGAAAATAAAAAGTAAAATTACCTAATCTAAGCAACAAGATGAACCGTCAGTTGTCCAAACTCAAACAATCCCCGGCAACGCACCAAAAACTTGATGTTGTTGCCGGATCTTGGCACTGATGTTACCAAAAGCTTGCTCAAAACTTGAACAATCCCCGGCAACGGCGCCAAAAACTATTGCAATCTCAACTCTTTATCACAACTTCGCACAACTAACCAGCAAGTGCACTGGGTCGTCCAAGTAATAAACCTTACGCGAGTAAGGGTCGATCCCACGGAGATTGTTGGTATGAAGCAAGCTATGGTCATCTTGTAAATCTCAGTCAGGCAGATACAAATGGTTATGAATGATTTATGAATAAAGCATAAAATAAAGATAGAGATACTTATGTAATTCATTGGTGAGAATTTCAGATAAGCGTATGGAGATGCTTTGTCCCTTCTGTCTCTCTGCTTTCCTACTGTCTTCATCCAATCCTTCTTACTCCTTTCCATGGCAAGCTGTATGTAGGGTTTCACTGTTGTCAATGGCTACCTCCCATCCTCTCAGTGAAAATATTCAACGCGCTCTGTCACAGTACGGCTATTCAGCTGTCGGTTCTCGATCATGTCGGAATAGAATCCAGTGATTCTTTGCATCTGTCACTAACACCCCACAATCGCGAGTTTAAAGCTCGTCACAGTCATTCAATCCTTAAATCCTACTCAGAATACCACAGACAAGGTTTAGACCTTCCGGATTCTCTTGAATGCCGCCATTAATTCTAGCTTATACCACGAAGATTCCGAT
>NC_029776.3:50813734-50825500 GCF_000817695.3 Arachis duranensis | reverse complement strand
ATACTCGAGGTACAGCAGAGCTCCACACCTTAATCTATGGTGTGTAGAAACTCCACCGTTGAAAATACATAAGTGATAAGGTCTAGGCATGGCCGTGAGGCCAGCCCCATGATCTAAGATAGCATAAGACTACTCAAAGATAGCTACCAAGATGAGAATACAATAGCAAAAGGTCCTATTTATAGTGAACTAGTAGCTCAGGGTTTACAAAGATGAGTAAATGATATAAAAATCCACTTCCGGGCCCACTTGGTGTGTGCTTGGGCTGAGAATTGAAGCATTTTCGTGTAGAGACTCTTCTTGGAGTTAAACGCCAGCTTTTGTGCCAGTTTGGGCGTTTAACTCCCATTCTTGTGCCAGTTCCGGCGTTTTACGCTAGAATTCTTGAACTGACTTGAAACGCCTGTTTGGGCAATCAAATCTCGGGCAAAGTATGGACTATTATATATTGCTGGAAAGCCCAGGATGTCTACTTTCCAACGCAGTTGAGAGCGAGCCAATTGGGCTTCTGTAGCTCCAGAAAATTCACTTAGAGTGCAAGGAGGTCAGAATCCAACAGCATCTGTAGTCCTTTTCAGCCTCTGAATCAGATTTTTGCTCAGGTCCCTCAATTTCAGCCAGAAAATACCTGAAATCACAAAAAACACACAAACTCATAGTAAAGTATAGAAAAGTGAATTTTAACTAAAAACTAATAAAAACATAATAAAAACTAACTAAAACATACTAAAAACAATGCCAAAAAGCGTATAAATTATCCGCTCATCAGATATCTTCATTGAGGTCATATTTTGTTGCTTGGTATTGAGTTTTAAATGTTGAATATTTTGTGTATACCAAGTACTCATAACATTTCCTTTGAGAATGCTTTTGGATTTCTAAATTGCATGTAGTAGCTACGATGTAATTTGATTTCATTATCTATAGATAGGCAATTTGTTTTTAGTTGATGCATTTTTGTTAGGTGATGCTTGTTTATGATTGATTTTTATTTAAGTCACCTATTTGTTGCATTAACATTGAGAATTCTGAAATTGGATCATAAGCTTACCTAATGACACTTTTTGAGCTTTTTAAGCTTTTTGGATTATGTTTGCCATGTTTTCCACTTCATGTCAATTAGGTGTTGCTTCCTTATCCATTTCACAATTGCTTAATTCTTGCTTGAATGCTTTCGTGCTTCTTTATTTCTTGTTTGTTTATCTTGGCATACAAGTTTCTTTTTAAGTATCTCAAGCACACTAGAATGAGTGAATTGCATGCTTATTTTGTCTAATTGTGAAGTAGTCTTTTATGTTAGTGTGTGTATTCTATATCCTGCACAACTTAGAATTCACACACTTGTTTCTTTCATGTCACAAACTTATTCACTCACTCATTTTAGTGAATATCACCTCATTCCAACAATCTTTGCTTCTTTGTTTTTGCATTCACTCACCTTACTATCCTACTTCCTATTTTTCATGGATGAGTGACGTTAGGATTTTTGCTAGTAAAGAATTTTATAAAAACAGTCGCGTTGTAGATATAGATTCTAAACCAACAGAAATCCCTTTGTGCAAACGTTTTGGTTGTCACAAGTAACAAACCCCTAAATAAATTGATAACCGAAGTATTTAAACCTCGGGTCGTCTTCTCAAGGAATTGCATGGAGGTATGTTCTTAGTATTGGTTATGAGTTTTGTAAATCGGGGGTTTTGAGAATGAGGAGCAGATATGATAGATGACAAGTAAACTAAATAAATGACTGTAAAATAAACTCTTGGCAATGTATGAGAACTAGAAGTCCTATCCTAGTTATCCTAATCAATTGTGATGAGAATTGGATTTTTCTCCCACTTTGTAAACCTCTAACTATGAAGGTAAGTCAAGTGAATGAATTAATTTGAATCCTCAAGTCCCAGTATTTCCTTGGGAAAAGTTAGAGTTATTGGATCTCGAATTAATTCTTGAAGAATTCCAATTTTCGGTCAACAATGAGTTTGATAACTCAAGAGTCACCAATTAATCAACCAGAGCCAAAAGGTAGAAAAATCTAAATTATTTATATCATAAATAAGAGAAACAAATCATAGATCTGAAAATACCTCAAATAATATTTATTAAGAAAATCATAACATGAATATTAAACCTGGAGCTCAGAAGAATCATAAGTTGAAATAATAATAAATCCTAAATCCTTTAAGAGGAATTCTAATCCTAAATCCTAAGAGAGAGGAGAGAACCTCTCTCTCTAAAAACTACATCTAAACTATGAAAAGTGAATTATGAGAGCCCGTTGAGTCTCTACAAGTTTCCTGACTTTAATCTGTGTTTCTGGGCCGAAAACTGGGTTAAAATGCGGCCCAGAATCTCTGCCAGCAACTTTTGTAATTCTGCAGATCGTGCACGTCACACGATCGCGTCATCCATGCGGACGCGTCTTTTGCATTTTTCCCTGCCACGCATTCGCGTCGTCCACGCTTCCGCGTCACTTGTGCTTTTCCAATCCGCACGGTCGCGTGAGCCATGCGGCCGCATCACTACGAATTCCTTTCTTCCGTGCGGTCGCGTTGCTGACGCGTACGCGTCACTTCTCGCTGGTCATCTCTTCAATTTCTTGTGTTCCTTCCATTTTTGCATGCTTCCTTCCCAATCTCTCACTCATTCATGCCCTATAAAGCCTGAAACACTTAAAATACATAAACTTTCCACCTAACTCAAGACAATCCATTTATTTAAAATACAAAATCTAACTTCCCATCAACTGTGTTTACTACATATTTATGCATTCGAAGTTTTGAGTACAGCTCATATGCATTGATTTCACTTATTTATTTTGGGGCATTTTGTCCCCTTTTATTAATTGCTCTTTTCTTTTTCTTTTTCACTTTTTTTTAAATGCATATAATTAAAGTATTGAATGCAATAACATGTGCTCAACCATTATTTTGACATTTTCACTAAAATATACAACACCCAATTATTCAAACCAAATATTTTCAAACCCAACTTCCCCACGCTTAAATCATAAGCACTTTTACTAGTCTAAGCTAACCAAGGATTCAAATTAAGGACATTATTATTTTCCGCTTAGAGTCAGTAATGAGCTAGAGTAAAGAACAAATGAGTATATTAGGCTCAAATTGGTTTGCAAAGGATAATGAAAGGGTAAGGCCATATGGGTATGTAAGCTTAGTGAAACAAAGGCCTCAATCATATCAGTGCATGCATACATCAAACAATGGAAATATAGAATTAAGCAAGACAAAGATCACAATTTTAGAGAGAAAAACACACACCAAAAATAAAATGTTGGTTGATAAAATGCAACCAATCAAATAAGCTCAAAATCTCACTGGTTTTGTGTGTTCGAGTTTTAAACCATGTTCCAAGATAAGATTTCTTCAAACAAGTTTTTCAAAAAGTTTTATTCAAATTAGTGAAGTACTATAAAAATTTCTTCAAAAAAAAATATTACTTTAACCAAGTGGTAAAACATGCACAAAATTAAACTATAATGCAACAATGAAAAACAAAAATTGGTGTTAAGAAGGGACTAACTGACCCGTAGAGATCGGTATCGACCTCCCCACACTTAAAGATTGCACCGTCCTCGGTGCATGCTGAGATGTACAGGTGGGCGGGTGTTGTGGTTCCTCAGCCGATGCTCGTTGTAGAGTCTTTCTCTTTACTCTTCCCGGTGGCCAGCCTGAAAAAGGGAGAAGAGAAAGGGACATGAAGTCAAAGGGATAGAGCAAAGAAGAGGGCGGTACGAGTGATAATCATGCCAAGTAAGGAAAATAGTGAATGAAAGACATGGTCGCGATTCCATGTGATCAGTTCATCAATGGAAATATAGCAAGGCATGGGGAGTATTGGATGCAAGATGTTTATTAGCATGCCGGCAAGGGCATGAGTAGCATAGATCAAGCATCAAGAGCTTTAATGTATTGTTAGTCGTGAGAAACTAACAATAACGTTTGTATTAACAATTATATTTAATTAATAAAATAGTAAAAGGAATTTGTGAAAAGCAGGCATTTATAGTAGCAGATTAAAAGAAATCTTAAAAATAATGCACAATGCCATACCGGTGTTTTCACAAACACATAGCATGCACGGTAAATAAGCTATTTGAAAGTATTAAATTGAACATGCAAGCAACCCTTTAAAAAGTAATATATAATTGTCAAATAATCCACAAAAATATAGAAAAAACAATTACCCAAATAAAATTCCAACACCAATGAAAATAATGCAATGAATGAAAGTATGCAATTAAGTAAAAGAAAATGAAAGATAAGAAGAATGAGAAGGGAAAGAATGGAAGAAGAAGTAAGTAAGAAAGGAGGGAGGAAAAATTAGGATTGGGGAAGAAAAGATAAAATATTTTGGCATATTAGGTTAAGGTGTGCGACACTGGCGACGCGGTCCGTGGGTGACGCGGCTGCGTGGTGCGCAATAAGGTCAGGCGATGCGGACGCGTGGGTCACGCGATCGCGTCACTTGATTTGTGCTAGTGGCGCGAGTGCAGCCTCGCATTCGCACAACTCTCTGTTTGAATTGCATTTTGCCAAAAATCTGGGTGACGCGGTCGCGTGGGTGACGCGATCGCGTGGAAGACCATTTTTAAAAGACGACGCGGCCGCGTGGGGCACGCATTCACGTGGGAGGGCTTGGGCTTCTAGCACGAATCCATCCCAATTCCAGCACAACTTTCGGCCATGCACCTTTTTGACGTCGATTTTCATGGCACGCGGCCGCATGGGTGACGCGGTCGCGTGGGAGGCCAAAGTTCCACATGACGCGGTCGCGTGGGGTCAAATTATGCTAAAGGTGTGCCTCCAGCCACGCTCTCGCGTGACTCTCTGTTCAATTCTTTTCTTCCCAACGCACTAGTGACGCGGACACGTCAACGACGCTACCGCGTCACGTGTGTGTTTTTCCTTTCTTTTTTTTATTATGAAATTATGCAGTATGCAATATGCAGTGTTAATGTAGATGCTATGAAAACTTCCAGGTTCAATGAAAATAAAATAAAATAAAATAAATAAACATCACGAAATAAAATTGAAAAAGAACGATCATACCATGGCGGGTTGTCTCCCAGCTAGCACTTTTAGTTAAAGTCCTTCAGTTGGACCTTTGGTGAGCTCCCTGTTATGGTGGTTTATGCTTGTACTGATTCAGGAATCCCCACCAATGTTTGTACTTCCAGTAGCCTCCGGGGTCCCAAACTAAGCATGTAAAGCCCTTAAGAAGCTTCAAACAGATTCTTAAGCTCCCGGGGTGACAAATGTCAGAACAAATTCCAGGATCCCAAACCTTACTTTTACACCCGTTTTTGTCTCGATCTGCATTTTTCCAGCCGGGTGAAAGGTGATATGAATTCTCACTGCAGCGACCAAATAGCTTCCTAGACCCATTCAGTTGAGCTTTACACCAACCTTTGTGTTTAAACTTAAAGCTTCCAACCATAATGAACCTTGCAGGACAATTCTTACCACTAGCCATCTTCCACTTACTCTTAATGTCACAAAGAGCTCTAAGTTGACCATCCGTCTCCAGTAGCCCATATTCAAGTGGAATTAGAAAGCTAAGGGATATGAATTTTATCCACTTGAATGTTGTGAAGGATGATGGCATCTTAGGGGGAGGTATTTTTAATGAAATTGCAAGCTCCACTCCCTTGTGCTCTTCTCTGATAATTACCACCTCTCTGCAAGCTTCTTCAATTTCAACCTCTTCCTCTTGGTAGCTTTCTTCCAATTCAATCTCCTCTTCATTTCTTTCCAAGGGCATGGGAGGTTGTGCTTCTTCTTCTTGAATCTCCATCTCTTGATCAACCTCTTCCAAGTCTTCAACTGTGATATGCCTTGGAGGTTGTACACCCTCCTCAGCATCAATTTCAAACGTCTTGGAAGGGGGCTCTATGACTAGACTTTCCCATGGAGGTTTTGCATCTCCTAGGTCTTCAACCACTTCTTCTTCTTCAATAATTCCGGCTTCCTCCACTTGTTCCAGTACAAAGTCATGCTCCGTACTGTTCACTGGAGTTTCTAGTATCTCCTTCATGCTACGTTCTTCATTAGATTGTCCACATGAAGCCATGGGGGTTCCTTGAGTGTTCGAATGTCGAGAAGCTAATTGATTTATCGCTTGCTCCAATTGATGAAGGGTTGCATGAAATTGATCTACTGTTTCCGGGAAATGATCCCTTGACTCTTGTTCCTCCTTGATGATTACCTTTCCATAACAACTCCTTTCAATTACTCCTTCACCTTCAAGGGTCTCTTCTACCTTCACCTTTAGTGCCTCCTCTGGCTCCTTATGAAGTATGAATTCGCGAAGACGATCCTCTCTCTCTTGTTCCATATCAATAGCATAATTGGGATCATCTTGCTCTTGGATTGATAGATGTGGGTGCTCTTCCATGGATGGTGGTGATGGGATGGGTGGATCATTATGTGGTTGAAAAGGAAGTGCACTAGAGCTTGAGGATTGATTGTTGAAGGTATTTGATGGTCCGATTCGGGCGGCGAGAGCTTGTATAGTAGAGTTTATATCGGTAAATGCTTTCTCCATGGAGGTTTGGGGTGGATAGGAGGGTTCATTTGTTGGGAGAAAGGGTTCATGGTAGGAAGGTGGTTCATCTTGATAATGAATAGGAGATGGTGTATATTGAGGTGGTGGTTCTGTGTATGGTTCATTTGGCTCATAAGGCGGTTGGTATGGTGGGTACGGGTTAGGATCGTATGAGGGTGTTTGGTAGTAAGGGGCTCATGAGTATGATGGTCCAAAGCTATGTTGAGGGGGCTCATAGGCGTGTGGTGGTGGTTGTTGATAATCAGAAGAATGCTCACCATAGCCATTGCCTTGATATGCATCACAGAACGGTTGTTAATAGTCCATTGGAGGTGGTTGTTGCCATGAGGGTTGATTAAATCCTTGTGGCTCCTCCCATCTTTGATTGTTCCAACCTTGATGCTGGTTCTCATTATAATCTCCTCTTCCTGCAACATAGTTGTAACCAGACTCATAGCCAAATGGGTGAGAGTTCATAGTAGTGAGAGAAAAATAAAAACATAAATTAACAAAAAGAAAATATTTTGAAAAAAAGATTTGAATTTTGAAAAATAAGATAAGATAAGATAAAAAAATTTTTAAATATGAAATTTGTTTTTGAAAAATATTTACAATAACTAATAATAAGGCACACGTTTGCAATTCCCCGGTAACGGCGCCATTTTGACGTTAGGATTTTTGCTAGTAAAGAATTTTATAAAAATAGTCGCGTTGTAGATATAGATTCTAAACCAACAGAAATCCCTTCGTGCAAACGTTTTGGTTGTTACAAGTAACAAACCCCTAAATAAATTAATAACCGAAGTATTTAAACCTCAGGTCGTCTTCTCAAGGAATTGCAGGGAGGTATGTTCTTATTATTGGTTATGAGTTTTGTAAATCGGGGGTTTTGAGAATGAGGAGCAGATATGATAGATGACAAGTAAACTAAATAAATGACTATAAAATAAACTCTTGGCAAGGTATGAGAACTGGAAGTCCTATCCTAGTTATCCTTGTCAATTGTTATGAGAATTGGATTTTTCTCCCACTTTGTTAACCTCTAACTATGAAGGTAAGTCAAGTGAATGAATTAATTCGAATCCTCAAGTCCCAATCTTTTCTTGGGAAAAGTTAGAGTTATTGGATCTCAAATTAATTCTTGAAGAATTCTAATTTTCGATCAACAATGAGTTTGATAACTCATGAGTCACCAATTAATCAACCAGAGCCAAAAGGTAGAAAAATCTAAATTATTTATATCATAAATAAGAGAAACAAATCATAGATCTGAAAATACATCAAATAATATTTATTAAGAAAATCATAACATGAATGTCATTAAGCCAAATTGGCAACATATATAATTAAAAATAAGAGAAGTCAAAATAAAGGAATATTAAACCTAGAGCTCAGAAGAATTATAAGTGGAAATAATGATAAATCTTAAATCCTTTAAGAGGAATTCTAATCCTAAATCCTAAGAGAGAGGAGAGGACCTCTCTCTCTAAAAACTACATCTAAACTATGAAAAGTGAATTATGAGAGCCTGTTAAGTCTCTGCAAGTTCCCTGACTTTAATCTATGTTTCTGGGCCGAAACTGGGTTGAAATGTGGCCCAGAATCTCTGCCAGCGGATGCGTCATTCGCGTTTTTCCTGCCACGCGTTCGCATCGTCCACGCTTCCGCGTCACTTGTGCTTTTCCAATCCGCGCGGTCGCGTGAGCCATGCGGCCGCGTCGCTGCGAATTCCTTTCTTCCGCGCGGTCGCGTCGCTGACGTGTACGCGTCACTTCTCGCTGGTCATCTCCTCAATTTCTTGTGTTCCTTCCATTTTTGCAAGCTTCCTTCCCAATCTCTCACTCATTCATGCCCTATAAAGCCTAAAACACTTAACACACAGATCAAGGCATCGAATGGTAATAAGAGAGGATTAAGATTAGCTAAATTAAGACCAAAGAAGCATGTTGAAATATAAATGCATGCTAATTATATGAATAAGTGGGTAAAGAACATGATAAAACCACACAATTAAACACATTGTAAACCATAAAATAGTGGTTTATCAATGAGTCACCATAATTAATAAGAAAGCAAGAGGAAAAGCACACAGTAGCCGATTGACCCACCAGCTGGAGGTGGCAATCCGAAGTAGCTACACCCCCCTTTGCTCGTCTTTAGATGCACCGAGGACGGTGCAAAGCCTTAAGTGTGGGGAGGTCGTCACCGATCGACAATCTTGGGTGACATACTCTAATTCCAAATACTTTCACCTTTTATCTTTCTTAGTTGTATATATCTTAGAGCTTTAATTGCATTTTCTCTTTTAGTTTATTGAATGTCTTTGTATACGTATAATAAGTTGACGATGACCAAGAGCATAGGTTTGGATTTTCACACTAAAAGTAGAATTTATCCGTTGCAAGTATAGTCCAAACCTAACAATTGAGCTTCAATCAAATATTAAATTCAAATCAAAATAACCGATAGTAATGAAACCTCGTGTCGTCTTTCCTAGGAGTTGCAATTAAGTGTCAATCATTGGCTATGAGAGAGAGCATGGGGAATTGTGAATGCAAGAGATGCAAGAAATGTAAATGGCATGAAATTAAATGAGCATGCAAGGAATTAAAAGGAAAGCAATTAACGCAATGGAAATGGAAATTAAGTGCTAAAAAGGGGCACTTGATGAGAATTGGGGAATTTGGGATTCCTATCCTAGTTATGGACCACAAACATGGCAATTATGTGGGATCAATCCAAATTAGTCAATTCTCCTTGAGAATTAGTCAAAAGGGCATAATTGATCTCAATCCATAAGTCCTAATCAACTCACTAATTATAGCGAAAGACTAGCGTCAATGGAAACCAAACTAATTAGCTATTCCCGCACTATGCGGAATGGTCATCCACAACTCAATTCCACCCAAATACCCAATTTCTCAACCAAGAGTGTGAAAATTAAACATGCAAGAAAGTAAAAGTCAAAGCAATAAAAGTCAAAGCAATAAAATGCAAGGAAATGAAACTTCAATTGCAAGAAAACCTCTTGGCAAGTAATTGAGAGCTAAGGTTACTTATCCTAGACATTGACCACAAATATATGATGATTATAAAGAGTTAATCCTACTTAGTTAACCTTACATCAAAGATAAGTCAAATAGGCATAGTTGATTCAAATCCCTAAGTCCTATGTCAACACTAAGGGGTCATATAGTGTCAAGGGAGACCAAATCAACTAACTACTCTAATGTATCAAATAAAAATGGACATCAATGACTCAAGGATCACCAAAGTCATCAATTTCAAGCTAAGAGTGGAAAATAACTATGTAAAAACTAAGCCAAGCATTTCATCAAACACTTGGTATGCATGAAAATAAAATAATATTAAAATACATTAAAAATGAATTCTAACTACCAAAAGCAAGAAAATCATAACAACAACTAAAGAAAGCAATAAATGAACATAAAACATAAATTGCATTAATTGAAAGTAAAATTAACAAAGATTGTTCATAAACATAAAAAGTAACTAAAATGAGAAATTAACAAGATAAACTAAAGAAATTAAGACAATAGAATAAAGAAAGATAGAAGAAACTAGATGAAAACAATAATTGAAAGTAGAAATTACAAGGAAATTAAACTAAAAACTCTAGGTTCTAGAGAGAAGGAGGAGCTTCTCTCTCTAGAAAACAACCTACATAATGCTAAACTATCCTCATTTTCTCCCCTCCCCCCTTCACATGGAGTGAGGCCCTCTTAGATATAGGAAGAATCAGCTTCAGAAAGTCCAAAAATTGGGCTCTAGAGGCCCAGAAATCGCCTCCAGTGATTTCCATTAGGTGAGTCACGTGCTGGGATGTGTGCGTACACACAGGTGTGTGCGTACGCACACATGCTGATTTTCTTCTTGTGCGTACGCACGGGATGTTGTGCGTACGCACAGTGGTTTGTGCGCACGCACACTCCAATGTGTGCTTCTCCTTTGTTTTCTTCATGCTTTCTCCCTTTGTACATGCTTCCTTCCACTTTTGCCTTGCCAAACTTGCCTCTAGGACCAAAAATCACTCAAAAAACATGTCATGGCATCGAATGGCATAAAAATAGGATTAAAATCACTAATTTAACCTCAAAATAGCATGTTTTCACAATTAGGCCCAATTTAGAGAGAAAACACAAAAGCATGCTATTTACATAAATAAATGTGGGTTTATGTGATGAAATCTACTCAAATCAAACCAAAATATATCGTAAAATATGGATTCTTCAATTCTCCCACACTTAAACGATAGCATGTCCTCATGCTAATCACAATCAAAGGAGAAGGGTAAAGGGAAAACAATTTATTCAAAGTAACCAATACATGCATGCGATTATGCAAAATGCTATCTATCTATATGTACAATATGATGTCCTATGGGTTTTAGCAAAAACAAACAAGAGATTTCAATCAATCCAAAACAAGCCTTAGGGCCAAGGCAAAGAATCAATGTACTCCGATCAAAGTCCAAAGAATTGAATCGAAATTTTCAAAAACTAGTGAACAAACAACTTGCAAGAAGATACAATATAAGGCACAAGAACATAGAATTGAGCGATCGAACCCCTCATCGGATGTGTATTGTAACACCCTAATATTCAAATCCTTATGCTCGAGTCATAAGTCAATGATATTACGGTGGTACGACTCTCAGATGGATTTTTTTTTAATATATAAACATAGGTAATTTCGAAAGGAGTATTAATCGAGAAGCCTGAAAAGAGTAGAAATAAAATCGCGAAGATGTATCACTCACGATTCGACAACGAAAAGATAAAACATGAAGCCGAAAGCGATATATGGACAAGGCATAAAGGAGATTAAGAGATAGATAACAGATAGATATATATAACATAAGTAAATAGCCACTAGTCGCGACCCGCGAAGTTTAGGCCGGCTAGGGTACAGTATGAAAGTAACTGACAACAGTACATCCTAATCTCTCCCAAAGGAAACATAAGAGCCTCTATATGCAAGTTCCAAAAGAGTTCAACACATAATATAATATCTTCAAAACAAAGGTGGAGAGATTCTAAGCAAAACACAAAGTAGAGAAAATAAAGATCTTCGCCGGCTCTCAGACGAACCATAGCTCACTTCTGAGCACCTGGACCTGTATCTGAAAAACAAGAGATATATACGGAATGAGAACCCCGGGCCCATGGGTTCCCAGTA
>NC_029776.3:50811730-50812773 GCF_000817695.3 Arachis duranensis | reverse complement strand
CCAACCCTTACTACTGCCCAGGTATCAGAGTTACATTCATTCAAAACTCCATAATTAAACTCATTTATCATAAACATCCTTTTTCCGTCTCACACCCGGAGCAAGTGGACAATGCCACTGCCTACTACCCGGGGTTACACATCACATTTCAACATCTTCCATTATTATCCATTTAACACATTCATTCATTAATCATATATGCAATTATTCTCAGCCATAATCAATAATGGCTTTGCCGTGACCCGGCAATAACTCAGCCATCCGGCTCATGGTCCAATCAAGAACCAACCATTTATCAATAAATATAGCCCTTCGGCTCATGGCATACACGGTACTCCCACCGTCATCCTCCATATCTCATATAATCATCGTTGATCATCATTGATCATAACTTTTTCCCTTGCTTCACTCGCAAGTTACCACATCCCCTAGCTCCTTTCTCATTGCTAGGCATATCATAATGATTTAATACATAAAAGGTGAGATCGGAGGCTTAGAAGTATGAGATTTGGCTTTTAATACTCAAAAATCAACTTTGGGATGAAAACAGGGCCACGCGTACGCGTACTCCACGCGCACGCGTGGATGGCCACAAAACTCATCGGCGCATACGCGCCATTCACGCGGACGCGCGGATTGAAAAATAGATAACGACGCTTACGCGTCAGCCACGCGTACGCGTGGGTACACTTGCGCCCCAGGCACAAGACTGGCACAACTCTGGCACAACTCTCGGGAAAATGGCTGGGCAATGGGTGCAGCGCATTGACGCGCACGCGCACACTACGCGCACGCGTGGATGGTGCCTTCTCGAAGAACGACGCGTACGCGCCAAGTGCGCCTACGCGTGGAGGGTCATTCTGCTAAAAATTTTCTAAGTTAAAAGCTGCAGAATTTATAGATTCAACCCCCAATCTTCCGACGGACATAACTTTCTCATTTTAAATCGTTTTTCACCCGTTCTTCGAACGGCATGGACATCCCGGATCCAATTTCATTTCTAAACAAGTTTGGCACAAAACGGAGATCCAGAGTCCAAGTTA
>NC_029776.3:50809639-50810918 GCF_000817695.3 Arachis duranensis | reverse complement strand
TAGCCTAGGAATTCTCATCACACCACACGGTACTTAAATGAAACTTAAACTGTACCTCTTGTAGCCAAATCAATTGAGCCTCTTCTTTGGGAGTCTCCACCAACCTTAGCTCCAAGCCTCACCAAAGCTCCTCAAGCAACACCAATCTCCCAATCGTGCACCAAAACCATCAAATGCACTAACATAACCAATATTACATACATACATCAACCTAGGGCTCATAAAGATGATAAATCACAAGGGTTTGAGCACTTCTTACCTCAGCCCATATGAAGAAGGGATAGAACCCACTTAGAATCCATGTTGGAGTATCCCTAAACACCCAAAATCACAAGATTTCAACACTAACTTCCCAAAAACGTGTAACAGTGGGAAATTTCAAAAACTGGGCAGAGATGAATGGAATACTCACCACAAAACTTAGATAGAAATGTAGATGATGAAAATAGCGACGTGTGGCCGCAAACGGCTCGTCAATCGGAGCTCCGTAGCTCAGGTTATGGTGATTTGAAGATCAAAGAGAGTTAGGTTTTCTCCCTTCTCTTCTCTCTTCTCTATTTCAGCGCCCCAACCTCTCTTTTTAGGGTAAAATGAGCTAAAATGCTCATAACTAATGTTTATATATGTTGGGTCTTGGGCCCACTTAGGCCCAGTTCACTTATTTTTGTCCGTTGGCCCAATTTTGGACCAAAATCTTTAACATTAGCGCTCTAAATCGCACTTCAAATATTTCTACCTCCCCTAATTATAATTCCTCATTTCTTAATCTTATTTACTCATAATCAACTTTCTCAGCTCATTTCTTAATCTTATTTACTCATAATCAATTTTCTCAGCTGCAGTACCAGACAGGTTTCAGCCGGTACTGCTGGTCAAAATCCCACTGCGCGCTTTTACGCAGAAAACTATGTCTTCTGACTCGGAAAAATTCACTGAATCCCGATATCATATTTAAATCATCAAATTCCAATTGCCAAATCTTTCAACCATATTCGCTCCTACTTAACTCATTATTTAATTAATTTTGGTTAGACCGGGTATTACATTCTACCCCCCTAACAGAAATTTTTGCCCTCGAAAATTCCATCCATCACTACGAGTACGCGAGCGTAGTCTGCCTTTATATCCAACACATAATAGTTCCGATGTCCTTTTACTCTGTGCGCTTCCACTACCGCGCTCTGATTTTTCTATCTCCAAGGGTCTCGGTCATTCGTTCAACACCGACCAACAGCCTCGTTCCTTACTTTTATCGTCTCATCAACCCACACCCTATTAA
>NC_029776.3:50808424-50809538 GCF_000817695.3 Arachis duranensis | reverse complement strand
TCATTACAAATCTTGATCTAAATCCAAGGTCACCATGACCAAACATCATAGCACTCATCTCTCAAACACGACAACTTACACTCAATCATCATCTAAATCCGGTTACACATTGATGATAATTTTCTCATCCATTTCAGAACCATTAAGGCTCACAGCCGCAAATAATTCCAATTATCGAGAATCAGTATCTGTATAAGCTCACTAAACTTTTAAGTACTCAAAGCATAAAGCATTTCCAATCATACCCCACTTTTCCTTATTATTACCATACTATGCTAACGCTTTTAGCAAGCTTCCGCTATGCCACTTTGATTTCTCATCAAGTATTAGCTCCATCACTTATTTCCTCAAGTACCCAACCACAACTTAGCATGACTGTCATTTCAAATCAACGTTTTCAAATCCATCATTTAGGACCATTCTTTATCTATTTAAATCAAAAGAACTAAAATTCACGGGTTCAATCCGTTTCACCAAAAATCTAGAAATTAACCAACTATATAACAAACACAACACATCATTCTCAACAGAAAATCATTTACATCACAGGCATTTATCCATTTGTATTAAGGCAAATCCTTACTCGGACCATCCAGTTTGCTTCTCAGTCTAATATTAAGCTTGACATTCCCAGTTTTACTGTATAGGCGGTATTATAAAATCACGCACTGTCCTTTAAGCTTGATGATAATAATTACCTCAATTTTACTGTCACAATCGGCCCGCATCCTGACTCTCTCCTTGTTGGCAATTTCTTGATACATGCCCTGGTAACCCGCACTTGTAACATACACCTAACCCCAATCGGCACGGCCTATTTGGGTGATGACTTCCACATCTTTGACAGCTCGAAACATCAGAAGAAGTCGCTGTTCGCTTTCCCTTACCATTTCTTTGGGACTTCTCACTCGTTGCAAAGTTATTCCGTCCTTGGGGAAAGTGTTGTATTTATCCTCTCTCCTTAAACTCTCGACCCCTTGGTGCAAATCCTTGGTTGTGCTCTCTATGACTTCTTTTCTCTGCAACCATCCTATTCACACACTCTTCAGCAATTCTGCTCTTATTCACCAACTCTGAAAAAGTTCGGATCTCCATTGGTCCCACTGAACTCAAG
>NC_029776.3:50807564-50808116 GCF_000817695.3 Arachis duranensis | reverse complement strand
AGCCCCTTGCCACCAATGCGATGCTTCCCCCGTGAGCAGATAGGTAGCAAATTTAACACGCTGCTCTTCAGGGACCAACTGCGCTTGCAGTGCTTGCTCCATGGCCTGAAACCAAGTATCAGCTTCAATCAGATTGGTGGTTCCCTTGAACTTAGGTGGATTAACCTTTAAGAAAGTTGCCAGTGTCATCGGGCCCTGAGCTTCCCTTCCGCCATTGCCATTATTGTTTATCTGTTGCCCAAGGGCCTCCGCAGTGGCCTGCATAACAGCAGCCATATTCTCCAACGCCGCCATAAGGTTTACCGGGTTATTCGAGTTGATTTCCGGTTCCTGTGTACTAGAACGATCTCTCTCACGTCCCCGACCGGGTCCACGAGGCGTCATCTGGTTCCTATACACACCAAACAATCGATATCAAGTTGATCAGTCTCAATATCGGAAGTATAGTGCTTCAAAGTACCAAAGGTACACTCATGGACTTCATGCTAGATGTATCAGTTAGATACCCTAACTAGCACAGGCACAAACTCAGAGTATGCATTGAAGCATAAG
>NC_029776.3:50802318-50803913 GCF_000817695.3 Arachis duranensis | reverse complement strand
ACTAACTTCCCAAAAACGTGTAACAGTGGGGAATTTCGAAAACTGGGCAGAGATGAATGGAATACTCGCCACAAAACTTAGATAGAATTGTAGAGGGTGAGAAGAGCGACGCGTGGCCGCAAACGGCTCGTCGATCGGAGCTCCGTAGCTCAAGTTATGGTGGTTTGAAGATCAAAGAGAGTTAGGTTTTCTCTCTTCTCTTCTCTCTTCTCTATTTCCAACCTCTCTTTTTAGGGTAAAATGAGCTGAAATGCTCATAACTAATGTTTATATATGTTGGGTCTTGGGCCCACTTAGGCCCAGTTCACTTATTTTTGTCCATTGGCCCAATTTTGGGCCAAAACCTTTAAGATTAGCGCTCCAAATCGCACTTTAAATATTTCTACCTCCCCTAATTATAATTCCTCATTTCTTAATCTTATTTACTCATAATCAATTTTCTCAGCTGCAGTACCAGACAGGTTTCAGCCGGTACTGCCGGTCAAAATCTCACTGCGCGCTTTTACGCAGAAAACTATGTCTTCTGACTCGGAAAAATTCACTGAATCCAGATATCATATTTAAATCATCAAATTCCAATTGCCAAATCTTTCAACCATATTCGCTCCTACTTAACTCATTATTTAATTAATTTTGGTTAGACCGGGTATTACATGTATTCACTCAATTCGCTCAGTGTTTAGGGCTTTAATCACTCAATTCTCCTCCAATCATATTTTTCAAAGATTTGCAAGTCATCTAACAATCAACTAATATTTAATGCATGAATGCAAATATCATGAGGACTTTTGAGGATTGTAATGGGGCTAGGGTAAGGGTAGGATTAATATGGTTAAGTGGGATAGTGGATTGGATCTTTGATTAACTCAAATTTCCCACCTAATCCTATATCATCGTATATACATAACAAAATAATTTACTACCCATTTATCCCTTTTCTCACATTCACTCATGCATGCTTCTCTTCAATTCAACCACATATACATCTCTTATTTACATTCTTATTATCATTTCTTTTTTTCTTTTCTTTTTTTTTTCTTTAACACAAAGTATGTACATCAAAATTTTTCTTTTATCAAATAAGAGAGATGCATATGTTTTACGTAATAGATGCATGAGTGTTTACCCATTCTTCCACATTTTTTTTCAATGAATACCCAAACTAGCATTTTACCAATGTTTTCTATAAATTCCCCACACACTTGATTAACACACACACACAAACCCTAGCTAATCAAAGATACAATTTATGGACATAATGGTTTTTCACTTAGAGTGAATGATGTGCTTAATATTAGAACAAAAAGGGGAATTAAAAGGCTCAACATTGGTTTACAAGGGTAAATGTAAGGGTTGGCCATATAGGTTAGTGAGTTTAAATTTCAAAAATGGCCTCAATCATACTAAATGCATTCAAAACATCAAATATAGGACATATAGACTAAAGCAAATCTAAGATCACAATCATAAAAGGAGTATAACACACAAGAACAAAATTTGTGATTGAAAATAAGCAATGATGTGTGGAAAACGATCCAACACAAAACTCACCGGCAAGTGTACCGGGTCGCATCAAGTAATAATAACTCACATGA
>NC_029776.3:50796785-50799626 GCF_000817695.3 Arachis duranensis | reverse complement strand
GAATGATATTATGCAACAATTATTTCATGAGTTATGCATTTAATCAAACACATATACCACCATTAACTTCCATTCTAACTCATGCAACATTGGATATTTACTTTCTAATTCAAACAATTTCTCTTTTATTTAAGCATATGGGAAACAAAACAATTTTCAAGCTAAGTGGTGGATGACAAGCATTGTGCAGATTTAGCATTTTTCTAGCTATTTATTAACTGACTAAAATGAAAAGCAAAGAACAGAAATTGCATAAAGTAAAAGAAATAATTGATGGAGGCATATCATGTTTCAGACATGCATCTCCTTATTAAAGACATGAAAGAAGAAATATGAAAGAGCTTTGCCACCTTCTACTGGTCATGGCTGCTGCTTGATTCTCCCTTCTTCTTCTTTCTCTTCCCTGTCTTGGAATAATCTCGGATCTCTTCACCAGGACATCTTCTACCCCAAATAGAATCTAAGAGTCCTGAGAGCCCAAAATCTTCCAATCTTTTAAAGGTTGACTCAGTGTATTGATGAGATTTTGCTTGTTGCTTGGCTAAAAATTCAGGGCATTGTTCAAATGGCTTGATCTCAGGATTGAGTGTTGGCAGATTGTGGGTCAAGTACTCCAACCTTGCTTGCATGTTTTCATCATACTCCATTCTTTGTACGTGTCTAACTTCTCCCATGGTATGATGAACATTCTTCCATTGATACATGTTGTGACTATATTCCTCTGCTTTAGCTTGACTAAAATACAAGTTATCATATGATTCCTTGAATTCTTTGTATTGTTCTTTTTGTCCTTCAAGGATCTGTGCTTGAAATTCTTGCTGCTGAGTCATCATTTGTTGCTGCCATTTCTCTTGTCTTTCCTCCATTTGATGCTGCCAAGCTTCTCGTTCTTCTTTTTCTTTCAAGAATTGCTCCATGAATTATGGATGGGGCTCTAGATATTTCTCTTGGCCCTCCTGATTTTGGCCTTGTTGGGCCTGCATGAGTTGATTTTGACCTTGTTGAGCCTGCATGAGTTGCTGAGATAGTTCTTCAATTGATCTTTGCAATTGGCTCATATCTATGGCATCATAAGCTTGATTTCGTCCTTCCTCTCTTTGTGATCTCCTTTGTCTAGGAGCTACTACCCCTTCTTGGTCTTCTTCTTCATTAGTTCCCTCCATGCTCTTCTTGGTAATCCATTTCCCTTTCTTCACTTTTGTTGTGTCCTCATCTTCAAAGATTACATTAGCTCTGTCACATAGCCTTTGGATGGTGCTTGGATGTCCAAGACCTTTTGATTTGCTTGTGCCATCGGCCATTTCTTGAATACTGTCGGCTATGAGTTGTGCAAGATTGATCTCACCTCCATGCAAGATGCAGTATGTCAAGAGTGCTCGTTTGATTGTGACCCAAGAGGCATTTCCAGTAGGGAGGATAGATCTCCTCACTATTTCATGCCATCCCTTAGCCACAGGAGTAAGATTTATCCTCCTTATGTGACTTGGAATTCCCTTTGAATCTCTTTCCCAATCTGTATTTTCCACACATAACCCCTGCAAAAGAAGAGTTTTGGTTCGGTTTTGATGTGTGAGGTAAGGGAATTATGTTGGTTTTGGAAGTGGAAGAGAGTATGGTTTTCATATGAAAGTGGCTTGAATGGGAATGTGTAAACCGTTTGGTGCAACGGCTATTAATAGGCCAAGTTTTCAAGCTTTTCAGTAAAACCACAATGAATAAATGAAGAAGGAACCGTTAGTGTTCATGAAGGGCTAAGATTGAGTTGGTCATCTCAAGGACTCATGGAATGGACGGTCTGCATGCATGGTTGAGGCTTGACGAGGATCCTCCTCCCATTGGCTGCATGCATTTAGGTGTTCAATGTTGCATGCATGCAAATTCTGTTCCCCATGAACGCGTTCTCCTAGGCACATGTGACCTCCCTCACATAGCTTCTCCTAGCGTTTGTCTTAACCTTTTTCTCCTGCATAAATCAAAGCAATCAGCCTTAGATCATAAATATAATCGTTGGCAGTCTATTTGCAAGAATAAAATAAATTGTTTTGGTTTGCTTAATAGTTGAAATTTTTTTTGTGATCAATTGTGTCCCTAAATAAAATGTTAAAAGTTGGTGAACACCAAACTTATCTTTTATTGAGGAGATGGCTTAACAATGCAAACCGTTCTCACAATTGATGCATTTTTTTTTTAAAAAATTTGACGTATGATCCCTTGTCTGTATGGTTTTGAGTCCATGATTGGGAAATGATCTTCTGAATCATTGTTGCACATGCAGACACCAAACTTAGTGTTTGGTCACATGCTTTATCAAAAGACTTATGCATATGCTCTAAAAGACAATCCCCTTCTTTGAACAATGAACTTGGGTGTGCCTTAAGGTACACCAAACTTAGAAGTTTGCCATGTGCTTCAAAATGATATATGCATTTACCAGGCATAAAAATTCAAAATCATATTCAGAGGAATCATAGCTTATTAAATAAAAGAGAAGACAGAAATCTTAAACCATGGGTTGCCTCCCATGAAGCGCTCTTTTATTGTCATTAGCTTGACATTGACCTCCCTCTAAGGTGGTTGATGTTGGTGATGTCTCAACTTGTCACCTCTCACTGTCAGCTTTCTCTGTGTGCTTTGATGCTCAATTTCCATATGTTCAAGAGAAAGTATTTGGTTGACAGTGTAATAATCTTCTGCTCCCTGTTGTTGATATACTAGTTGCACTTTATCACCTTTAGAAAATCCTTCAGTTGGGATTTTCTTGTTCTTCCAACCTTTGTGAGCCTTTTTCTTGCTCTTCATCTTTTTCTTTCTTGTTGATCTTTCTTTCTTGACAGTTACTTG
>NC_029776.3:50795115-50796462 GCF_000817695.3 Arachis duranensis | reverse complement strand
AGAATATGGGATTAGATTTATGCTTGCTCCTAGATCGCACATCCCCTTGTTAATGAACAGGTTTCCAATAGTGCATGGTACGAAGAAACCTCCAGGGTCTTCAAGCTTGGGAGGTAGTCCCTTTTTAATGAGTGCACTGCATTCTTCACTGAGCATTACAGTCTCCTTTTCATTCCACTGTCTCTTCTTGTTAATGAGCTCTTTTAGAAACTTGGCATATAAAGGCATTTGCTCCAAAGCTTCTGCCAAAGGTATGTTGATTTCCAACTTCTTGAAAGTCTCAAGAAATTTGTGGAAGTGCTGATCCTTTGTTTCCTTGTGAAATCTTTGTGGATAAGGTAGTGGTGATGTTGAGCTCTTCTCCACTTGATGTTGTTTTGGAATTGGTTCCTCCATGATTTGCTTTCCTTTCTTCAAATTCTGTGGTTTGTCGTCTTCCTCTGTGAGTTTTTCTGGAGCATTCTTGCTTATCATATCTTTGTTGATGGCTTCATCATTCTTTGTTGGCTCAGTGTCATTCTCCATAAGCTTCTTTGTTGCTCCTTGGTTACCATCCAATAACACTTTTCCACTTCTTAGTTGCACGACCTTGCATTCTTCCTTTGGGTTGGGAATGGTGTCACTAGGTAGTGAGCTTGATGGCTTTTCAACAGAAATCTGTTTGGAGATTTGCCCAATTTGCCTTTCTAAGTTCTTTATGGAAGCTTCTTGGTTCTTTGTTGTCAATTCTTGGTTCTTCATCATTTTCTCCATGAGCAGCTCTAGATTGGTGATTCTCTGTGAGTCTTGTGAGATGGGTTGATTTTGGGGTGTTGATGGATGAAGATAAGTGTTTTGGCTAGTTGGGTGGTTATTGGGTGGGTATTGGTTAGAATTTGGGTAGTTGTTTTGTGGTTTTCTGTATGAATTTTGGTTAGTGTTTGGCTGGGGGTTGTGGTTTGTGTTTTTCCAATTATTCTGGCCTGTGTTTCTTTGCCATGGTTGTTGGTTTTGATTATGGTTGTCTCCCCATCTGAGGTTGGGATGGTTCTTCCAAGATGGATTGTAAGTATCACCATAAACTTCATTTGTTCCAGGATTTTGGTTGTGCATGTATTGGACTTGCTCTTGTTGTTGCTCTTCTTGAGTTTCTTCACTTTGCACCCAAGTGGTTGGAGGTTGGCTTGTGGTGTTCACTGCTGCCACTTGCAAACCATCAATTCTCTTAGCCATTTGTTCAAATTGTTGTTGAATCTGCTGCTGCATCATCTTATTTTGAGCTAGGATTGAATCCACTCCTTCCAACTCCATTACTCCTCTTCTCTGTGATGGTTGGCGTTGTCTTTGATGAGCAAAGAAATATTGGTT
>NC_029776.3:50789219-50793822 GCF_000817695.3 Arachis duranensis | reverse complement strand
TCAACCTTAGTTCCTTGCTTCTTCCTTGTTCCGTGTTCGATTCTTGTGGCATGCATGGGTGACATTTTTCCCTTGATTTCTTTCCTTGGAGAGCCCGATTCTGCCCTCCACAAGGGCAGGGCAAGGTTCTCTTTCTCTTGGTCCCAAGGCATATTTTGTGCTCTGCCCTTGTAGTGGGCAGGGCAGAGTTGCCTTCTCTTCTTGGTTCTCTTATGTTGCCCTCCTAGAGGGCAGTCTGCCCTTGTGGAGGGCAATGTTTGCCTCCCCCTTGCATGCGGCACGCTTCCTATTACTTTGGCCACGCTTTCCTTTCCTTGGGCTACACTTCTTAGGCCACGCTTTTCCTTTTCTTTTCTTTTCTTCACCTATAATAAACCAAAACAACCACTCCAAGTATCACTAAATTCAAGAGGCTTATAAATCAATTAAAATTCAATTAAAATTAGCTTAAACCTCATGAGTTAACATTAATTTCATGGTGGTTTCTTGATTTATAGAAGTTATGCATTTTCACTCCAAATCACTTACTTAGGATGCAAGAAAGTGCATAAATGCTAACAAAACAAGTGAAATTAGCTTGAAAAATGGGTATATAATGACTTGTCATCAAGCAATCACACAATTAAAGCTCAAATCTCACTTGGTATTTGTTCAAGCTCTTTTCTATGTTCCATATAAAAGATACTTCATGCAAGAAAAAACAATTCTTTTTAAATCCAATAAATGGAATGCCCAAAAAGAGATTTCTTGAAAATTATTTGTTGTTTTACCAAACTTATTCAATCTAACATGAAACATGCAAGTATGTACTACCATAATACTATATGCATTAAAGAAATATCTCCAAACAAACCAAACAAAGTGCAAATAAGAACAAAAATTACAAAATTTGAAGAAAAAGAACAAAAAGAGTATTTCAAAGTGTCTAAGAAAAGAATTTTACACCCCTCAAAGTTGGCAATCCTCCCCCACACTTAATTAATGCACGTACCTCTGTGCATGCACACGATCTGAGGGTGAAGAGCTATGAGGCTCCACTTTCAGCTGGTGGTCTCCGGGGGTTCTAGCTTGCTGTGTAAACAAACAAATAACAATTGAGGACAAGATGTGTGTGTGATACCATGGCATCTTGGACAGTTTTACTAGCCTTTTCTTTACATATTTTAGGTAGTTTCATGCATTTTCTTAGGTAATAAGCAAGTTTTTCGGTGAATATGCACTTACATCTTGATTCAAGCAAACATTGTGAACTTTACATGTTTTCAAGATAATAATACATGAATTGAATGGCAATTTAGATGATGCAGGATCTCATAATCTAGGATAAGAGCTTTGATGCACTTTGTTTATTTAATTTTAGGCCAAATAAGGTAGAGAAGAGCCACGTTAATAGCTACGTTAGTATCACTAACGAAGTCATTAACGTGGAAAGGGAGCAAGGTTGCAACGTTAGTGACAAAGTTAACACCACTAACATCTTCGAAGGCCAACTTAACCCATGTTAGCTGCCATTTTAGTTACACTAACGTAGGGACTAATGTCGAAGAAAGAAGAATCTCCAACGTTAGTGGTAAGGTTAACACCACTAACATTGCAAAGGCCATAAACACCCACGTTAAGAGTCACGTTAACACCACTAACGTGAGAGTTAACGTGGAGCAAAAGGGATCGCCAACATTAGTGACACTAACTTTGTCACTAACGTTGGATAAGGCCAAGTTTACCCATGTTAGTGGCCACATTAATGCCATTAACATAGGAGGTAACATGGAGCAAGAAGTATAAAGAGCCAACGTTAGTGACACTAACTTTGTCATTAACGTTGGAGATGGCCAGTATACCGACGTTAGTGGCCACGTTAATACCATTAACGTGAGTACTAACGTAGAAGGGAAGGAGTCTTGTAACGTTAGTGACAAAGTTAGTGTCACTAACATCTTCATGTCATGGCATGCCCACGTTGATGACCACGACCATTAACGTGGGAGAAAACAAGATTGTAGCGTTATTGGCAAAGTTAGCACCAATAACGCTATCGAAGGATAGGAAAGGCTATGTTAGTGGTCATGTTTGTGCCACAAACGTTTGAGTTAACGTAGCTCAAATGGGTTGCAACATTAGTAACAAAGTTAGTGTCAATAACGTCATCAAACCAGGATTTATACTTAACGTTAACACCACTAACGCCTTGACTAAACGTGAACCATGCCTGACTCAACTTCTTTCTGCAAGCAAAGCTAAGCCCACTGAAGACTGTAACTGCTTCAACTAAAGATCAAAGGCCCAAATCCAAGACTTGCAGAGCTAATAGAGGCTCAGAGGAGTAGTATATATAGGAGTAGTTTTGAACTAGAAAGGGAGTTGGGATCTGGAGGATCCAAAATTGTAAACACTCTGTATATTTACTTTCTCTGAAATTTAGTTTACATTACAATGCACTTTTCATTTTTGCTTTCCATTTCCAGAGCTATGAACAACTAAACCCTTTTCATTGGGTTAGGAAGCTCTGTTGTAATTTGAAGGATCAATTGTAGTTTTCATTCTTCTTCTTCTTTCTTTTCTCTTGATTTTACTAGAAAGCTTTCGATCTTCATCCAATTGGGTAGTTGTCTTGGAAAAGAGACTATCCATACTTGGATCTCCTCAGAACCTTTGAAGAGGAATGAAGAGATCATGCTAGAAATGCTTTCTCATGCTGGACCGCATTGGGGTTTGGATGGATATAGTGACATATAATCCTACCAACACTTTGATTCAGAAATGCATGTGGTATAATCAGTGACCATACTTCATCTCTTCTCATGAGCAATTAAACCAAGGAATTGGGTAATTGTTCAAGCTTAGAGAGATTGGATTGCCAAGGAATTGGGATCCAATCACTTAATATTGCCAAGGAATTGGGATCCAATCACTTAGGATTGCCAAAGAGATCAATGAATGCATTGATTGAGGAAGAGATGAAAATGAACTTGATCCGGAGAATGCAACGTCTCCTAAGCCCAATGAACTCCCCATTTCTGATCTTACCCATTCTCTTTAATTTCTTCTATTTACTTTGATGTTCATTTCTCCAAATTCCCATTTAAGATTCTGCAATTTACTATTCTGCAATTTATATTCCGCCATTTATTTTCAGCACTTACGTTCCCTATCATTTATCTTTCCCGCCATTTAATTTTCTGCAATACTCAACTCAACTTTGCTTAGCTCAACTAGAACACTCCTCTAATTAAAGTTGCTCGACCAATCAATCCCTGTGGGATTCGACCTCACTCTATTGTGAGTTTTTACTTGACGACAATTCGGTATACTTGCCGAGGGAAATATGTAGCGATACAAGTTTTCGTGCATCAAGTTTATGCCACCGTTGCCAGGGATTGATTTTGTATCGATAATGATTAAATTAGAGGATAACTAGATTGAGCAATTTTCTTTTGTTTTGTTTATTTTATTTCTGTTATCTACTTCCAGTCTCAGCCATTTTCTTTTATTATTTTCTTTTGTTTTATTTTCTTGGTTATTTACATCCCTATTTAACTAATCCACTAACTGTTTGATAAATTACGTCACTCACACTAACAGTAATATTAACAAGTGTGATTTCTTCACTTTTCTCTTACTTGTATGCTCTGCTAATTGTATGACAGGTAGAAGAAGGGGAGCTTCAACCTCCTTTGAATCTGAACCTGAGAGGACCTTCCTTAGATTAAGGAGGGAAGCAAGAGGGAAGAAGGTTGTTGGTATAGAGGAAGAAGAGGAGAACTTAGAGATAAACATGGAGGAGGACATAGAGAACTATCATGAGGAGGAGGTGCATAATCATGCCAGAGAAGGTGCAGCAAACCATGCTGGGCAGAAGAGAAGAGTTCTAGGCTCTTACATTATTCCAAATCCAGGGAATTGTAGAAGTAGCATCCAAAAACAACCATACATGCCAATAACTTTGAATTGAAAGCTCAACTCATTACCCTTGTTCAGAACAATTGCTCATTTGGAGGAGGCACCCAAGAAGACCCTAATCAACAATTAACCACTTTCCTGAGAATATGAGATACTGTGAAGTCTAATGGTGTTCATCCCGACACCTATAGGTTTCTCTTTTTCCCCTTTTCTCTTAGGGACAAAGCATCTAAATGGCTAGAATCCTTTCCAAGGGAGAGTCTGACAACTTGGGAAGACGTGGTGAACAAGTTTGGTGGACGAAATTGTGATTGCCCTCTTTGTATTTACATGAGATTTATTTAATGGCTCTTTGGCATATGTGATCACAACTACGTTCAACTTAACCAGCAAGTGTACTGGGTCATCCAAGTAATACCTTACGTGAGTAAGGGTCAATCCCACAGAGATTGTTGGTATGAAGCAAGCTATGGTCACCTTGTAAATCTCAGTTAGGTAGATTATTGGTTTAAATTTGATTAATGGAATAAATAGAAAATAAAAGGGATAGAAATACTTATGTAAATCAATAGTGGGAATTTCAGATAAGCGTATGGAGATGCTGTGCTCCTCTTGAATCTCTACTTTCTTATTACATTCATTCAATCCTTCCTACTCCTTTCCATGGCAAGCTGTATGTAGGGCATCACCGTTGTCAATGGCT
>NC_029776.3:50786956-50787902 GCF_000817695.3 Arachis duranensis | reverse complement strand
TTTTGCCTTGGATCACGACTTTAACCACTTAGTCTCAAGCTTTTCACTTGGACCTTCATGACACAAGCACATGGTTAGGGGACTGCTTGATTTAGCCGCTTAGGCCTGGATTTAATTTCCTTGGGCCTTCCTATCCATTGATGCTCAAAGCCTTTGATCTTTTTTACCCTTGCCTTTTGGTTTTAAGGGCTATTGACTTTTTCTGCTTGCTTTTTTTTTTTCTTTCTATTTTATTTTTTTCGCCATTTTTTTTCGCAAGCCTTTGCTTTTTCACTGCTTTTTCTTGCTTCAAGAATCAATTTTATGATCTTTCAGATCATCAATAACATTTCTCTTTGTTCATCATTCCTTCAAGAGCCAACAATTTTAACATTCATAAACAACAAGATCAAAAATATGCACTGTTCAAGCATTCATTCAGAAAAGAAAAAGTATTGTCACCACATCAATATAATTAAATTAAATTCAAGGATAAATTCGAAATTCATGTACTTCTTGTTCTTTTGAATTAAAACATTTTTCATCTAAGAGAGGTGAAGGATTAATGGATTTTATTCATAGCTTTAAGACATAGTTACTACATCCTAATGATCATAAAGTAGAGACACAAAACATAGATAGACATGAAGGATAAAAACCGAAAAAGCAGGGAAAATAAGAACAAGGAATGAGTCCACCTGAGTGAGGGTGGCGCCTTTTTGAAGGTCCAATGGTGCTTTTTGAGCTCCTTTATGTCTCTTCCTTGCTTCTGTTGCATGATCCCTAGTGATTTTGGTGTTCTTATCCTTAGTTGCTTTCAATAATTATGTGGAGGAACATGTATCCCCTGAGGTATCTTAGGGATCTCTTGATTTGCAGTCAAATGTTCTACCACTGAGCTATAAACCCTTTAGATGAGTCTTTCCATCTCCCATGACTCAGAGGTGAAAGCTTTTGTCTTTTTCCT
>NC_029776.3:50785305-50786094 GCF_000817695.3 Arachis duranensis | reverse complement strand
AAAAATGCATATGAAAAACAACAAACAACACAAAACAAGAAATCATCAAGATCAAACAAGAAGACTTGTCAAGAACAACTTGAAGATCATGAAGAACACTATGAATGCATGAGATTTTAAAAAATGCAAGAAAAATTTTAAAAGCATACAATTGACACCAAACTTAAAAATTGACTCAAGACTCAAACAAGAAACACCAAATATTTTTTATTTTTATGATTTTCTAATTTTTTGGATTTTTTATAAATTTTTTTTCGAAAATATTTTTAAAAAAAACGAAAACAAGGAAAAGAAAAATTTTGAAAAAGTTTTTGAAAAGAAAATTACCTAATCTGAGTAACAAGATGAACCGTCAGTTTTCCATACTCGAACAATCCCCGGCAACGGCGCCAAAAACATGGTGGACGAAATTGTGATTGCCCTCTTTGTATTTGCATGAGATTTATTTAATGGCTCTTTGGCATATGTGATCACAACTACGTTCAACTCAACCAGCAAGTGTACTGGGTCATCCAAGTAATACCTTACGTGAGTAAGGGTCGATCCCACAGAGATTGTTGGTATGAAGCAAGCTATGGTCACCTTGTAAATCTCAGTTAGGCAGATTATTGGTTTAAATTTGATTAATGGAATAAATAGATAATAAAAGGGATAGAAATACTTATGTAAATCAATAGTGGGAATTTCAGATAAGCGTATGGAGATGCTGTGCTCCTCTTGAATCTCTACTTTCCTATTACAGTCATCCAATCCTTCCTACTCCTTTCCATGGCAAGCTGTATGTAGGGC
>NC_029776.3:50784884-50785160 GCF_000817695.3 Arachis duranensis | reverse complement strand
CGATTCTTTTGCGCTTGTCATCACGCCCAGCCTTCAGGAGTTTGAAGCTCGTCACAGTCATTCAATCCCAGAATCCTACTCGGCATACCATAGACAAGGTTTAGACTTTCCGGATCCTCATGGATGCCGCCATCTATCTAACTTATACCATGAAGATTCTGTTGGGGAATCTAAGAGATATGCGCCCGGCCTAAGGTAGAACGGAAGTGGTTGTCAATCACGCGCGATCATAGGTGAGAATGATGATGAGTGTCACGGATCATCACATTCATCAAA
>NC_029776.3:50781683-50784696 GCF_000817695.3 Arachis duranensis | reverse complement strand
TTTCAGGCATGGCCGAATGGCCAGCCCTCTCCATGATCAAGTAACCGAATAGTCAAAAGATTAAACTGTCAGAAGATGTCTAATACAATAGTAACTTATCCTATTTATACTAGACTAGCTACTAGAGTTTACATGAGTAAGTATTTGATGCATAAATCCACTTCTGGGGCCCACTTGGTGTATGCTTGGGCTGAGCTTGATCTATCCACGAGCTGAGGCTTTTCTTGGAGTTGAACTCCAAGTTGTAACGTGTTTTGGGCGTTCAACTCCGGATCATGACGTTTTTCTGGCGTTTAACTCCAGACAGCAGCATGTACTTGGCGTTCAACGCCAAGTTACGTCGTCAATTTCCGAATAAATATGGACTATTATATATTGCTGGAAAGCTCTGGATGTCTACTTTCCAACGCCGTTGAGAGCGTGCCATTTGGAGTTCTGTAGCTCCAGAAAATCCATTTCGAGTGCAGGAAGGTCAGATTCCAACAGCATCAGCAGTCCTTTGTTAGCCTCCTTCTCAGAGTTTTGCTCAGGTCCCTCAATTTCAGCCAGAAATTACCTAAAATCACAGAAAAACACACAAACTCATAGTACACACAAACACATAGTAAAGTCCAGAAATGTGAATTTAACATAAAAACTAATGAAAACATCCCTAAAAGTAGCTTGAACTTACTAAAAACTACCTAAAAACAATGCCAAAAAGCGTATAAATTATCCGCTCATCAAAGTTCTTGGCAAGATTCTATCCTCCTCAAAGAGTCAATAGATTGAGGGCTGAGGTCCAAACCTTCAGGCAACAAGATGGTGAAACTCTCTATGAAGCATGGGAAAGGTTCAAAGACTTGACAAGAAGGTGCCCACCAGACATGTTCAATGAATCGGTGCAGCTGCACATTTTCTATGAAGGCCTGTCTTATGAGTCAAAGAAGGCATTGGATCACTCTTCAAGGGGATCTCTAAACAAAAAGAAGACCATTGAAGAAGCCATAGACATCATAGGAACTGTGGCCAATAATGAGCTTTTCTATGCCTCTGATAGGAGCAACAACCGAGGAGTAATGGAGCTAAATCACATGGATGCATTGCTGGCTCAAAACAAGATGATTACCAAGCAATTGGCTGACCTTACCAAGCAAATGGAAAGGAATCAAGTTGCAGCAGTCACCACTCCACCACCAGCTTAAGAAGGAGTGCATACAGAGGAAGAATGTGACTGGGAATAGGCCAATTATGTTGAAAACTCATCCAGACAGTCCTATGATCCATACTCCAAGACTTATAATCCTGGTTGAAAGAACTACCCAAACTTTGGGTGGGGAAACCAGCAAGACCAAGGCTAAGATCATAGGTGTCACAACTCCAACCAAAATTCCAATGCAGCTTATCAATACTCAACCCAAGGGTCATACCAACGGCCACCCAACAACTCTCCTCAACATCCATATCAGACCCAGAATGGCCATTCTCAACCCTCCAACCACAACCCACCATCATCATCTGAAGATAGACTCTCTGGGATTGAGAATCTGGTTGAGGGCATATGCAAGGAAGTTCAAGACAACAGAGCATTTATGGATGAAGTACGAGCTAATATAAAGAATCAGGGAGACACCATCAAGAGGCTTGAATCGCAAGTAGGATATCTTTCCCAGCAGATTCCCAGGCCGACTAACGGCTTCCCAAGTGATACTTAGAAAAATCCTCGAGGAGAGACAAAGAAGGTGAGATGGGAAGAATGCAAGGTGATCACTATAAGAGATGAAGAGGGTTTAGAAGAATTGAACAACCCATCAGAGCACTCTCAAGAAACCCCAAAGGAAAATCAAGAGGGGAAGGACTAAAAAACTACTTCTACACAAGGACATGAGCCAATAAAAAAAGAGACTTTGAAACCATATGTACCCAGGGCACCTTTCCCCCAAAGACTCAGGGGTGGTGCAAGGGAGAAATCATACTAGAAGTTCCTAGACATTTTTGCATCTTTCCATGTAAACATACCGTTCATCAAGGCTATCCAACAGATGCCTTCATATATCAAGTGCATGAAGGAGCTGCTGACCAAGAAGAATTCACTGAAGGGTGGACAAACAATAGTGATGAATAAAGAGTGTAGTGCCTTCATTCAAAAGGAGTTGCCTACAAAAAAGAAGGACCCAGGGAGTTTTCACATCCATTTCACTATAGGAGAAACAATGATTGATAGGGGACTTTGTAACCTGGGAGCAAGTATCAACTTAATGCCTCTATCTCTCATGAAGAAGCTGCAAATCAATGAGTTAACACCCACATATGTGATTCTTTAACTAGCTGACAAAACTCAAAAACAAGCAATAGGAGTGGTAAAAAATGTGCTGGTAAATATTGGGAATTACTTCCTTCCCACAGACTTTGTTGTCCTTGAAATGGAACAAAGCCATATCCGTCCAATTATCTTGGATAGACCGTTCTTAGCCACAACCAGAGCACTCATAGATGTTGAGCGAGGGGAGTTAATATTAAGGATACATGATGAACAACTCACCTTTCACGGTTTCAGACCCTCACAAGAATCAGAGCAAGAAAACAAGGAACTAAGGGATGATCACAATAAAACACTCCTGGAAGAAACAAGCAGGGATTCATGATGAGCGAATAATTTGTATACTTTTTGGCATTGTTTTTAGTATGTTTTTAGTATGATATAGTTAGTTTTTAGTATATTTTTATTAGTTTTTAGTTTAAATTCACTTTTCTGGACTTCACTATGAGTTTGTGTGTTTTTCTGTGATTTCAGGTATTTTCTGGCTGAAATTGAGGGACCTGAGCAAAAATCTGATTCAGAGACCAAAAAGGACTGCAGATGCTGTTGGATTCTGACCTCCCTGCACTCGAAGTGGATTTTCTGGAGCTACAGAAGCCCAATTGGCGCGCTCTCAACGGCGTTGAAAAGTAGACATCCTGGGCTTTCCAGCAATATATGATAGTCCATACTTTGCCCAAGATTTGATGGCCCAAACCGGCGTTCAAAGTCACC
>NC_029776.3:50762438-50780614 GCF_000817695.3 Arachis duranensis | reverse complement strand
AGCTTGCCATGGAAAGGAGTAAGAAGGATTGGATGAAGGCTGTAGGAAAGCAGAGAGACGGAAGGGAAGGCATCTTCATACGCTTATCTGAAGTTCCTACCAATGAATTACATAAGTATCTCTATCTTTACCTTTGTGTTATTTTCGTTCATCACTATATCCATTTGAGTTTGCCTGACTAAGATTTACAAGATGACCATAGCTTGCTTCAATACTAACAATCTCCGTGGGATCGACCCTTACTCACGTAAGGTTTATTACTTGGACGACCCAGTGCACTTGCTGGTTAGTTGTGCGAAGTTGTGTAATGCCATGGTATTGAGCTACTACGTTTTTGGAGCCATTACCGGGGATTATGAGAGTTGTGAAAAAGTATTGTTCACAATTTCGCGCACCAATTCACAAACAGGACACCTGGCTGACTCCTTGGTTGAAAACCAAAGTGGTCAAATGATACAAGGAGGGGCTGGACCCACATGAGCTATATGAGACTAGCAACGAGATTTCTCTTAGAATAGAAGCCACGAGGAGTAAGGCATCACCAGAGGAAGGGAGAAAAAAGATGCCAAGAGGGTGGAGGAACAAAAAGATCCCTACAGAGAACTTCTCTTCAGGAGATGCAGTGATATATGTTCATCACCCACTAATTCCACCTCATCTCCCTACCATTCCATCTCAGCCACCTCAGGTATATACCATTAGTAGAATCCTATCCTTGGAACATGTGGAGATTCTCAAGGAAGCCACTGGAGATCGATTTACCGTAAGAGGGGAAGACTTGAGGGATCACCAACCACCTTGACAAAGGCCAACCGTCAAGCTAATGACATTAAAGAAGCGCTTGATGGGAGGCAACCCATGTTCTATATCCTTTCTTTTAAGTTATTTATGTCTTTGACAGTGGTAATAAAGCATGGTTCATGAATTTCAACTGAATTTTGACAGACACTTAAGTGAATCCTGTATGTAATATATAGGGAACAACAAGTTTGGTGTTCAAGGCACACTAAGAGGATATATGTAAAGATCATATCATACCCATCTTAGGAGCCTTGATCAACTCTTCTTGCACTACATGGTCACAAACTAAGTTTGGTGTCACTAATATTGCATACACACATCCTAGGAAGTCCGTTAATTTAAGTTCATGAATAGCACTTAGTTTGTCTAAAATAAAAATTTAAAAAGTAGTTAGTCCCAATTTCTATTTTGCCGCCACAAATAGACCTGACTTTTGCTCTTCTTTTGTTATATTGCATAGGAAATGAAGAAGGGATTGGATGAAATTGATGGGACAAACCAAGAAGAGAGCTTCAGCCACTTCACAAAGGGGACTAGACATATGTCTTCGAATAGAGTGCCTTGGGAAGTGTTGCCATGCAGCATTGAAGGGGGAATGCCCTTGGAGACTGAACCAACCACATCATAAAAGTAGTGATCCTTGTGCCCATCTCATTTCAAACCCCAACCGTCCATTCTTGGCATGTACAATCAATCCACACCCTTCATTTGCCCACCACTCTTCCATATAAGTGACTCTTACTCTATACCCTTCCACATTCCAAATCTTTTTCCTTCACACTTCTTACTCTCAGAACACGCAGTCAACACTTCTTCCTCCATCGAAAGCACTCTTGACTACTCCTCTAGTAGCACTTTTCAACGTTACAACTGTCCATACCTATACCCATCCTAAATTAGGGGTCACTCATGGCATCATCAAGATCTAAGAGGCGAAAAGGCAAAGAACCGGTGGAAAGCACTCCTTTTGATGAAGGGAGGTTCAAAACTGCATTCCATGAGTTCCAATTCAGATGGGTGGAACACAAGAAAATATTGTCGGAGCTTGCATTTTAGTTCAATGACGATGAGTGCCCGGAAATTAGAGAGAAGATTGAACGGAGAAGATGCAAGAGCTCATGAACCCAATCACAAAAATAAATGAAAATCTTATCAAATAATTCTTTGCCAATGTAGCTAGAGAGGTGACGTTAGGATTTTTGCCAGTAAAGAATTTTATAAAAATGGTCGCGTTGTAAGTATAGCTTCTAAACTAACAGAAAATCTTTTCGTACAAACGTTTGGTTGTCACAAGTAACAAACCCAATAAAATTTATAAACCGAAGTATTCAAACCTCGGGTCGTCTTCTCAGGGAATTACAGGGAGGTGTGTTTTATTATTGGTTATGTAAAAATATATCATTTTGGGTTTTAAAAAAAGGGTTTTGAATAAGAGAAATATATTATAGGAATTAATACATTAATAATTAATAAAACTCTTGGCAAGGTATGAAAACTGGAAGTCCTATCCTAGTTATCCTTATCAATGGTGATGAGAATTATACTTTTGCTCCCACTAAGTCAACCTCTAACTATGAAGGTCAGTTAAGTAGAAAAATTAATTTAACACCTAACTAACATGAAAAGTTCATAAGCCAAATAGGCAACATAAGTAATACAAGCATTAAAGCATCTGGAAGTAAAAGAAAAATATAAAGTAAAAGGAATATTGAACTTGATGAAGAGTCGAAATAAATCCTAATCCTAATAGAGATCCTAATCCTAAAAGCTAAGAGAGAGGAGGGAGCCTTTCTCTCTAAAACCTACATCTAAATTGTGAAAAATGTGAAACTGGAGATCTCTAGTGATGTCTTGATTCTCTGCATGTTCCTTGACTTTAATCTTTGTTTCAGGGCCGAAAATTGGGTTGAAATGTGGCCCAGAATCTATGCCAGCGACATCTGTAATTATATAGATCACGCACATCACGTGGCCGTGTAGTCCACGCGTTTGCGTCACTCAGCGTTTTTCGTACCACGCGTGCGCGTCATCCACGCATTCGCGTCGTTCGTGCAGCTTCCAATCCGCTCGGTCGCGTCAGGCACGCGAGCGCGAAACTGTGATTTCTTGCATTTCGTGCTGTCGCGTGAGCATTGTGACCGCGTGACTTCTCGCTGGTCATCTCCTCAATTCTTTGTGTTCCTTCCACTTTTGCACGCTTCCTCTTCATTCCTTATGCTATTCATGCCCTATGAAGCCTGAAACACTTAGCACACAGATCATGGCATTGAATGGTAATAAGAGAGGATTAAGATTAACTAAATTAAGACCAAAGAAGCATATTTTCAATTATAGAACTAAACTAGGAAGGAATTGTAAAATCATGCAAATCATATGAATAAGTGGGTGAAAAGCTTGATAAAACCACTCAATTAAATACAATATAAACCATAAAATAGTGGTTCATCAACCTCCCCACACTTAATCATTAGCATGTCCTCATGCTAAGCTCAAGGAGACAAAATAAGTGAGTAGGGAAAAGCAGGACTCATGCAATGCAACCTATGAATGTGAATGCAACTACATGCTAAAATGATTCTACCTACTTGGTGAAAAAGTGAATAAATCTTTCAAGAACAGATATGAACTGGATTTCACTAATTCAAATCACAAAATAAAGTACAAACAACTATCCAGAAGAAAATAGCTCATGAAAGCAGGGAACAAGGAATCGAGCATCGAACCCTTACTAGAAGTGTATACACTCTAATCACTCAAGTGTTCGAGGTTCAATTCTCTCAATTCTCTACTAACCTTGCTTTCTAAAGCTTGCTCTTCATCTAACAATCAACAAAAATTTAATGCACCAATACACAAATCAAGAGGTCTTTTAATGGTTGTAATGGTGTTAGGGTCAAGGTAGGATTATATTTGGTCAAGTGGACTAAAATCTGAATCCTTAATTAGCCTAAACTTCCCACCTAACTTAAGTCAATCCATTTAATTAAAATGCAGAATCTAACTTCCCATTAACTCTATTTTCCACATATTCATGCATCCTAAATTTGAGTACAGTACATATGCATTGATACCAACACTTACTTTGGGACATTTTGTTCCCTTTTATTAATTGCTCTTTTTCTTTTCTTTTTCACTTTTTTTTTTGTTTTTCTCAATGCATATGAAAAAAGTATTGAATGCAATAATATGTATTCAACTATTATTTTGCACATTTTCACAAAAAATATACAACACCCAATTACTCAAACCAAATATTTTCAAACCCAACTTCCCCATACTTAAATCATGAGCACTTTTACTAGTCTAAGCTAACCAAGGATTCAAATTAAGGACGTTATTGTTTTCCGCTTAGAGTTAGCAATGAGCTAAAGTAAAGAACAAAGGGGTAAAATAGGACTCAAATTGGTTTGCAAAGGATAATGAAAGGGTAAGGCCATATGGGTATGTAAGCTTAGTGAAACAAAGGCCTCAATCATATAAGTGCATGCATACATCAAACAATGGAAATATAGAATTAAGCAAGACAAAGATCACAAATTTAGAGAGAAAAACACACACAAAAAATAAAATATATTGGTTGATAAAATGCAACCAATCAAATAGGCTCAAAATCTCACAGGTTTTGTGTGTTCGAGCTCTAAACCATGTTCCAATATAATATTTCTTCAAACAAGTTTAACAAAAAATTTTAATTCAAATTAGTGAAATGCTCTAAAAAGTTTCTTAAAAAAGAAATTCTTACTTTAACTAAGTGATGGTAAAGTATGCAATCAAACATGCAAATACACATGCAAATGCAGCAATGAACTAACATAGAAAATTAAAAATTGGTGTTGAAAAGGGACTAACTAACCCGTGGAGATCGGTATCGACCTCCCCACACTTAAAGATTGCACAGTCCTCGATGCATGCAAAGATGTGCAGGTGGGCGGGGTTATGGTTCTTTAGGTGGTGCTCATTGTAGAGGCTTTATCTTTACCCTTCCTGGTGGCCATCCTGAAAAGGGAGAAGAGAAAGGGACATGAAGTCAAAGGGATAGAGTAAAGAGGAGGACAGTACAAGTGATAATCATGCCAGAGTAAAGAAGAATGTCGTTAACACATGGTCGCGACTCTATGAAATTAGGACATCAATAGAAATATCGCATGATAAATGGAGGCAATTAAATGCAAGATGTTTATTGGCATGCTGGCAAAGGCATGAGTAGCATAGAGCAAGCATTAAAAGCCTTAATGTATTATTAGTCATGAGAAACTAACAATAACGTTTGTATTGACAATCATATTTAATTAATAAAATATTGGAAAGGGTTTTGTGAAAAACAGGCATTAGAGTAGAAGGATAGAATAATGAAGAATGCACAATGCCATACGGGTATTTTCACAAACACTTAGTATGCAAGTTTAATATGATAGGGAAAAATGAATTTGGAACATGCAAGCATTCCAAGTAATATGAATTGTCAAACAACTCCATAATAATCCACAAGTAATAGTGAAAGACCTAAATAAAGTTCCAACACCAAATAAAAAAAAAAGAAAGAAAAATAAAGGAAGGAAGAAAAATAAGAAGGGAAAGAAAAGATTTAGATTTGGGGAAGAAAATATAAGATATTTGGCTGATTTTGATAAGCTGTGCGGCACAGACGACGCGAGCGCGTGGAGCACGCGGTCGCGTGGATAGCGCTTTGATGAAGTGACGCGAATGCGTGGGGCACACGTTTGCGTGAAGTGATTCGTGCCATCAGCGCGAGTGCAGCCTCGCGGCCACGCAACTCTCTGGTGAAAAGCTCATTTTGCCAAAACTTTGGGTCACGCGATCGCATGGTGGACGCGATCGCGTGAATGGCCTTGTTTAAAGAACGACGTGGACGTGTAGGGCACGCGTTCGCGTGGTAGGGCGTGTGCTGCTAGCACGAGTCCCGCCCAATTCCAGCTCAACTTCTGGCCATACACCCTTATACGTCAATTTACAGGGCACGCGTTTGCGTGGGTGACGCAGACGCATGGGAGGCATTTTTCCCACATGACGCGGACGCGTCAGCGACGTGGTCGCGTGGCTCAAATTGTGCCAAAGGCACGCCTTCAGCCACACTTTCGCGTGACTCTCTGTTTCCTTTGGGGTGTTGTGCAATCCACGCGATGCGAACGCGTCGCTCATGCTTTCGCGTGGGATGGGTGTTTCGGTAGTGACGCGTTCGCGTGATGGACGCGAACGTGTGGGCCATTTTGCGCGAAACGCACGACAGCCACACGATTCCAGCCCATATTTCTGGGTGTTGGATTTTTACGCCGATTTTCAGATCACGCGGCCGCGTAAATGAAGCGGACGCGTAGGAGGTAGTTTTCGGGACTGACGCGATCGCCTTAGCGATGCGGTCGCGTCACACGCCTTTCTCTCTTTTTTTTATGCAGTATGCAGAATGCAAAATGCAATGAATGTTATGCAGAAATTCCAGGTTCAAACAAAATTCAAAACAAAGCAAAATGGAAAGGGAACGATCATACCATGGTGGGTTGTCTCCCACCTAGCACTTTTAGTTAAAGTCCTTAAGTTGGACATTTGATGAGCTTTCTGCTATGGTGGCTTGTGCTTGAATTTGTCCAGAAATCTCCACCAGTGTTTGGAATGCCAGCATCCTTCAGGGTCCCAAACAAGGTACATAAAACCTTTGAGCAGTTTCAAACAGGTTTCTAGGCTCCCGGGGTGTTGAATGTCAGAACAGAGTCCAGGATCCCAAACTTTTCTTCTACACCCGTCTTTGTCTTGATCTACATTTTTCCAGCCAGGTGGTGAGTAGTCTGAATTCTCACTGCAGTGACCAAACAGCTTCCGAGATCCTTTCAATTGAGCTTGACACCAATCTTTGCACCTCAATTTGAAGTGTGAAACCTCATTGAATCTTGCATACCAGCTCTGAGTGCGAGTCATTTCCCTTTTGCTCTTAAAGCTACAAAGAGATCTAAGCTGGCTATCTGTCTCAAGTAAACCATATTCAAGTGGAAAATGAAGATAAAGGTCAAGGATTTTACCCACTTGAAGTTTTTGTTGGGTGATAATGGCCTTGGGATAGGTGTTTCTAGTGGTTCTGCAAGCGCTACTCCCTTGTGGTCTTCTGTGAGTTCCTCCACTTCTTTGGAAACTTCTTCCATTTCAACCATGTCTTGATCAAAGTCACTGATATCTTCCTCATCACTTGAGTCATAATTGGGAGGTTGAAAAAAGTCTATCTCTGCATCATCTTCATATTCACTTGGGGAAGATTCTTCTGTCTCAAAGAATTCACTTGCGGATGCAAGTTCATTACTAAGAGAACTTGACTTGTGACTATCATCATCAAGGAAACACGTGTCTTGGGTTATTCCGTCCAATTCCTTATAAGATACCTGCCCTGGGGGTTGTGCACTATCCTCCTTAGCATCAATCCTAATGTCTTCGACGGAATTCTCCACAACTTTAGATTCTGGCGGAGGTTCGGCATCTCCTAAATCTTCAACCAACTCTTCTTCTTCTACAATGACAGCGTCCTCTACTTGTTCCAGTACAAAGTTATGCTCTATGCTGTCCACTGGCATTTCTAGTGTCTTCTTCATGCTACATTCTTCAATAGATTCTCCACATGAAGCCATGGGAGTATGTTGAGTGTCCGATCGTCTGGAAGATAATTGATTTATTGCTTGCTCCAGTTGATGAAGGGTTGCATGAAATTGGTCAACTGATTCTTCGAAGCGAACCTGTGATTCTTGGCTTGATGGTTATGGACATGGTGCATAGGGGAGTGGTGGTTCTTGGGAGTAATTGGATTGGCGTTGGGGCGGATAAGGATCATACAGTGGCAAATGGTGAAAAGAAGCTTGTGAGTGTGGTGGTTCGAAGCTATGTTGAGAGGATGGTCTCTGAGCATAGGGTGGGGCATGTTGGTAGATACAAGGGGTCCACCATATCTATCAGCTTGGTATACATTATAGAATGGTCTCTGTCCTTGATATCTAGGAAGGTGTTGTTGCCTAGAGAGGTGATCAGATCCTCTTGGCTCCATCCATCTTTGATTGCTTTGATCGTGATGCATAGTCCTGTTATAGCTTCCATTCCTTTCAACAAAAGTAGAACCAAACTCAAAGTGAGAGGGGTGAGAGTTCATAGTGGTTATCAGAAATAAGAAGGGAAAACAAAAACAAATAAACAACTAAAAGAAAAATATTTACAATAACCAATAATAAGGCACACGTTTGCAATTCCCCGGCAACGGCGCCATTTTGACGTTAGGATTTTAACTAGTAAAGAATTTTATAAAAATGGTCGCACTGTAAGTATAGCTTCTAAACTAACAGAAAATCCTTTCGTACAAACGTTTGGTTGTCACAAGTAACAAACCCAATAAAATTTATAAACCAAAGTATTCAAATCTCGGGTCGTCTTCTCAAGGAATTGTAGGGAGGTGTGTTTTATTATTGGTTATGTAAAAAGATATAATTTTGGGTTTAAAAAAAAGGGTTTTGAATAAGAGAAATAAATTATAGGAATTAATAAATTAATAATTAATAAAACTCTTGGCAAGGTATGAAAACTGGAAGTCCTATCCTAGTTATCATTATCAATGGTGATGAGAATTATACTTTTGCTCCCACTAAGTCAACCTCTAACTATGAAGGTCAGTTAAGTGGAAAAATTAATTTAACACCTAAAGTCCTAGTCAACTCCTTAAGGAAAGACTAGAGTTATAGGAATCTAAGTTAATCAGCAAAAATAATAATTATCAATCACGATGAGTTTGACAACTCAAGAGTCACCAATTAATCAACCAAAGCCAATAGTAAATAATCTAAATTATAAATAGGGAAAAGCAATCATGAGTCTGAAATACCCCAATTTATATTAATTAAGAAAATCCTAACATGAAAAGTTCATAAGCCAAATAGGCAACATAAGTAATACAAGCATTAAAGCATCTGGAAGTAAAAGAAAAATATAAAGTAAAAGGAATATTGAACCTGATGAAGAGTTGAAATAAATCCTAATCCTAATAGAGATCCTAATCCTAAAACCTAAGAGAGAGGAGGGAGCCTCTCTCTCTAAAAACTACATCTAAATTGTGAAAAGTGTGTAACTGGAGATCTCTAGTGATGTCTTGAGTCTCTGCATGTTCCCTAAATTTAATCTGTGTTTCTGGGCCAAAAACTGGGTTAAAATGCGGCCCAGAATCTGTGCCAGCGACTTCTGTAATTCTACAGATCGCGCACGTCACGCGGCCGCGTCGTCCGCGCGTTCGCGTCACTTAGTGTTTCTCGTACCACGCGTGCGCGTCGTCCACGCATTCACGTCGTTCGTACAGCTTCCAATCCGCGCGGTCGTGTTAGGCACGCGAGTGCGTCACTATGATTTCTTCCATTTCGCACGGTCACATGAGCCATGTGACCGCGTGACTTCTCGTTGGTCATCTCCTCAATTCTTTGTGTTCCTTCCACTTTTGCATGCTTCCTCTTCATTCCTTATGCCATTCCTGCCCTATGAAGCCTGAAACACTTAGCACACAGATCACGACATCGAATGGTAATAAGAGAGGATTAAGATTAGCTAAATTAAGACCAAAGTAGCATGTTTTCAATCATAGAACTAAACTAGGAAGGAATTGTAAAATCATGCAAATCATATGAATAAGTAGGTGAAAAGCTTGATAAAACCACTCAATTAAATACAATATAAACCATAAAATAGTGGTTCATCAAGAGGATACTACCGAGAGCTCTACCTTCAAAAGCTATGTAAGAGGAACTGAAGTTGACTTCAGTCCCAACGCTATAATGAAAACTCTTCAATTAAGATCAAGGCCTTTTGACGAGCCCATCTATCAATCAAGAATGAGCAATGGCCCCGATTGTGAAGAACTTGTGAATGACATATGTGTTGTAGGATTTGACTGGGTGAGGTACTTGGACAGGAGGCCACGGTTTATTAGAAGGGGAGACCTCATCTCGGAAGCCAAGGGGTGGTTTGAGCTCATGAGAAGGTCCATCCTCCCAGCTTCAAACAATTCCGAGGTCAACATTGCTCGAGCTACTATGGTACACTGCATAATGAAGGGTGGAGACATCAACGTGCATGAGATCATAGCTAAGGGAATCCAAGAGGCCGCCGAGAAAAACAATCTAGACAATTGGCTTGGCTACCCCAGTGCCACCCTAAGATTGTGTATAAAAGCCAAGGTGGTCTTCGAAGATAGCAATCCAACATGGCTAAAACCTGGGAGGTCAATCACACTCCAGCGTATAACCTATGTGGCACCCGCTCAACAACAAAGAAGGCCTCAGAGAAGGAGGAGAATATCGCAAGAAGAACCTCAACAAGAAGAGCCTCAACAAGCAGAGTACCAACGAGAAGAGCAACATGATCCTATCGACATGAATATGAGTCACATTCAAGGAGCCATTGAAGGTCTAACAAAGAGATACCTGGAGGAGCAAGAGCAACAAAAGGACTTCCAGTTTCAGTTGCTGAATCACCAGAAGGAGTTGCACAAGCAACAAATGGAACAACAATAGGAGCATTACTCCCAGCTTGCCCAAGCCATAAACCAAGTGTCCAAAAGGCAAGAGCATCAAGAGAAGCGCCTTCAAGAACTCAACCAATGCCAAATAGCTCAAATGAAAGCATTCAATGAGTTCAATGTGCTTAATGAAGGAAGGCAATTACACAGGGAAGAATATGATGTGACACCCAAGCCAAGCTGACCTATGTGGCTGGGCATATGCGCAATTTGCACTCAACGATCCTAAGATATGATACAGTCTACAAGGATCTAAATGAGCAAGAAGAGGGGAAGGTAAAACATCAAAAGAAAACATTGAAGAAGAAGATGGAGAATGCTGGCTTCTGGAAGAAGTTGATCGGAAAACACAAAGAAGGTGGGGATTTGAGCAATTAGGAAAGAAACCAGGAAGAGGAAGGGAACAAGAGGACGTGAGCACACCAGTGAGTAAAAGGTGGTGGAGTTTTTTTTCTCTCTCTCTCAAGTCTAAAATAAGGAAAATCATGTATGAAATAGGACATGCTTCCATAGTAGCTTAGGAATTTTAATCCTGTCTTTGAGTTTCATTTCTTAAGTTTACGTTTTACTAGATAGTTCCCTGTTTCTATTCCATCTTGCTTAAATGTATGCCTGTCCCTTGGATTAAATAAAAGAGAATGTTATGAAAAACAATAGTGGAATCCATGTTATAGAATAAAGTCCCAATGTTTGTGGTGGTAATTGATTAGCTAAGTTGGTTCACCAATAAGGTACAAGGACAACTATGTGCCTTGAACTATATGCTTGAAATGCATCCTACAAAACCAACTGTGGTGTTTTTTTGTGCAAATGATCTGCTTGGATGAATGAGTTCTTAGGAGTGCTTCACCACTTGGTAACTTGGGTTAACTAACCCGGGATTATCAACTGAAAGTCCACTGTCAAGAGCAACCTTGCTACAAAGCATTTAGTAACCCAAAGAGGTGCTGGACACCAAGGTCTCAAGGAAGAAAATAACAAACCATATGCCTGTGGTGTGTATGTGTGAAGGAGAGACTTGAGGGAGTAGGTCCTCAGGGGTGTTTAAACACCTAGCACCTTGAACCAACTGGTTTGGGAGTGTTGGATGAAAGCTTATCATAAAGAGTTGCCTCAACACATAGCACTTAGCCTAAGAAAGCAATAAGCTCTAAAAAAAGGGGGGACCAGTAAGAGTCTCATAGAATGCAACCAAGTGAGTGTTCAAAGGCATGTTAAGAGCCTAGAACCAGCAAATGGCAAGAACATAAGTTGCTATGCATGAAACCCCATGAGCCAAGGATTTGACTTTTGTAAATAAGGACTTGTTTATATTGTATATTCATTCATTCTTCTTATGCTTTAGCACTTGCTTGGGGACAAGCAAGATTTAAGTTTAGTGTTGTGATGCCAGGGCATCTTGGCCATTTTTACTAGCCTTTTCTTTACAAATTTTAGGTAGTTTCATGCATTTTCTTAGGTAATAAGCAAGTTTTTGCGTGAATAAGCACTTACATGTTGATTCAAGCAAACATTGTGAACTTTACATGTTTTCATGAGAATAATGCATGAATGGCAATTTAGATGATGCAGGATCTCATAATCTAGAACAAGAGCTTTGATGCACTTTGTTTGTTTGATTTCAGGCCAAATGAAGCAGAGAAGAGCCATGTTAATAGCTATGTTAGTTGATGACCAGAATTCATTACCCCTTTCAAAAATTAGTGAATTAGTTCTTTTGGCAAGCGCACCAAAATTATTGCCAAGTAATAACCCATAGTGGAGTGGAATCGTATCCACAGAGAAGCAGTTTTAATTGATTGTTGAATTAGTCAAGCGGATCAATAAGATTGTGAAGTGCAGAATTGTAAGTGATGACATAAATGTAAATGACTAGAATATAAAGAAAAGCAATAAAGTGCAGAAATAAAAATTGCAGAATGTAAAGTGCTGAATCATAAATGACTTTAATGTAAATGGGAGTGGGGAATTGCTGAATGTAAAATTAAGCTGTAAAGAAATGGATAGATAAGAATGGGGAAATTCATTGAGATTGGGAGATGTTGTCTCTTTAGATCAAATCTAGCTTATATCTTCTTTAATCATGCAACTCATTAACCTCTTGGCAATCATGATTGATTGAGCCCCAATCCCTTGGTGACTTAATCTCTTAGATCTTTATCAATAGCTAATTCCTTGGTCTAATTACTCATGAAGAGAGATATGCTTGGTCCCTGATTATACCACACACCCTCATAGGTCCAGGTAGAGGGGGGATTATATGTCACGTATCCCATCACCAAAACCCAGATTCTACTCAAGTGTGAGAAGGGATTTCAAGCATGGTTTCATGTTTTCTTTCCCAAGGTTCCCATGAAACCCAATTGCATTCAATCTCTTTCCCAAGTTAATTGAACACTAAGCATTAAGAATGAACTTCCTTCTAGCAAATCAAGAGAAGATGAAGAGAAGAAGAATTTCACTATTATCAATCCAACAAGTACAACAGAGCTCCCTCTCTTAATGAGAGGGAAGTTAGCTACTCATAGCTCGAAAAGTACTCAAAAGTGGAGTGTAAAAGTGGTTCTAGAACTAACTGCTTCACCCCCCTTCAGTACTCCTTGGGGGTAATTATACTACTCCTAGAAAAAATAAAAGAATTACAAAAGTGAAAAAGGGAAAATTACATTTTGGATGGAAAGAAAACACTCAATAAGCGTGACTTCTTAGCTGGTGTGTGGCTGGTGCTCTACCGGCGTGTCACGTGTCCTTCAAACTAGCTTGGCGTGCCACGCTCAATCCTTCAAGTGGCATGCTCGTCTCTCTATCAACCTTGGCATGCAACGCCTTCGAACTCAAGTGGCACGCCATAGTGGAAGTCTTGTGATGGCATGCCACGCCTTCGAGCTCAAGTGGCACGCCCTTTGTTTTTTCCACTTTCCTTTGCCTCTGGAAACTTGAACTAGCGTGGCACGCCCAAGGTCTGGCATGCCACGCCATTTTTGTGTGCTTGGCTAAGCTCCTCTGGAAAGTTGCACTAGCGTGGCACACCTAGGGTCTGGCGTGCCACTGATGATTATGATTTTTGATGGTTTAGAATTTCACAAATGAATTCTCGTTGAAAGTATAGTTCCTAAATTAAACAATAATCTTTTCATACAAAACATTTTTTGTCACTAAAACAAACCCGTAAATTTATAAACCGAAGTATTGGAACCTCGGGTCGTTCTCCCTAGGAATTATAATAAAGTGTCTTGTTATTGGTTATGAGTTATTTGGGGTTTTTAAGATTTTAGACAAGAAATATAAATGGCAAAGAAAATAAACTAACAACTAACAAAGCTATTGGCAAGATATGAGAACTAGAAGTCCTATCCTAGTTATCCTACTCAATTGTGATAACAAATTGTCCATTACTCCCACTTTGTTAACCTGTAACCATGGAGGAAAGTCAAGTGAATGAATCAATTTGATTCCTCAAGTCCTAATCAACTCCTAAAGGAGAGACTAGCTTTAGAGGCATTCAAATCAATTAGCAACTTCTAATTATCAATCAACAAAGGAATTAGATAACTCAAGAGTCACTAATTACTCAACCAAAGCCAAGAGGAACAAAATCTATACTAAAATCTAACCAAGCATTTAATTAAACACTTAGAAGGTACAAAAGAAAAGCATAGTAAATTAACAACAAGAATAGAATCTAACAACAATTATTGAAAGGAATTAACAACAACAATCAAAAGAAACATAATTATTATGAATTACTTCAAATGGAATTGAAAGAAAGTAGAAGGAACAAAAGTAGATCTACAATAAAACACAAGAACAACATAAAGGAAATCACAACAAAAGAATAGAAGAAGAATGATTGTAACAACAAAGAATTGAGAAGTAGAAGTAGAAGAAAGAATGAATAGAAACCTAGATCTAAGAACTAAACCTAATCCTAATTCTAATCCTAGAGAGAAGTGAGAGCTTCTCTCTCTAAAACTAACTCTAAACTAATCCTAATGAGTGTGAATGAATGGAATCCCCTTTTCTCTTCAATCCTTGGCTTTAAATAGCAGTTTAGGCGCCAAAGTTGGTTGAGATTGGGCCCTATAACTCTTGAGAATTTGTTGGGTGCGAACTCACTTAAAAATCGAGTATCAGCATCGACGCGTACGCGCACAGCACGCGTACGCGTCCATGGGCCATTTCGCAAGGTGCGCGTAAAGGCCTTGTGCGCGCGCGCGTCCATGGGCGAGATCAAATCTTTGGCTTTTTCCATGATTTCTCCACTTTGCATGCTTTCCTCTTCACTCCTTTGATCCATTCCTAGCCTTTTCAATCTGAAATCACTAACAAACACATCAAGGCATCTAGTGGAATCAAAGGGAGATTAAAATCATCAAGTTAAAGGCCTAAAAAGCATGTTTTCACATATAAGCACAAATAAGGAGACAATCACAAAACCATGCTAATTCATTGAATAATTGTGGGTAAAGGGTCATAAAATCCTTTAAAATCAATACAAGATAAACCCTACAAATGGGATTTATCAGCCACGCCCCTTTGTGAGTGAATGGTTCCTCTGTTTGGCGTGCCACGCCACGAACTCAAGTGGCACGCCCTAATGCTTCTTTGCCCTCTGAATGACACTGGTGTGCCAGGCCTGGTTGCCTAAGTGAAGAATATTGAATGGCGTGCCATGCCTTCGATACCAAGTGGCACGCCCCATGTAATTGGCCTCTTCCATCCTCTCTGGAAACTTATACCAGCGTGCCACGCCTAAAGGTTGGCGTGCCACGCCCATGATCTTGTCTTGTTTCAGTAGTTGGCGTGCCACGCCTCGGCCTTCAAGTGGCATGCCATAGTGACATGCTCGGATTGGCATGCCACGCCTTCGAAACCAAGTGGCACGCCTAGTCCTTGCTCATGTTATCTTGTGCATTGGCGTGCCACACCTGGTTGCTTAAGTGGCACGCCTAAGTGAGGTTGAGAGGTTGGCGTGCCACGCCTTCGACTTCAAGTGGCACGCCCAGTCTTCAATTGCCTTCAGCCCCTTCTCTGGATCATTGTACCAGCGTTCCACGCCATGCTGCTCAAGTGACACGCCCATGTATTTGTGCACTGTTCAAGCTTGGCGTGCCACACCTGGGTCTTCCAGTGGCACGCCATAGTGGAGGTTCTTCTTGAGATAGTGAGTTGGCGTGCCACGCCCCTTTGCTCAAGTGGCACGCTCATAGTAGTTGACAGGTCAGGCGTGCCACGCCCCTTTTGTGTCCTCCATTTTGCTTTCTAGAATTTCATACTAGCATGCCACGCCCAGTCCCTGGCGTGCCACACCCACATGCATGCTTGGATCTCCGTTCTAGAAATTAGTACTAGCATGCCATGCTTAGCTCTTGGTGTGCCATGCCAGTGCATTTTTGTGGCATTTTCTCCCAAATGGCACGCCAGTTTCACACGCCCAGCTTCTTGTTTGTCTTTTTCCCATTTTTGATGCCTTTTTCACCTGAAATTCAGCACAACTCATCTCAAAGTAGTGTACCATAATATTCATCAATCAATGCATGAATTGTACTAATCAAATGAGATTTATGCTCTTTTATGGCCTTCTTTATGCAAGAAAGAAGAGTAGATGATGCAAGTCATCACAACACCAAACTTAAGCTTTGCTTGTCCCAAGCAAATCAATGTGAGTAAACATTTATATCTTGAGGCCTTGGCTTCGAATGATTGCAATACAACTAAGAGTAAAACTAAGTGCCTAACACATGTATGAATGTTTTAATTGTCATGGAGAGCTCTTGGATCATTGAGGGTTCCCTCAGGTATAGGCATTAGGGGTCCTTTCTATTGATTGTCACGTTGAAGTAGTAAAGGTTATTTTGCTTTCTTAACAACGACTCTAAGTATTTTGTCTCAAGACAACCCTTTAATTAGGCTTTCAATTAGCACTCCCAAACCAGTTGGTTTTAGGGTACTGGGTGTTGAGATACCCCTAAGAATTTACTTGCCCAGGTCTCTTTTTGACACATCTTCACCACAAGCATCTACTAAGATCCTTAATTCTTTTTGAGCTTTTTAATATTTCTTTTTTTTTTCTTTTATCTCGGTAGTTGATGCTCAGAGCCTTGGGCCTTTATTGCTTACTGGTGCACAAAATTGTGATCATCAACAATGGCGCCAAAGACTTGGTAGCGCTCTCAAACGTGAATCACACTTTGTCACAACTTCGCACAACTAACCAGCAAGTGCACTGGGTCATCCAAGTAATACCTTACGTGAGTAAGGGTCGATCCCACAAAGATTGTTGGTATGAAGCAAGCTATGGTCATCTTGTAAATCTCAGTTAGGTGGATTCAAATGGTTATAATGGTTTTCAAAATTAATAATAAATAAAGCATAAATAAATATGGAAATACTTATGTAAATCATTGGCGGGAATTTCAGATAAGTGTATAGAGATGCTTTGTCCCTATTGAATCTCTGCAACATACTGCTTTCTTACTTTCAATCCTTCATACTCCTTTCCATGGCAAGCTGTATGTAGGGCATTGATGAGCGGATAATTTATACGCTTTTTGGCATTATTTTTAGGTAGTTTTTAGTAAGTTCGAGCTACTTTTAGGGATGTTTTCATTAGTTTTTATGTTAAATTCGCATTTCTAGACTTTACTATAAGTTTGTGTGTTTTTCTGTGATTTCAGGTAATTTCTGGCTGAAATTGAGGGACTTGAGCAAAACTCTGATAGGAGGCTGACAAAGGACTGCTGATGCTGTTGGAATCTGACCTCCCTACACTCAAAATGGATTTTCTGGAGCTACAGAACTCCAAATGGCGCGCTCTCAACGGCGTTAGAAAGTAGACATCCAGAGCTTTCCAGCAATATATAATAGTCCATACTTTATTCGGGAATTGATGACGTAAAGTGGCGCTCAATGCCAAGTACATGCTGCTGTCTGGAGTTAACGCCAGAAACACGTCACAACCCGGAGTTGAACGCCCAAAACATGTTATAACTTGGCGTTCAACTCCAAGAGAAGCCTCAGCTCGTGGATAGATCAAGCTCAGCCCAAACATACACCAAGTGGGCCCCGGAAGTGGAATTATGCATCAATTACTTACTCATGTAAACCCTAGTAGCTAGTTTAGTATAAATAAGACTTTTTACTAGTGTATTAGTCGTCTTTTGACCATTCGGTCTTTTGATCACCTTCATGGGGGACTGGCCATTCGGCCATGCCTGAACCTTTCACTTATGTATTTTCAATGGTGGAGTTTCTACACACCATAGATTAAGGGCGTGAAGCTCTGCTGTACCTCAAGTTTCAATACAATTACTATTATTTTCTACTCAATTCTCTTTTATTCCTATTCCAAGATATACGTTGCACTTCAACTTGATGAATGAGATGATCCATGACACTCATCATCATTCTCACCTATGAACGCGTGTGACTGACAACAACTTCCGTTCTACTTTAGGCCGGGCGCATATCTCTTAGATTTCCCAACAGAATCTTCGTGGTATAAGCTAGATAGATGGCGGCATTCATGGGAATCCGGAAAGTCTAACCTTGTCTGTGGTATTCCGAGTAGGATTCCGGAATTGAATGACTGTGATAAGCTTCAAACTCCTGAAGGCTGGGCGTTAGTGACAGACGCAAAAGAATCAATGGATTCTATTCCAACCTGATTGAGAACCGACAGATGATTAGCCGTGCTGTGACAGAGCATTTGGACCATTTTCACTGAGAGGATGGGATGTAGCCATTGTCAAGGGTGATGCCTCCAGACGATTAGCCATGCAGTGACAGCGCATAGGACCATTTTCCCGAGAGGATGAAAAGTAGCCATTGA
>NC_029776.3:50740310-50762338 GCF_000817695.3 Arachis duranensis | reverse complement strand
TATTACTTGGACGACCCAGTACACTTGCTGGTTAAGATGAACGGAGTTGTGTCCACACATAATCAATAGCCATTAAATAAATCTCATGCAAATACAAAGAGGGTCACAATTTCGTCCACCAAGTTTTTGGCGCCGTTACCGGGGATTGTTCGAGTATGGACAACTGACAGTTCATCTTGTTGCTCAGATTAGGTAATTTTCTTTTCAAAAAGATTTCAAAAATTTTTTCAAAATTTTTTCTTTATTTTCGTTTTCTTAAGAATATTTTCAAAAAAAATAATAAAAATACAAAAAAATCATAAAATCATAAAAACCAAAAATATTTTGTGTTTCTTGTTTGAGTCTTGAGTCAACTTTTAAGTTTGGTGTCAATTGTATATTTTAAAAAAAATTATTATGCATTTTTCGAAAATTCATGCATTCATGGTGTTCTTCATGATCTTCGAGTTGTTCTTGGTAAGTCTTCTTGTTTGATCTTGATGTTTTCTTATTTTGCATCTTTTGTTGTTTTTCATATGCATTTTTCGTTTGTTAAAATTCATGCTTTAAAGATTTCTAAGTTTGGTGTCTTGCATGTTTTCTTTGCATCAAAAATTTTTCAAAATTATGTTCTTGATGTTCATCATGATCTTCAAAGTGTTCTTGGTGTTCATCTTGACATTCATAGTGTTCTTGCATGCATCATGTGTTTGATCCAAAATTTTCATATTTTGGGTCATTTTTATGTTTTCTCTCTCATATTTAAAAATTCAAAAATCAAAAAAATATCTTTTCCTTATTTTCCTCCAAATTTTCGAAATTTTGGGTTGACTTGGTCAAAAATTTTTAAAATTAGTTGTTTCTCACAAGTCAAGTCAATTTTTCAATTTTAAAAATCTTATCTTTTTAAAATCTTTTTCAAAAATCATATCTTTTTCATTTTTTTTATTATTTTCGAAAAATTTCAAAATTTTTTTTCAAAATATTTTCAAAATCTTTTTCTTATTTTTATATCATATTTTCGAAATTACACTAACAATTAATGTGATTAATTCAAAAATTTGAAGTTTGTTACTTTCTTGTTAAGAAAGGTTCAATCCTTAAAATTATAGAATCTTATCTTTTTAGTTTCTTGTTAGTTAAGTAATTAATTTTAATTTTAAAATTTAAATCTTTTTCAACCATATCTTTTTATCTTATCTTTTTATTATATCTTTTTCAAAATTTTATCTTTTCAAAATATCTTATCTAACTTCTTATCTTCTTATCTTTTCAAATTTGACTTTAATATCTTTTTCAACTAACTATTTGACTTTTTGTTTGTTTCTTATCTTTTTCAAAACCACCTAATTACTCTTTCCTCTCTAATTTTCGAAAAGATCTCACCCCTTTTTCAAAAATTCTTTTTAATTAACTAATTGTTTCAAATTTTAATTTTAATTTTAGTTCATCTTTAATTTTCGAAATTACTAACTCCTTTTCAAAAATATTTTCGAAAATCCCTCTCCCATCTTCTTCTATTTATTTATTTATTTACTAACACTTCTCTTCATCTCTTATCACCTCCCCTATCCTTACTCTTTATACAGACTATTCATCCCTCTCCTTCCATTATCCCCTTTCTTCTTCTACTAATAATAAGGATCCTCTTTACTGTGACATAGAAGATTCCTCTTCCTTTTCTTTTCCTTTTCTCTTTCATATGAGCAGGAACAAGGAAAAAGGAACTCTTATTGAAGCAGATCCTGAACCTGAAAGGACTCTGAAGAGGAAGTCAAGAGAAACTAAAATTCAACAATTCAGAGAAAACTTTTCAGAAATTTTCGAAAAAGAAGAGGAGATGGCAGCCGAAAATAATAACAATGCAAGGAGGATGCTTGGTGATTATACTACACCTAAGGCCAGAGAAACCTCAAAAAAAAAGAAAAAAAGAGAGAAAAAAAAAGAGAAAAGGGAAGACAAAAAGCTTCTACCTCCAAGTTATGGGAGATGGAAAGATTCATGTAAAGGGTCTATAGCTCAGTGGTAGAATATTTTACTGCAAATCAAGAGATCCCTGAGATACCTCAGGGGATACATTTTCCTCCACACAATTATTGGGAGCAACTAAGGATAGGAGCACCAAAATCAATGAAGATCAAGCAACAGAGGCAAGGAAGAGACATAGAGGAGCTCAAAAAAGCACCATTGGTCCTTCAAGAAGGCGCCACCCTCAATAAGGTGGACTCATTCCTTGTCATTTTTTTTCTGCTTATTCATTTTTTTTTATGTTATATGTTTATTTATGTTTTGTGTCTCTACTTTATGATCATTAGTAGTTAGTAACTATGTCTTAAAGCTATGAATAATTCCATAAATCCTTCACCTCTCTTAAATTAAAAATGTTTTTAATTCAAAAGAACAAGAAGTATATAAGTTTTGAATTTATCCTTGAATTTAATTTAATTATATTGATGTGGTGACAATACTTTTTATTTTCTGAATGAATGCTTGAACAGTGCACATTTTTTATCTTGTTGTTTATGAATGTTAAAATTGTTGGCTCTTGAAAGAATGATGAACAGAGAGAAATGTTATTGATGATCTGAAAAATCATACAATTGATTCTTGAAGCAAGAAAAAGCAGTGAAAAAAGAAAAGCTTGCGAAAAAAAAGTGGCAAAAAAAATAGAAAGAAAAAGAAAAAGCAAGCAGAAAAAGCCAATAGCCCTTAAAAGCAAAAGGCAAGGGTAAAAAGGATCCAAGGCTTTGAGCATTAATGGATAGGAGGGCCCAAGGAAATAAAATCCAGGACTAAGCGGCTAAATCAAGTTGTCCCTAACCATGTGCTTGTGTCATGAAGGTCCAAGTGAAAAGCTTGAGACTGAGTGGTTAAAGTCGTGATCCAAAGCAAAAAGAGTATGCTTAGGAGCTCTGGACACATCTAACTGGGGACTCTAGCAAAGCTGAGTCACAATCTGAAAAGGTTCACCCAGTCATGTGTCTGTGGCATTTATGTATCCGGTGGTAATACTAGAAAACAAAGTGCTTAGGGCCACGGCCAAGACTCATAAAAGTAGTTGTGTTCAAGAATCAACATACTTAACTAGGAGAATCAATAGGAACTCAGAGTTTAGATAGTGTTATTGATTCTCCTAGTTAAGTATGTTGATTCTTGAACACAGCTACTTTTATGAGTCTTGGCCGTGGCCCTAAGCACTTTGTTTTCCAGTATTACCACTGGATACAAAAATGCCACAGACACATGACTGGGTGAACCTTTTTCAGATTGTGACTTAGCTTTGCTAAAGTCCCCAGTTAGAGGTGTCCAGAGCTCTTAAGCACACTGTTTTTACTTTGGATCACGACTTTAACCATTCAGTCTCAAGCTTTTCACTTAGACATGCATGCCACAAGCACATGGTTAGGGACAACTTGATTTAGCCGCTAAGGCCTGGATTTTATTTCCTTGGGCCCTCCTATCCATTGATGCTCAAAGCCTTGGATCCTTTTTACCCTTGCCTTTTGGTTTTAAGGGCTATTGGCTTTTTTTGCTTGCTTTTTCTTTTTCTTTTATTATTATTTTTTTCACCACTTTCCTTTTTTTTCGCATGCTTTTGTTATTCACTGCTTTTTCGTGCTTCAAGAATCAATTTTATGATTTTTCAGATTATCAACAACATTTCTCTTTTTTATCATTCTTTCAAGAGCCAACAATTTTAACATTCATAAACAGTAAGATAAAAAATATGCACTGTTCAAGCATTCATTCAGAAAATAAAAAGTATTGTCACCACATCAATATAATTAAACTAATTTCAAGGATGAATTCGAAACTCATGTATTTCTTGTTCTTTTATATTAGAAACATTTTTCATTTAAGAAAGGTGAAGGATTCATGGAATTATTCATAGCCTTAAGACATAGTTACTAGACACTAATGATCATGTAGTAAAGACACAAACATAGACAAACATATAGCATAAAAACCGAAAAGCAGAGAAATAAGAACAAGGAATGAGTCCACCATAGTTATGGTGGCATCTTTTTCTTGAAGGACCAATGATGTCCTTGAACTCCTCTATGTCTCTTCCTTGCCTTTGTTGCTCCTCCCTCATTGCTCTTTGATCTTCTCTAATCTCATGGAGAATGATGGAGTGCTCTTGATATTTTACCCTTAATTGATCCATGTTATAACTCAAGTCTTCTAGAGAAGTGTTGAGTTGTTCCCAAAATTTGTTTGGAGGAAAATGCATCCCTTGAGGCATCTCAGGGATTTCTTGGTGATGAGCTTCCTCGTGTGTCTCTTGAGATCCATGAATGAGCTCTCTTGTTTGCTCCATCCTTTTCTTAGTGATGGGCTTGTCCTCTTCAATGAGGATGTCTCCTTCTATGATAACTCCAGCTGAGTAGCATAGATGGCAAATAAGATGAGGAAAAGCTAGCCTTGCCAAGGTGGAGGGCTTTTTGGCTACATTGTAGAGTTCTAGAGAGATGATTTCATGAACTTCTACTTCCTCTCCAATCATGATGCTATGGATCATGATGGCCCGATCCACAGTAACTTCAGATCGGTTGCTAGTGGGGATGATGGAGCGTTGGATGAACTCCAACCATCCTCTAGCCATAGGCTTTAGGTCCAGTCTTCTCAATTGAAACGGGTTGCCTATTGAGTCTCTTTTCCATTGAGCTTCTTCCACACATATGTCCATAAGAACTTGGTCCAACCTTTGATCAAAGTTGACCCTTCTAGTGTAAGGGCGTGCATCTTCTTGCATCATAGGCAAGTTGAATGCCAACCTCACATTTTCCAGACTGAAATCTAAGTGTTTCCCCCGAACCATTGTAAGATAATTCTTTGGATTCGGGTTCATACTTTGATAATGGTTCCAAGTGATGCATGAAAACTTGTCTCTCAACAAATTTTCCCTTCGGCAAGTATAGCAAATTGTCGTCAAGTAAAACTCACAATAGAGTGAGGTCGAATCCCACAAGGATTGATTGGTCAAGCAATTTTAGTTAGAAGAATATGCTAGTTGAGCTAAATAGAATTTAGATTGAGATGCAGAAATTTAAATGACTAGAAAGTAAATAACAGAAATTAAAGTGCAGAATCTTAAATAGGGATTTGGGGTAATGAGCATGAAATTAAATGGCAAAAAGTAAAGAGAATGGGTAAGATCAGAAATGGGGAGATCATTGGGTTCAGGAGATGTTGCATTCTCTGGATCAAGTTCATTCTCATCTCTTCCTCAATCAATGCATTCATTGATCTCCTTGGCAATCTTAAGTGATTGGATTCCAATTCCTTGGCAATCCAATCTCTCTAAGCTTGAACAATTGCCAAATTCTTTGATTTAATTGCTCATGGGAAGAGATGAAGTGTGGTCACTGATTATACCACATGTATTTCCAAATCAAAGTGTTGGAAGGATTACATGTCACTATATTCGCCCAAACCCCAATTTGGTCCAACATGAGAAAGCATTTCTAGCATGATCTCTTCATCCCTTTTCCAAGGCTCAAAGGAGATCCAATTATGGAGAGTTTCTTTCCCAAGACAACTAACCAATTGAATTAAGATCGAAAGCTTTCTAGTAAGATCAAGAGAAAAAAAAGAAGAAGAAGAATGAAAACTATAATTGATCCATCAAATTACAACAGAGCTCCCTAACCCAATGAAAGGGGATTTACTTGTTCATAGCTCTAGAAATGAAAAATGACAGAAAAGAAGAATCCATGCTAAAAGTGCAGAAAAGTAAATCTATAGAGAGTAGTTCCCAAAAGTGCCAAGCACCTCTATAGTTCAAAACTACTCCTATATATACTACTCCTCTTGATCTTCTAGTGAGTTCTTCAAGTCTTGGATGTGGGCTTTGGATCTTGAGTTGAAGCAGTTCTCATCTTTAGTGGGCCCAACTTACAGAGAAATATGAATTAGGCTTTGGGTATTTAGTAAGATTTAACGTTGAGTGCCATTGTGGGTTCGAGAACGTTAGTGGCATTCGCTTTTTCAACTAACATTCCACCTTCATGTATCCACGTTAAATCCAACGTTAGTGGTCTTAACGTTAATATTGCTTTCTCAAATTTTGGCCAACGTTATTGGGACTCACTTTTCCCAATAACATTGGCTTGTACCCCTTCGCGAACGTTAATGGGAATCACTTTTCCCATTAACGTTGCTTAGTGCCCCTTGTTCCTACGTTAGAGTCCACGTTAGTATGGCTAACGTGACTCTTAACGTAGGTGTGATCCACCTTCGAGAGCGTTAGTGACACTCACCTTTGTCACTAACGCTCCAAATGCCACATTCTCTATGTTGGAACTCACGTTAACTAAGTTAACGTGGCTCTTAACATAGTAGTGATGCCATCTTCCAACGTTAGTGACAAAAGTGAGTGTCACTAACGTTGGCTCTTTGATCTCAACTCCACGTTAACTTTCACGTTAATAGTCTTAACGTGAAAGTTAACGTAGGCAATGCTAGTTGGTCCAACGTTAGTGACAAAAGTGAGTGTCACTAACGTTGGCTTTTGTTTTCCTCTTCCACGTTAGAGTTCACGTTAACTAAGTTAACGTGACTCTTAACGTGGGGTGTTCACTTTTAACACTAACGTTGGAGGAAAATGTTATTGGTGTTCACGTTTTCTCTTAATGTTGGAGTTCCTTTTTCTTCTAGGTTAACTACCACGTTAACTTAGTTAATGTGGCAAGTTACGTGAGCTTTGGATGGCTTCGCAGGCGTTATTGGTGATCACTTTTCTCATTAACGTTGCAAGCTTTACCATTCCACGTTAGTGTTCACGTTAACTAGGTTAACGTGAATACTAACGTGGTTCTTCCTTGCTTCCTTTGCCCTGAAAACAGGCAATTAAAGTGCATCAAAGCTCTAGCCAAAGTCATGAGATTATGCATCATCAATTTATCATGCAATTCTAGCAAAATACTCATGAAATTATGTAAAGTTCACAAAAGTTGCTTGAATCAAGGTGTAAGTGTAATTTCATCCAAAACTTGCCTTATTCACTGAAAAAATGCATGAAACTACCCTAAAACAGTAAAGAAAAGGTCAGTAAAACTGACCTAGATGCCCTGGCATCACAACACCAAACTTAAAGCTTGCTTGTCCCTAAGCAAGTACTGAAGCATAAGAAGAATGAAATGAAATAACAAGAAGATAAAATAGAAGTAGCATTCCTGGTTTATGGGGTTTCATGCATATCAACTTAGGTTCTTTCCCTTTAGGTTTCAAGCCTTTATCAAATCCTTAGTCACTTTCTTGATTGCACTTTTTAAGACTTCTTTCTAATTGATCCTTCCTTCTTTTTCAAAGTTTATTTTTCTTTTTGCTAAGTGCTTTGTAAGAGGGCGACTCTTTATGATAAGCTTTCAGCCAACACTCCCAAACCAGTTGGTTTCCTAAGGACTTACTCCCTCAAGTCTATTTCCCTCATACATACACACCACAGGCATATGGTTTGTTATTTTCCTTTCTTGAGACCTTGGTGTCCAGCACCTCTTTGGGTTACTAAGTATTTTGTAGCAAATGTTACTCTTGATAGTGGACTTTCAGCTGATAATCCCATATTAGTTAATCCAAGTTACCAAGTGATAATGCACCCCTAAGAGCTTATTCATCCAAGTATATCCTTTGTACATAGACACCACAGACACATGCCTCAATTTTGAAACCCTTGATGCCTAGCATTGTTTCTTATTGTGTCTCTTTCTTTTTCACTTTTATTGCTCTTTCTCTTTTCTTATTGGGATCTTATTATTTAGCATGTCTCAAAGGGTGTGTCTCAAACAAAGGACTTAGGATAGATAGTTGCTTTCTTTCCTTCTTTGGTGAACCAACTTAGCTTACTAATCAACCTACCATAAACATTCAGAATGTACTTCACAAAATACTCCACTCTTGTTCTTTTCATAACATTTTCTTTTTGATTAACTTAAAGAGACAAGCATACAAGTAAGAAAGATGAAAGTGAACACTCAAGACATTAAGCTAGCACACTTAACCTAAGCAACGAAACCTAAATGCAGAATTGAAATTCCTAAACTACTCATGGAAGCATGTTCTATTTCATACATGATTTTCCTTATTTAAAGCTTTGAAAAAGGTAAACTAAGAAGGAACTTCACCACCTCTCACTTGTTGGCCTGCTCATGATCTTTTGCTCCCTTGGGATTCTCCTTGATTACTTGAGTCTCCATTCCCCTTGCGCTTCCCCATCAGCTTTTTCCAGAAACCGGCATCCTCCATCTTCTTCTTGCTGTTTCACCTTCCCCTCTTCTTGTTCTGTTAAGTTCTTGTGAACTGCCTCATAACTTGGGATGTCAGGGTGCAAGTGATGCATATGCTCAGTCATATAGTTTAACCTTTCTTGAGTGTTGATGATGAATTCTTCTCGATGCAGTTGCCTTCCTTCATTGAGTACGCTGAATTTGTTGAATGCTTTCATTTGAGTCATCTGGCGTTGATTGAGTTCCTGGAGGCGTTTATCTTGGCTTTCTTGCCTTTCAGACACTTGACTGATGGCTTGAGTAAGCTGAGAGTAGTACTCTTGTTGCTGCTCCATTAGCTGTTTCTGCCATTCCCTTTGTTGATTCATCCAATTTGTTAGCATTTCCTCTTGACGATCCATTCTCTGAGATTGAAATTGCAATTGTTGTTCTTGTCCTTCCATGTATATTCTTGATATATCGTCAATGGCTCCTCGGATGTGACCTAAATTGATGTTGGTTGGGTCATAATACCTATCTTGATGATGTCCTGTTGGTTGGGTTTCTTCTTGGATAGGTTATTCCTCTTGTGCTTCTTCTGATGTCCTCTTCCTTATATGGGGTCTTTTCTGCTGTTCAGCTGGAGTCACATGGGTTATGCGTTGGAGTGTAAGTGATCTCCCAAGACCTACCCAAGTTCAAAGACTACCTTGGCTTTCATGCATAATCTAAGGATGGTGCTGGGGTACAAAGTCTAGCACCTGAATCTTTCTTCTCCGCTGATTCTTGGATTCCTTCAGCTATAATTTCGTGTACATTGATGCTTCCACCTTTTATTAAACAATGTACCATGGTAGCTCGAGCAATGTTGACCTCAGAATTGTTTGCAGTTGGAAGGATAGATCGTCTCACAAGCTCAAACCATCCCTTGGCTTCTGGGATGAGGTCTCCTCTCCTGATGAAATGGTATCTCTTATCCGAATACCTTTCCCAGTCAGATCCCACAATGCATATGTCACCTACAATTTCTTCCAGTTCATCATTGTCGGGGCCATTGTTCATTCTTTCTTGGTACCTGAGCTCAACAAAGTGTGGTGATTTAAGATGAAGAGTTCTAATTATAGCATTTGGGCTGAAATCTACCTCTGTTCCTCTTACATAGCTTTTGAAGGTGGGGGTTATGGTCTTGTTTTCTCTAACCATATTTTCATAAAATTCCCTGATGAGAGTTGCATTTACCCTTGCTTCTGGGTTAGTGAGCTTTTGCCAACCCCTTTTCTCAATCTTCTCCCGAATTTGTGGACATTCATCTTCATTGAACTGGAATGTTGATTCAGGCAGTATCTTCTTGTCCTTTAATCGTTCGAACTCGAGCTCATGGAAGGTTGTTCTGAATCTCCCGGCGTCGAAGGAAGGCTGCTCCATGGGTTCCTTTCCTCTTCGCCTTTTGGAACTTGATGATGCCATGTAGTATAGTTAATTCTCATGATGGCTAGGAAGGTGTTTGTGAAGCCTTTGGTAGAGGATATGCCCGAAAAGAGGGAGTGGGAAGGGTGAGAATAAGCGTGTATGGGGAGGTTGTATGAAGGGGTTTATATAGGAAGATGGCAATTGATTGAAGAGTGTGGATTGATAGTGTTATTTGATAGTGGACGGTTGGGGTTTTGGATTGATTGAGCACAAGGATCACCTCCTTTATGGGGTCTTGGTTCGGTCTTCAAAATTATCTATTCCCAATGTTGCATGACAACACTTCCAAGGACATTCCCATGAAGACAAGTGTGAAATTCCCTTGGCCGAATCTCCCTTCTTCAATTGCCCCATCAAGTACCATCAATGTCCTTATTGATTCCCTATACACGAAAAAAAATGCAATGGGTTATTTGAAATTTTTGGTGGGAACAAGTGTGAACTTTAAAAAAATATTTCTTTTTCTTTTGTTTTTACATGACTAAATACTTTCCATGAATGCAAATCAATCAACCATTAAGCTTTCCATGCATGCATGTTGGTACACCAAACTTGTTTGTGATCACATGGTGCAACAAGTTTGGGGAATAAATCTTCCTCATAGGGTGTGTTCAAACCTCACTTGGTGTGCTTTAAACACCAAACTTATCATATATTGTACATTGCATGTAGAGGAGCTTTATATTAGTTGTCAAAATTGATTTGAAATTCCATGGAAATTGCCTTATTACTATTATTAGAGATTTAAGAAAAGAGGTATAGAACATGGATTGCCTCCCATGAAGTGCTTCTTTAACGTCATTAGTTTGACGGTTGACCCTTGTCAGGGTGGTTGGTGGTGTTTGAAATCTTCTCCTCTTGCAGTGAACCTGTGTCCATTGGCTTTGTTGATAAGCTCCATATGCTCTAAGGATAAGATTTTGTTGATAGTGTACACAAGATGCAGCTGAAATGGAATAGTGGGGAGGTGAGGTGGTATAGATGGAAAGTATGTAGATATCACTTCATCACCTGGCGAGAAATTTTCTGTAGGAATTTTCTTATTTCTCCATCCCCTTGGAACTTTCTTCTTTGTTTCCATTGATGTTGTCTTGTTTTTTTTTTTACTCTTTCTCTAAGGACTCTTTGTTGCTAGCTTTGCATGACTCTGGTTTGCTCAGCTTCCCTTGAGTTACCTTTGGATGAGATTCTTCTTGAATATATGGCTTGCCAACCAATGAGATTTCTAGTTGTGTTTCTTGTGCTTCACTGATTGTTTCTTGCACCAGTGTTTCATTCTGCTCTTCTCTTGATTCCTTGTTCTCTTGACTTGCTTCTTGTGAGAGGTTGAAGACATTGAAAACGAGCTGCTCGTCATGTATTCTCAGCATTAACTCTCCTCTCTCTACATCTATGAGTGCTCTGGCTATGGCTAGGAATGGTCTTCCCAGAATGATGGGGTAAATAGGATTCTCATCCATTTCCAAAACAACAAAATCTATGGGAAGATAGTAGCTCCCAACTTTCACCAGCACATTTTCAACTACTCCTATTGCTTGTTTTTGAGTTTTGTCAGCCAATCTGATAATTACATCAGTAGGAGTTAGTTCATTGATTTGGAGCTTCTTCATGAGGGAGAGAGGCATTAAGTTGATGCTTGCTCCCAAGTCACAAAGCCCTTTGTCAATCATTGTTTCTCCTATGGCACAAGGAATGTGGAAACTCCCTGGATCCTCCTTCTTTGTGGATGGCCCTGGTTGAATGAGAGCACCGCAATCCCTGTTCATCTTTATGGTTTGTCCACCCTTCAATGGACTTTTTCTGGCTAGTGGCTCCTTTATATACTTGATGTAGAAAGGCATTTGCTGGAGAGCTTTAATAAATGGTATATTTACATCAAGAGATGCAAACATATCAAGGAACCTTGAGTACATTCTCCCTGCTACACCACCTTTTAGCCAGTGAGGAAAAGGTACATATGGGTTCAATACCTCCTTCTTCTTCAGCTCTTCCTTGGATGTGGGTTGGGGTGTATAGCTTCCTTCCTCCTGGCTTTTCTTTTGATTATTTTGGAGGTGTTCTACTCCATTCATACTTTCTTCATCACTTGTGGTTATCATTTTGCATTCTTCCCATCTCACCTTCTTTGTTTCTACTCTTGGATTCTTCTCTGTATCACTAGGGAATCCATCAGTGGGTTTAGGAATTTGTTGAGATAGATACCCTACTTGGGACTCCAATCTCTTGATTTTTTCTCCTTGGTTCTTGATATTGGCTCGCACTTCTTCCTTAAACACTTTGTTGTTTTGGACTTCTCTGCATAAGTTTTCAAGTAGAGCCTCAATCTTTGAGAGCCTATCATCTGTTAATGATAGTGGGTTGAGATTAGGTGGTTGAGAAGGTTGGTTAGATGGATGTTGGTAACATCTCTGTGAGGTGTTTTCATGAGTTGCATTGTTGTTGGAATTGAGGTTGTGGCGTCTCTGGTCTTGCCCTTGGTCTTGTTGGTTTCCCCATCCAAAGTTGGGGTGATTTCTCCATCCAGAGTTGTAAGTTTTGGAGTATGGATCATGGATTTGTCTAGGTGAATTTCCAACATTGTTGGCTTGCTCCCAGTCACCTTCTTCTCCTATGTTTACTCCTTCTTGAGCTGATGAGGAGGTGATGGCTGCTGCAACTTGGTTCTCCTCCACCTTCTTAGTAAGATCTACTAGCTGCTTGGTGATAATCTTGTTTTGAGCTAACAATGCATCCATGTGGTTCAGCTCTATTACTCCTCTGGTGTTACTTCTTTCGGAGGCATAGGAGTAGTCATTTTCAGCAACAGTTTTAATGACATCTAAGGCTTCTTCAATGGTTTTCTTCTTGTTTAGAGAGCCTCCTGATGAATGATCCACAGCCTTCTTTGACTCATAGGAAAGACTTTCATAGAAGATGTGAAGTTGAACCCACTCATTAAATATCTTTGGTGGACATCTTCTTGTTAGGTCTTTGAATCTCTCCCATGCTTCATAAAGTGTCTCACTATCTTGTTGTCTAAAAGTTTGCACCTCAGCTCTTAGCCTATTAATCCTTTGAGGAGGGTAAAATCTTGCCAAAAACTTGTTCACCACTTCTTCCCAATTAGTTAAGCTCTCCTTTGGGAAGGATTTAAGCCATTTGGATGCCTTGTCCCTGAGTGAAAAAGGGAACAAGAGCAACCTATAGACATCTAGATGGACTCCATTGGACTTCACAGTGTCACAAATCCTCAGGAAGGTGGTTAAATGTTGATTAGGATCTTCTTGAGCACCTCCTCCAAATGAGCAATTATTCTGCACAAGAGTGATGAGCTGGGGTTTTAGTTCGAAATTGTTGGCATGTTTGGTCGGCTTTTGAATGCTGCTTCCACAGTTTCCTGGATTAGGATTGATATAGGATCCTAAAACTCTCCTTTCTTGCCCAGCACGGTTTGCATGGTCTTCTCTGGCATGATTATGAGCTTCTTCTTCATGATTGTTCTCCATATTTTCTTCCATGTTAGGTTTAAAATACTCTTCCTCTTCTTCCTCAACACCAATAATCCTTTTCCCTCTTGCTTCCCTTCTTAGTCTCCAAAGGGTTCTTTCAGGTTCTGAATCAAAGGATGTTGAAGCTCCTTTTCCTCTCCCTGTCATACACAGACATATTACACCACAAGAGATACAATGAAGAAACAATTCTAGTTAGAGTAATTGTTAGTGTGAGTGATACAAATTATCAAACAGTTAGTGGGTTAGTGAGCAGAATTGTAATCAAAGAAAGAAAGAACGAAAAATTAAAGAGGGTGCAGGGGGTGAGGGAGAAATTAAAACAAACTAAAGGAAATTGACTGAATCAAATAAACAAAAGAAAAATGCTCAATCTAGTGATCTTCAAACTTAATCATTGTTGATTCAAAATCAATCCCCGGCAACGGCGCCATAAACTTGATGCATGAAAACTTGTCTCTCAACAAATTTTCCCTTCGGCAAGTATACCGAATTGTCGTCAAGTAAAACTCACAATAGAGTGAGGTCGAATCCCACAAGGAATGATTGGTCAAGCAATTTTAGTTAGAAGAATATGCTAGTTGAGCTAAACAAAATTTAGATTGTGTATTTAGTGAGATTAACGTTGAGTACCATTGTGGGTTCGAGAACGTTAGTGGCATTCACTTTTTCCACTAACGTTCCACCCTTATGTACCCACGTTAACTCCAACATTAGTGGTCTTAACGTGACCACTAACGTTGCTTTCTCAAATTTTGGCCAATGTTATTGGGACTCACTTTTCCCAGTAACGTTAGCTTGTACCGCTTCGTGAACGTTAATGGGAATCACTTTTCCCAATAACGTTGCTTAGTGCCCCTTGTTCCTACGTTAGAGTCCACGTTAGTATGGCTAACGTGACTCTTAACGTAGGTATGATCCACCTTCGAGAGCGTTAGTGACACTCACCTTTGTCACTAACGCTCCAAATACCACATTCTCTACGTTGGAACTCACGTTAACTAAGTTAACGTGGCTTTTAACGTAGTAGTGATGCCATCTTCGAACGTTAGTGACAAAAGTGAGTGTCACTAACGTTGGCTCTTTGATCTCAACTCCACGTTAACTTTCACGTTAATAGTCTTAACGTGAAAGTTAACATAGGCAAAGCTAGTTGGTCCAACGTTAGTGACAAAAGTGAGTGTCACTAACGTTGGCTTTTGTTTTCCTCTTCCACGTTAGAGTTCACGTTAACTAAGTTAACGTGACTCTTAATGTGGATCATTGCCAAGTTTTCAACGTTAGTGGTGTTCACTTTTACCACTAACGTTGGAGGAAAACGTTATTGGTGTTCACGTTTTCTCTTAACGTTGGAGCTCCTTTTTCTTCTACGTTAACTTCCACGTTAACTTAGTTAACGTGGCAAGTAACGTGAGCTTTGGATGGCTTCGCATGCGTTATTGGTGATCACTTTTCTCATTAACATTGCAAGCTTTACCATTCCACGTTAGTGTTCACATTAACTAGGTTAACGTGAATACTAACGTGGTTCTTCCTTACTTCCTTTGCCCTGAAAACAAGCAATTAAAGTGCATCAAAGCTCTAGCCAAAGTCATGAGATTATGCATCATCAATTTATCATGCAATTCTAGCAAAATACTCATGAAATTATGTAAAGTTCACAAAAGTTGCTTGAATCAAGGTGTAAGTGTAATTTTATCCAAAACTTGCCTTATTCACTAAGAAAATGCATCAAACTACCCTTAAACAGTAAAGAAAAGGTCAGTGAAACTTGCCTAGATGCCCTGGCATCACCTAGTGGTCCATGCATTGGCATAGAACTCTTGAACCATTAGGATTCCAACTTGTTGAATGGGGTTGGTCAAAACTTCCCAACCTCTTCTTTGGATCTCATGTCGGATCTCCAGATACTCATTTTTCTTGAGCTTGAAAGGGACCTCAGGGATTACCTTCTTCTTGGCCATAACTTTATAGAAGTGGTCTTGATAGACCTTTGAGATGAATCTTTCCATCTCCCATGACTCAAAGGTGGAAGCTTTTGTCTTCCTTTTCACTTTTCTAGAGGTTTCTCCGGCCTTAGGTGCCATAAGTGGTTATGGAAAAACAAAAAGCTATGCTTTTAGCACACCAAACTTAGAATATTGCTCGCCCTCGAGCAAGAGAAGAAAGAAGAGAAGAAGAAGAAGAAAAAATGGAGGAGAGGGAGAGAGGTGTGTATTCGGCCAAGGGGGAGAAGAGAGGGTTGTGTTGTGTGAAAATGAAGAAGGATAGAGGGGTTTATATAGTGGAGGGAGAGGGGTTAAGGTTCGGCCATATTGAGTGGGTTGGGTGGGAAAAGGGATTTTGAATTTTGAAGGTAGGTGGGGTTTATGGGGAAGAGTGGATAGATGTGAGTGGTGAAGAGGTGATGGGGAAGAGAGATTGAGGTGATTGGTGAAGGGTTTTTGGGGAAGAGTGTTATTGGATTGTGTGAAGAAGAGAGAAGGTAAATTGAGGTAGGTAGGGATCCTGTGGGGTCCACAGATCCTGAGATAATCCTGTGGGATCCACAGATCCTGAGGTGCCAAGGATTATCATCCCTGTACCAATGAGGCGTGTAAAATGCCCTCTGCATGCAATCCTGGCGTTTAACTCCAGATTGATGCTTGTTTTTGGCGTTAAACGCCAGTTCTATGCTTGTTTTGGGCATTCAACGCCAGTCTGTAGCATGTTTCGGCGTTGAACGCCAGTTCCATGCTTGTTTCTGGAGTTCAATGCCAGATTCATGCTCTGTTCTGGCATTGAATGCCAGCCAGATGCTCCTTACTGGCATTCAAATGCTAGTAAGCTCTTCCTCCAGGGTGTGCTATTTTTTCTGCTGTTTTTTATTCTGTTTTTAATTTTAATATTTGTTTTGTGACTCCACATGATCATGAACCTAATAAAACAAAAAAGAAAAAATAAAATAAAAATAAAATTAGATAAATAAAAGTTGGGTTGCCTCCCAATAAGCGCTTCTTTAATGTCAATAGCTTGATAGTGAGCTCTCATGGAGCTTCACAGGTGATTAGGTCAATGTTGTGGACTCCCAACACCAAACTTAGAGTTTGAATGTGGGGGTTCAATACCAAACTTAGAGTTTGGCTGTGGCCTCCCAACACCAAACTTAGAGTTTGATTGTGGAGGCTTTGTTTGACTCTGTATTGAGAGAAGTTTTTCATGCTTCCTCTCCGTGGTTGCAGAGGAATATCCTTGAGCTTTAAACACAAGGTAGTTCCCATTTAATTGAAGGACTAGCTCTCCTCTGTTAACATCAATCACAGCTCCTGCTTTGGCTAGGAAGGGTCTTCCAAGGATGATGCATTCATCCTCCTCCTTCCTAGTGTCTAAGATTATGAAATCAGCAGGGATGTAAAGGCCTTTAACCTTTACTAACACGTCCTCTACCAATCTATAAGCTTGTCTTACTGACTTGTTGCCATCTGTAATGAGAATGTGGTAGTCTGTACCTTAAAGATCCCCAGCTTCTCCATTACAGAGAGTGGCATAAGATTTATACCTGACCCCAGGTCACACAGAGCCTTTTCAAAGGTCATGGTGCCCATGGTACAGGGTATTAAGAATTTATCAGGATCTTGTTTCTTTTGAGGTAGAGTTTGCTGAACCCATGTATCTAGTTCACTAATGAGCAAGGGAGGTTCACCTTCCCAAGTCTTATTACCAAACAAATTGGCATTCAGCTTCATGATGGCTCCTAGATATTGAGCAACTTACTCTCCAGTTACGTCTTCATCCTCTTCAGAAGAAGAATAGTTTTCAGAGCTCATGAATGGCAGAAGGAGGTTTAAAGGAATCTCTATGGTCTCTATATGAGCCTCAGATTCCTTTAGGTCCTCAATAGGAAACTCCTTCTTGTCTGGGAGATGTCCCATGAGGTCTTCCTCACTGGGATTCACGTCCTCCCCTTCCTCCTTGAATTCGGCCGTATTGACAATATCAATGGCCTTGCACTCTTTTTTTGGATTCTCTTCTGTATTGCTTGGGAGAGTACTAGGAGGAGTTTTAGTGATTTTCTTACTCAACTGGCCCACTTGTGCCTCCAAAGTTCTGATGGATGACCTTGTTTCACTCATGAAACTTAAAGTGGCCTTAGACAGATCAGAGACTATATTTGCTAAGCTAGAGGTACTCTGCTCAGAATTCTCTGTCTGTTGCTGAGAAGATTATGGAAAAGGCTTGCTATTGCTGAGCCTATTTCTTCCACCATTATTAAAGCCTTTTTGAGGCCTTTGTTGATCCTTCCATGAGAAATTTGGATGATTTCTCCATGAGGAATTATAGGTGTTTCCATAAGGTACCCATGTAATTTACCTCTGCCATTGCAGGGTTCTCAGGATCATATGCTTCTTCTTCAGAAGATGCCTCTTTAGTACTGTTGGATGCATTTTGCCATCCATTCAGACTTTGAGAAATCATGTTGACTTGCTGAGTCAACATTTTGTTCTGAGCCAATATGGCATTCAGAGCATCAATTTCAAGAAGTCCCTTCCTCTGTGGTGTCCCATTATTCACAGAATTTCTCTCAGAAGTGTACATGAATTGGTTATTTGCAACCATGTCAATAAGTTCTTAAGCTTCTGCAGGCGTTTTCTTTAGGTGAATGGATCCACCTGCAGAATGGTCTAATGACATCTTAGAGAACTCAAATAGACCATAATAGAAGATATCCAAAATGGTCCACTCTGAGAGCATGTAAGAAGGACACCTTTTGGTCATCTGTTTGTATCTTTCCCAAGCTTCATAGAGGAATTCACCATCTTTTTGTTTGAAGGTCTGAACATCCACTCTAAGCTTGCTCAGCTTTTGTTGAGGAAAGAACTTAGCCAAGAAGGCCGTGACCAGCGTATCCCTAGAGTCTAGGCTATCTTTAGGTTGAGAGTCCAACCATGTTCTAGCCATGTCTCTTACAGCAAAAGGGAAAAGCATGAGCCTGTAGACTTCGGGATCTACTCCATTAGTCTTAACAGTCTCACAGATTTGCAAGAATTCAGTTAAAAACTGATAGGGATCTTCTGATGGAAGTCCATGGAACTTGCAGTTCTGTTGCATTAGAGCAACTAGTTGAGGTTTCAGCTCAAAATGTTTTGCTCCAATGGCAGGGATTGAGATGCTTCTTCCATCAAATTTGGAAGTAGGTGTAGTATAATCACCAAGTATCCTCCTTGTATTATTATTTTCGGCTGCCATCTCCTTTTCTTTTTCGAAAATTTCTGTAAGGTTGTCTTTGGATTGTTGTAATTTAGCTTCTCTTAGTTTCCTCTTTAGAGTCCTTTCAGGTTCAGGATCTGTTTCAACAAGAATATTCTTGTCCTTGCTCCTGCTCATATGAAAAAGAAGGGAACAGAAAATAATAATAGGGATTCTCTTTACCACAGTAGAGAGATTCCTTTATGTTAGTAGAAGAAGAAAAGAATAAAAGAAGAAAAAGGGTAGGAATCCAAACACAAGGGGGAAGAGTGAGTTCGAATTCTTGAGTAGAAAAGAGATGTTAGTATATAAATAAATAGATAGAAGAAGATGAGAGAGAGGAGTTTTCGAAAAGTATTTTTGAAAATAGGTTAGTGATTTTCAAAAATTAAGAGAAGAAATAAAATTAACATTAAAATTTGAAATAATTAATTAATTAAAAGAATTTTGAAAAAGAGGGAGATGATTTTCTAAAATTTAGAGAGGAAAGTAGTTAGGTGGTTTTGAAAAGGTTAAGAAACAATATAAAAAGTCAATTAATTAGTTGAAAAAGATTTGAAAATCAATTTTGAAAAGATAAGAAGTTAGAAAAGATATTTTGAAATCAAATTTTGAAAAAAGATATGATTAAAAAGATATTTTGGAAAGGATTTGATTTTTAAAGTTAGAATTGATTACTTGACTAACAATAAACTAAAAGATATAATTCTAGAATTTAAAGATTGAACATTTCTTAACAAGAAAGTAACAAACTTTAAATTTTTGAATTAATCACATTAATTGTTAGTAAAGCCTTTGAAAATCATGAATTAAAGATAAGAAAAAGATTTTGAAAAATATTTTTAAATTTTCGAAAATCATAAGATAAAGATGAAAAAAGATTTGAGTGTTGAAAAAGATTTTGAAAAGACAAGACTTTTAAATTTTAAAATTTGACTTGACTTATAAGAAATAGCTAAGTTTTAAATATTTTTTGACTAAGTCAACTCAAATTTTCAAAATTTTGAGAGAAATAAGGAAAAGATATTTTTTTGATTTTTTAATTTTTAATGATGAGAGAGAAAAACACAAAAATGATCCAAAACCTGAAAATTTTGGATCAAAACACATGATGCATGCAAGAACACTATGAATGTCAAGATGAACACCAAGAACACTTTGAAGATCAAGATGAACATCAAGACTTATTTTTTAAAAAGTTTCAAGAAAAGAAAACATGCAAGATACCAAACTTAGATATTTTTCATGCTTAGACATTATGAATGCAAAAATGCATATGAAAAACAACAAAAAACACAAAATAAGAAAATATGAAGATCAAACAAGAAGACTTACCAAGAACAACTTGAAGATCATGATGAACACATGCATGAGTTTTCAAAAAAATGCATAAATTTTAAAGACATGCAATTAACACCAAACTTAAAATTTGACACTAGACTCAAACAAGAAACAAAAAAAAATTCTTATTTTTATGATTTTCTAATTTTTTTGTATTATTTTTTTCAAAAACATCTAGGAAAAATAAGAAAAGAAATTCAAAATTTTTAATAAGAATTCCAGGAATCTTTGCAATGTTAGTCTAAAGCTCCGGTCCAGGAATTAGACATGGCTTAATAGCCAGCCAAGCCTTTTGTGAAAGCTTCTGTCTAAAACACTAGACATGGCCAATGGCCAGCCAAGCTTTAGCATATAAATCAGACATACAATAGATGATACTTCATCCAACTTCATATACTGATAAGGGGAAGCCTCCAATTGAGTTAGACATGGCTTTTCAGCCAGCCAAGCTTCAACATGCTTCATGAAACACTGGAATTCATTCTTAAAAATTTAGAATAATTTTTCCAAAATAGAAGTAAAAATTTTTTGAAAGATTTTTGAAAATTTTTTTGAAAATAAAGCAAAAAAAATTACCTAATCTGAGCAACAAGTTGAACCGTCAGTTGTCCAAACTCGAACAATCCCCGGCAACGGCGCAAAAAACTTGGTGCACGAAATTGTGATCATCAACAATGGCGCCAAAGACTTGGTAGCGCTCTCAAACGTGAATCACACTTTGTCACAACTTCGCACAACTAACCAGCAAGTGCACTGGGTCGTCCAAGTAATACCTTACGTGAGTAAGGGTCGATCCCACGGAGATTGTTGGTATGAAGCAAGCTATAGTCATCTTGTAAATCTCAGTTAGGCAGATTCAAATGGTTATAATGATTTTTGAAATTAATAATAAATAAAGCATAAAATAAATATAGAAATACTTATGTAAATCATTGCCGTGAATTTCAGATAAGTGTATGGAGATGCTTTGTCCCTGTTGAATCTCCACAACATATTGCTTTCTTACTTTCAATCCTTCATACTCCTTTCCATGGCAAACTGTATGTAGGGCATCACCGTTGTCAATGGCTACATTCTATCCTCTCAGTGAAAATGATCCAAATGCTCTGTCACAGCACGGCTAATCATCTGTCGATTCTCGATCATATCGGAATAGAATCCATTGATTCTTTTGCGTTTGTCATCACGCCCAACAATCATGAGTTTGAAGCTCGTCACGGCCATTCAATCCCTGAATCCTACTCGGAATACCACAGATAATGTTTAGACTTTTCGGATCCTCAAGAGTGGCCGCCAAAGGGTTCTAGCTTATACCACGAAGATTCTGATCAAGGAATCCAAGAGATATTCATTCGTTCTAAGGTAGAACGGAAGTGGTTGTTAAGCACGCGTTCATAGGTGAGAATGATGATGAGTGTCACGGATCATCACATTCATCATGTTGAAGTGCAACGAATATCTTAGAACAAGAATAAGATGAATTGAATAGAAAATAGTAGTACTTTGCATTAAAACTCGAGGTACAGCAGAGCTCCACCCCTTAATCTATGGTGTGTAGAAACTCCACCATTGAAAATACATAAGTGATGGTCCAGGCATGGCCAAATGGCCAGCCCCCATAAACGTGATCAAAGGATCATAAGGTAATTGGTGCACGAAATTGCAATCACACTTTTGCAACTCCGCACAACTAACCAGCAAGTGCACTGGGTCGTCCAAGTAATACCTTGCGTGAGCAAGGGTCGATCCCACGGAGATTGTCGGCTTGAAGCAAGCTATGGTTATCTTGTAAATCTTAGTCAGGATATCAGAAATTATCAGGATTGTTTGTGAAAAGCAAAAGAACATGAAATGATTACTTGTTTTGCAGTAATAGGGAATAGGTTGAGGTTTGGAGATGCTCCATCTTCTGAATCTCTGCTTTCCTACTGTCTTCATCTTCAAACACGCAAGTCTCCTTCCATGGCAAGCTGTATGTAGGGTTTCACCGTTGTCAATGGCTACCTCCCATCCTCTCAGTGAAAACGATTGCATATGCTCTGTCACAGCACGCAGAATTCATCTGTCGGTTCTCAATCAGGCCGGAATAGAATCCAGTGATTCTTTTGCGCCTGTCACTAACGCCCCGCCTCTCAGGAGTTTGAAGCACGTCACAGTCATTCAATCATCGAATCCTACTCAGAATACCACAGACAAGGTTTAGACCTTCCGGATCCTCTTGAATGCCGCCATCAATTCTAGCTTATACCACGAAGATTCCGATTAAAGAATCCAAGAGATAACTACTTAATCTAAGATAGAACGGAGGTGGTTGTCA
>NC_029776.3:50732256-50740113 GCF_000817695.3 Arachis duranensis | reverse complement strand
TTTCATGCCAGTTCCAGCGTTAAACGCTGGAATTTTTGAGGTCGAATTGCTACGCCGGTTTGGGCCATCAAATCTTGGGCAAAGTATGGACTATCATATATTGCTGGAAAGCCCAGGATGTCTACTTTCCAACGCCGTTGAGAGCGCGCCAATTGGGCTTCTGTAGCTCCAGAAAATCCACTTTGAGTGCAGAGAGGTCAGAATCCAACAGCATCTGCAGTCCTTTTTGGACTCGGGATCAGATTTTTGCTCAGGACCCTCAATTTCAGCCAGAAAATACCTGAAATCACAGAAAAACACACAAACTCATAGTAAAGTCCAGAAAAGTGAATTTTGGCTAAAAACTAATAAAAATATACTAAAAACTAACTAGATTACATTAAAAACATACTAAAAACAATGCCAAAAAGCATACAAATTATCCGCTCATCAGTAATCCAAAAATAATCTAAAGATGTCTAATACAATAGTATAATGTCCTATTTATACTAGACTAGTTACTAGGGTTTACAGAAATAAGTCTAAATGCAGAAATCCACTTTCGGGGCCCACTTTGGTGTGTGCTTGGGCTGAGCTTGAGCTTTACACATGTAGAGGCTTCTCTTGGAGTTAAACACCAGGTTGTAACGTGTTTTTGGCATTTAACTCTGGTTTGTGACGTGTTTCTAACGTTTGACTCCAGAATGCAGCATGGAACTGGCGTAGAACGCCAGTTTGCATTGTCCAATCTCAAATAAAGTATGGACTATTATATATTTCGAGAAAGCTCTGGATGTCTACTTTCCAACGCCGTTGAGCGCGTGCCATTTGGAGTTTTGTCGCTCAAGAAAATCCATTTCGAGTGCAGGGAGGTCAGAATCCAACAACATCAGCAGTCCTTTGTCAGCCTCCTTATCAGAGTTTTGCTCAGGTCCCTCAATTTCAGCCAAAAAATACCTGAAATCACAGAAAAACACACAAACTCATAGTGAAGTCCAGAAATGTGAATTTAGCATAAAAACTAATGAAAACATCCCTAAAAGTAACTAGATCCTACTAAAAACTACCTAAAATCAATGCCAAAAAGCGTATAAATTATCCGCTCATCACTTACTACCTCTTGGTTCTATGGATATTCAAGGAACACCCCTTAGTCTTCCCTTGTTATACCTTCTAGGACTAGTTGCTCCCCATGACTCAATTTCTTTTTAGTTTATCCAAGGTTCTACACTTAGTTTCTTATTTCTTAGTTTGTTTAATGATCCCTCTTGGCATTGGTCTCTCTTATTGTTTTTGCACAACTCACAGTAACACTTATGGATACAAGCTCTACTTTTATTTAAGTTATAATGAAGACTTGAAATACATGACATTTTCTTTCTTGTAAAAAAAACATAAAGACTTCAAACAGGAATTAAAACTAAGCATCAAACATAAACTATCCTAGCATGATTATTCAAGAAGTAAATAAAGCAAAAGCTTAAACAGAAATCATAAATTGGAAAGTGTCAACCATGGGACTCAACAACCTTGCGCAGTTTCATCTTTAGTTCATTGGCCCCTTCCCTTTGTCCTTCTTCTTGGGAGGGGATGAGCCACCTTCATCTAGCTTAGAGGAACCTTCTTGAGCTTTGATATCCTTGGGCTTCCAAAATCCTAGCCTCCTCATGTAATTCCTCTCATCTTCCTTATGTTTGTCTAGGATTTTCTCTTGTCTTGCACTTAGCTCTTCCATCCCTTGCATGAAGATTTGGTATCCTGGGTTTAGAGCGGCTACAGCGTTACACAAGTGATTCAGCTTTGCTTGTGTGTTGATGTCATATTGCCTCCTGGATATGGTCCTGGCATCATAGAGATGTCTGAATTCAGCCAAGTTCCTCTGTTGCCACTTGCCTTGCTCTCCTATTTTGTCCAGTGCACTTCGCACCTCTCCCCAGTCAAATTGTTCTTGCTGCTCCTTCCTCATATGCTCCCAATTCTCTTGGAGTTTTTGAATGTTTTGGTTGACTTGGCTCCATTGTTGTTGCTGAGCCTCCTTGAATTGGTTGACATATTCCCTTAAGTGGTGTAGATTGATGCATGGAAACTTGTCTCTCAACAAATTTTCCTTCCGCAAGTATACCGAATTGTCGTCAAGTAAAACTCACAATAAAGTGAGGTCGAATCCCACAAGGATTGATTGGTCAAGCAACTTTAGTTAGAAGAATATGCTAGTTGAGCTAAACAGAATTTAGATTGAGAACTTGCAGAAATTTAAATGGCTGGAAAGTAAATAACAGAAATTAAAGTGCAGAATCTTAAATGGGGATTTGAGGTAATGAGCATGAAAATAAATGGCAGAAAGTAAAGATAATGGGTAAGATCAGAAATGGGGTAATCATTGGGTTCAGGAGATGTTGCATTCTCCGGATCAAGTTTATTCTCATCTCTTCCTCAATCAATGCATTCATTGATCTCCTTGGCAATCTTAAGTGATTGGATCCCAATTCCTTGGCAATCCAATCTCTCTAAGCTTGAATAATTGCCCAATTTCTTGATTTAATTGCTCATGGGAAGATATGAAGTGTGGTCACTGATTATACCACATGTATTTCCAAATCAAAGTGTTGGGAGGATTACATGTCACTATATCTGCCCAAACCCCAATTTGGTCCAACATGAGAAAGCATTTCTAGCATGATCTCCTCATCCCTTTTCCAAGGCTCAAAGGAGATTCAATTATGGAGAGTTTCTTTTCCAAGACAACTAACCAATTGAATTAAGATCGAAAGCTTTCTAATAAGATCAAGAGAAAAGAAAGAAGAAGAAGAATGAAAACTATAATTGATCCATCAAATTACAACATAGCTCCCTAACCCAATGAAAGGGGTTTTAGTTGTTCATAGCTCTAGAAATGAAAAATGGCAGAAAAGAAGAATCCATGCTAAAAGTGCAGAAAAGTAAATCTATAGAGAGTAGTTCCCAAAAGTTCCAAGCTCTTCTATAGTTCAAAACTACTCCTATATATACTACTCCTCTTGATCTTCTAGTGAGTTCTTCAAGTCTTGGATGTGGGCTTTGGATATTGAGTTGAAGCAGTTCTCATCTTTAGTGGGCCCAACTTACAGAGAAATATGAATTAGGCTTTGGGTATTTAGTAAGATTTAACGTTGAATGCCATTGTGGGTTCGAGAACGTTAGTGGCATTCACTTTTCCACTAACGTTCCACCCTTATGTACCCACGTTAACTCCAACGTTAGTGGTCTTAACGTGACCACTAACATTGCATTTTCAATTTTTGGCCAACGTTATTGGGACTCAATTTTCCCAATAACGTTGGCTTGTACCCCTTCGCGAACGTTAGTGGGAATCACTTTTCCCATTAACGTTTCTTGATGCCTTTTGTTCCTACGTTAGAGTTCACGTTAGTGTAACTAACGTGACTCTTAACGTAGGTGTGTTTTACCTTCGAGAGCGTTAGTGACTGGTGCACGAAATCGCAATCACACTTTTGCAATTCCGCACAACTAACCAGCAAGTGCACTAGGTCGTCCAAGTAATACCTTACGTGAGTAAGGGTCGATCCCACGGAGATTGTTGGCTTGAAGCAAGCTATGGTTATCTTGTAACTCTTAGTCAGGATATCAATAATTCTCAGGTTTAATTGTGAAAAGTAAAAGAACATGAAATAGATATTTGTTTTGCAGTAATGGAGAACATGTTGAGGTTTTGGAGATGCTCTATCTTCTGAATCGCTGCTTTCCTACTGTCTTCTTCTTCATGCACGCAAGGCTCCTTCCATGGCAAGCTGTATGTAGGGTTTCACCGTTGTCAATGGCTACCTCCCATCCTCTAAGTGAAAATGTTCAACGAGCTCTGTCACAGCACGGCTATTCATCTGTCGGTTCTCGATCATGTCGGAATAGAATCCAGTGATTCTTTTGCGTCTGTCACTAATGCCCCACAATCGCGAGTTTGAAGCTCGTCATAGTCATTCAATCCCTGAATCCTACTCAGAATACCACAGACAAGGTTTAGACCTTCCGGATTCTCAAGAATGGCCGCCAACATATTCTAGCTTATACCACGAAGATTCTGATTAAAGAATCCAAGAGATATCCACTCAATCTAAGGTAGAACAGAGGTGGTTGTCAGGCACACATTCATAGGTGAGAATGATAATGAGTGTCACGGATCATCACATTCATCAAGTTGAGAGACAAGTGATATCTTAAAACGGAAGCAAGCGTGATTGAATGAAAAATAGTAGTAATTGCTTTAATCCATCAAGACACAGCAGAGCTCCTCACCCCTAACCATGGGGTTTAGAGACTCATGCCATAGAAGGTACAATATGAAATGTATAAAGTGTCATGAGATAAAGATACAATGTCAAGAGGTCCTACTTATAGTGAACTAGTAACCTAGGATATACAGAAATGAGTAAATGACGTAAAAATCCACTTCCGGGGTCCACTTGGTGTGTGCTTGGGCTGAGCATTGAAGCTTTCATGTGTAGAAACTTTTCCTGGAGTTAAACGCCAGTTTTTGTGCTAGTTTGGGCGTTTAACTCCAACTTTTGTGCCAGTTCCGGCGTTAAACACCGGGAATTCTGAAGCTGATTTGCAACGCCAGTTTGGGCCATCAAATCTCAGGCAAAGTATGGATTATTATACATTGCTGGAAAGCCCAGGATGTCTACTTTCCAACGCAATTAAGAACGTGCCAATTAGGTTTCTGTAGCTCCTAAAAATCCACTTCGAGTGCAGGGAGGTCAGAATCCAACAGCATCTGCAGTCCTTTTTTAGCCTCTGAATCAGATTTTTGCTCAGGTCCCTCAATTTCAGCCAGAAATTACCTGAAATCACAGAAAAATATACAAACTCATAGAAAAGCCCAGAAAAGTGAATTTTAAATAAAAACTAATAAAAACATACTAAAAACTAACTAAAACGTACTAAAACCACACTAAAAACTGTGCCAAAAAGTGTATAAATTATCCGCTCATCAGTGACACTCACCTTTGTCACTAACACTCCAGATGCCCAAATTTTCTACGTTGAAAATAACGTTAACTAAGTTAACCTGGCTCTTAACATAGTAGTGATGCCATCTTCCAACGTTAGTGACAAAAGTGAGTGTCACTAACGTTGGCTCTTTGATCTCAACTCCACGTTAACTTTCACGTTAATAGTCTTAACGTGAAAGTTAACGTAGGCAATGCTAGTTGGTCCAACGTTATTGACAAAAGTGAGTGTCACTAATGTTGGCTTTTGTTTTCCTCTTCCATGTTAGAGTTCACGTTAACTAAGTTAACGTGACTCTTAACGTGGATTATTGCCAAGTTCTCCAACGTTAGTGGTGTTCACTTTTACCACTAACTTTGGAGGAAAACGTTATTGGTGTTCACGTTTTCTCTTAATGTTGGAGTTCCCTTTTTCTTCTACGTTAACTACCACGTTAACTTAGTTAACGTGGCAAGTAACGTGAGCTCTGGATGGCTTCGCAGGCGTTATTGGTGATCACTTTTCTCATTAACGTTGCAAGCTTTTCACTATTCCACGTTAGTGTTCACGTTAACTAGGTTAACGTGAATACTAACGTGGTTCTTTCTTGCTTCCTTTACCCTGAAATCAAGCAATTAAAGTGCATCAAAGCTCTAGCCAAAGTCATGAGATTATGCATCATCAATTTATCATGCAATTCTAGCAAAATACTAATGAAATTATGCAAAGTTCACAAAAGTTGCTTGAATCAAGGTGTAAGTGTAATTTCATCCAAAACTTGCCTTATTCACTAAGAAAATGCATGAAACTACCCTAAAACAGTAAAGAAAAGGTTAATGAAACTGGCCTAGATGACCTGGCATCACAACACCAAACTTAAAGCTTGCTTGTCCCTAAGCAAGTACTGAAGCATAAGAAGAATGTAATGAAAGAACAAGAAGATAAAATAGAAGTAGAATTCCTGGTTAATGGGGTTTCATGCATAGCAACTTAGGTTCCTCCCTTTTAGCTTTCAAGCCTTTATCAACTCCTTGGTCACTTTCTTGATTGCATCCTTTGAGACTTCTTTCTTATTGATCCTTCCTTCTTTTTTTCAAAGTTTATTTTTCTTTTTGCTAAGTGCTTTGTAAGAGGGCGACACTTTATGATGAGCTTTCAGCCAACACTCCCAAACCAGTTGGTTTAAGGTGCTAGGTGTTAAGACACCCCTAATGACTTACTTCCTCAAGTCTCTCTCCCTCACACATACACACTACATGCATATGGTTTGTTGTTTTTCCTTTCTTGAGACCTTGGTGTCCACCACCTCTTTAGGTTACTAAGCGTTCTGTAGCAAAGGTTACTCTTGATAGTGGACTTTCAGCTGATAATCCCAGATTATTTAATCCAAGTTACCAAGTGATAAGGCACCCCTAAGAGCTTATTCATCCAAGTATATCCCTTGTACATAAACACCACAGACACATGCCTCAATTTTGAAACCCTTGGTGCCTAGCATTGTTTCTTATTGTGTTTCTTTCTTTTTTCACTTTTATTGCCCTTTCTTTTTTCTTATTGGGATCTTATTCTTTAGTTAGTTGATGAGCGGATAATTTATACGCTTTTTGGCATTGTTTTTAGTATGTTTTTAGTATGTTTTAGTTAGTTTTTAGTATATTTTTATTAGTTTTTAGTTAAAATTCACTTTTCTTGACTTTACTATGAGTTTGTGTGTTTTTCTGTGATTTCAGGTATTTTCTGGCTGAAATTGAGGGACCTGAGCAAAAATCTGATTCAGAGGCTGAAAAGGACTGCAGATGCTGTTGGATTCTGACCTCCCTGCACTCGAAATGGATTCTCTGGAGCTACAGAATCCCAATTGGCGCGCTCTAAACGGTGTTGGAAAGTAGACATTTTGGGCTTTCCAGCAATATATAATAGTCCAAACTTTGCCCGAGATTTGATGGCCCAAACTGGCGTTCGACGTCAGCTCAAAACTGCCCAGCGTTAAACGCCAGAACTGGCACAAGAATGAGAGTTAAACGCCCAAACTGGCACAAAAGCTGGGTTTAACTCCAAGAGAAGTCTCTACAAAAAAATGCTTCAATGCTCAGCCCAAGCACACACCAAGTGGACCCAGAAGTGGATTTTCATGTAATTTACTCATTTCTGTAAACCCTAGGCTACTAGTTCTCTACAAATAGGACATTTTACTATTGTATTTTCATCTTTTGATCACTTTAGATCTTAGATCAGATCTTGGTTCTTCTGGTTCCCTCTCTGGTGCCGAAGCCAATGATCACTTTTGTTCTTATGTATTTTCAACGGTGGAGTTTCTACACACCATAGATTAAGGTGTGGAGCTCTGCTGTACCTCGAGTATTAATGCAATTACTATTGTTCTTCTATTCAATTCAGCTTGTTCTTGTTCTAAGATATTCATTTCCACCCAAGAACATGATGAATGTGATGATTATGTGACACTAATCATCATTCTCACTTATGAACGAGTGCCTGACAACCACTTCTGTTCTACAAGCAAACAAGGCTTGAATGTTTATCTCTTGGATCCCTTAATCGGAATGTTCGTGGTATAAGCTAGAATTGATGATGGCATTCAAGAGAATCTGGAAGGTCTAAACCTTGTCTGTGGTATTCTGAGTAGGATTCAATGATTTAATGACTGTGACGAGCTTCAAACTCGCGATTGTAGGGCGTTAGTGACAGACGCAAAAGAATCACTGGATTATATTCTGACATGATCGAGAACCGACAGCTGAATAGTCGTGCCGTGACAGGGTGCGTTGAACATTTTCACTGAGAGGATGGGAGGTAGCCACTGACAACAGTGAAACCCTACATACAGCTTGCCATGGAAACGAGTAAGAAGGATTGGATGAAGACAGTAGAAAA
>NC_029776.3:50731505-50732060 GCF_000817695.3 Arachis duranensis | reverse complement strand
TCATACCAACAATCTCCATGGGATCGACCCTTACTCGCGTAAGGTTTATTACTTGGACGACCCAGTACACTTGCTGGTTAGTTGTGCGAAGTTGTGATAAAGAGTTGGAATTGCAATTGTGTGTACCATGTTGATGGCGCCATTGATGATCATAATTTCGTGCACCAAGTTTTTGGCGCCGTTGCCGGGGATTGTTGAGTTTGGACAACTGACGGTTCATCTTGTTGCTTAGATTAGTCCACTTAATTTTCGAAAAATCCAAAAAAATTTACAAAATCATAAAAACCAAAAATATTTTATGTTTCTTGTTGAGTCTAGAGTCTCATTTTAAGTTTGGTGTCAATTGCATGTTTCTGTTCTTCTTGCATTCATTCATGTGTCTTCAGTGATCTTCAAGTTGTTCTTGATGATTTCATTACTCTGATCTTTAAATTCTCTTGACTTGAGTGTTTGTTTTTCTCATATGCATTCTCATTTTATTAGTGTCAGTAGTATACAAACTGCTAAGTTTGGTGTCTTGCATGCATTGTTATTTGATTTTAGTTGTATTTTGAT
>NC_029776.3:50729834-50731410 GCF_000817695.3 Arachis duranensis | reverse complement strand
TCGTTTCAAGTCAATAATACAGAGAATTGAAGATTCAGAACATGCAGCAGAGGAATTACACAGAAAAAGCTGGGCGTTCAAAACGGCCAGTGAAGAAGGCAAACTGGCATTTAAACGCCAGCCAGGATGCCTGGCTGGGCGTTTAACGCCCAAAAGGGTAGTGCTTTGGGCGTTAAACGCCAGAATGTGCACCATTCTGGGCATTTAACGCCAGGATGGCACAAGAGGGAAGATTCTGTTTTCAATTCAAATTTTTTTTTCAAGTTTTCAAAATTTTTCAAAATCAAATCTTTTTCAAATCAAATCTTTTCAATCAAATCTTTTTCAAAATCAATTTCTTTCCATACTTGCTATCAATTAATGATTTGATTCAACATTTCAAGTATGTTGCCTTTTCTGTTGAGAAAGGTTTAATGTTTGAATCATATCTTTTCTTGTTAGGCAAGTCATTAATTTTTAAAATCAAATCCTTTTAAATTGTTTTTCAAATCATATCTTCTCAATCATGTCTTTTTAAAATTATATCTTTTTCAATCATATCTTCTTAAATCACATCTTTTTCAAAATAGTTTTCAATCATATCTTTTTAATTTCTAATTTCAAAATCTTTTTCAAAAATCACTTGATTTCTTTTCCACTCTTAGTTTTCAAAAATCAATTAGTATTTTTCAAAATGTTTTTAAAATCCTTTTAATTTATTTTCGAAAATTTCTTCCCCTCTTCTCACATCCTTCCATTTATGGACTAACACTCATCCTTAATGCACAATTCGAACTCCATCTTTCCTGATAAGTTTGAATTTTCTACCTCTTCCTTCCATTTTTCTTTTCCTCTGACACCTCAAGGAATCTCTATACTGTGACATAGAGGATTTCATATTTTTTTGTTTTCTTCTCTTTCATATGAGCAGGAGCAAAGACAAAAGCATTCTTGTTGAGGCTGACCCTGAACCTGAAAGGACCTTGAAGCGAAAGCTAAGAGAAGCTAAGGCACAACTCTCTACAGAGGACCTAACAGAAATCTTCAAACAAGAAGTACCCATGGCAGCCGAAAACAACAACAATGCCAACAATGCAAGGACGGTGCTGGGTGACTTTACTGCACCTACTCCCGACTTCTATGGGAGAAGCATCTCTATCCCTGCCATTGGAGCAAAAAACTTTGAGCTTAAGCCTCAATTGGTTTCTCTAATGCAATAGAATTGCAAGTTCCATGGACTTCCATTGGAAGATCCTCATCAGTTTTTAGCTGAGTTCTTGCAAATCTGTGACACTGTCAAGACTAATGGGGTTGACCCTGAGGTCTACAAACTTATGCTATTCCCTTTTGCTGTAAGAGGCAGAGCTAGGACATGGTTGGACTCACAACCTAAAGAAAGCCTGAACTCTTGGGAAAAGCTAGTCAATGCCTTCTTGGCAAAGTTCTTTCCACCTCAAAAATTGAGTAAGCTTAGAGTGGAAGTCTAAACCTTCAGACAGAAGGAAGGAGAATCCCTCTATGAAGCTTGGGAAAGATACAAACAATTGATCAGAAAATGTCCTTCTGACATGCTTTCTGAATGGAGCATCATAGGTAT
>NC_029776.3:50729607-50729752 GCF_000817695.3 Arachis duranensis | reverse complement strand
CTCAAGAACTAATTGAAATGGTTGCAAATAACCAATTCATGTACACATCTGAAAGGAATCCTGTGAACAATGGGACTAATCAGAAGAAAGGAGTTCTTGAGATTGATACTCTGAATGCCATATTGGCTCAGAACAAAATATTGAC
>NC_029776.3:50727678-50728516 GCF_000817695.3 Arachis duranensis | reverse complement strand
TGAGGCTCCATGAGAGCCCACTGTCAAGCTACTGACATTAAAGAAGCGCTTGTTGGGAGACAACCCAATATTATATTTATATATTTTTCCTTTGTTATTTTATGTTTTCTGTAGGTTGATGATCATGAGAAGTCACAAAATCAATTGAAAAAGCAAAAACAGAATGAAAAACAGAAAGAAAAACAACACACCCTGGAGGAAGACCTTGCTGGCGTTTAAACGCCAGTAAGGGCAGCAAATGGGCGTTTAACGCCCAGTCTGGCACCATTCTGGGCGTTTAACGCCAGAAAGGGGCACCAGACTGGCGTTAAACGCCAGGAAAGGGCAAGAAGTTGGCGTTAAATGCCAGAAATGGGCACCAGCCCGACGTTTAACACCGGAATTGGCATAAAGAGCATTTTTGCTCGCCACTTGGTGCAGGGATGAATTTTCCTTGACACCTCAGGATCTGTGGACCCCACAGGATCCCCACCACCCTCTCTTTTCCTCTTCACCCATTCATCAATCACTTCAACACCTCTTCCCCAAATACCCCTCACCTATCAAATCCCATCTTTCTCTTCACCACTCACATCCATCCTTCATAAAACCCCACCTACCTCACAATTCAAATTCAAACCACTTTCCCTCCCAAACCCACCCTCACATAGCCGAACATTACACCCTCTCTCCACTCCTATATAAACCCATCTTCACTCCTTCATTTTCACACAACCTAAACACTACTTCTTCGCCTTAGCCGAACCACAAAGCCTCCTCCATCTCCTTCATTTTTTCTTCTTCTACTCTCTTCTTTCTTCTTTTGCTCGAGGACGAGCAAACCTTTTAAGTTTGGTGT
>NC_029776.3:50726525-50727330 GCF_000817695.3 Arachis duranensis | reverse complement strand
TCCACAAAACTATTGGGAGCAAATCAATACCTCCCTAGGAGAATTGAGTTCCAACATGGGACAACTAAGGGTGGAGCACCAAGAACATTCCATCCTCCTCCATGAAATTAGAGAAGATCAAAGAATCATGAGAGAGGAGCAACAAAGGCAAGGAAGAGACATTGAGGAGCTTAAGCACTCCATAAGATCTTCAAGAGGAAGAACAAGCCGCCATCACCAAGGTGGACCCGTTCTTTAATTTCCTTGTTCTTTATTTTTCTGTTTTTCGAAAAATCATGCTTATGTTTACCTATGTTTATGTCTTTTGATCATTAGTGTCTTAGTGTCTATGCCTTAAAGTTATGAATGTCCTATGAATCTATCACCTTTCTTGAATGAAATGTTCTTAATTGAAAAAGAGAAGAATTGCATGAATTTTAAATTTTATAACAGATTAATTATATTGATGTGGTGGCAATATTTTGGTTTCGAATGTATGCTTGAACAGTGCATAAATCTTTTGAATTTATTGTTCATGAATGTTGGCTCTTGAAAGAATAATGAAAAAGGAGACATGTTACCGAGGATCTGAAAAATCATAAAAATGATTCTTGAAGCAAGAAAAAGCAGTGAATACAAAAAAAAGAAGAAAAAGAAATAATAAAGTTGTCCAAGGCAAAAAGCTAAAAGCCCCGCTCATCTAATTAATACTGATCTTCATAGATGTTTTTGGAATTCATTGCATATTCTCTTCTTTTTATCTTATTTGATTTTCAGTTGCTTGAGGACAAGCAACAATTTAAGTTTGGTGTTGTGATGAGCGGAT
>NC_029776.3:50726140-50726426 GCF_000817695.3 Arachis duranensis | reverse complement strand
ATCATCATACTTAACTAGGAGAATCAATAACACTATCTGGATTCTGAGTTCCTATAGAAGCCAATCATTCTGAATTTCAAAGGATAGAGTGAGATGCTAAAACTATTCAGAGGCATAAAGCTAAAGCCCCGCTCATCTAATTAATACTGATCTTCATAGATGTTTTTGGAGTTCATTGCATATTCTCTTCTTTTTATCTTATTTAATTTCCAGTTGCTTGGGGACAAGCAACAATTTAAGTTTGGTGTTGTGATGAGCGGATAATTTATACGCTTTTTGGCATTGT
>NC_029776.3:50725682-50725951 GCF_000817695.3 Arachis duranensis | reverse complement strand
GGCTGAAATTGAGGGACCTGAGCAAAAATCTGATTCAGAGGCTGAAAAGGACTGCAGATGCTGTTGGATTCTGACCTCTCTACACTCGAAGTGGATTCTCTGGAGCTAAAAAAGCCCAATTGGCGCGCTCTCAACGGCGTTGAAAAGTAGACATCCTGGGCTTTCCAGAAATATATTATAGTCCATAATTTTCCCGAGATTTGATGGCCCAAACTGGCGTTCCAAATCAGCTCAAAACTGCCCGGCGTTAAACGCCGGAACTGGCACAA
>NC_029776.3:50723428-50725236 GCF_000817695.3 Arachis duranensis | reverse complement strand
TTCGTGGTATAAGCTAGAATTGATGGCGGCATTCAAGAGAATCCGGAAGGTCTAAACCTTGTCTGTGGTATTCTGAGTAGGATTCAATGATTGAATGATTGTGACGAGCTTCAAACTCGCGATTGTGGGGCGTTAGTGACAGACGCAAAAGAATCACTGGATTATATTCCGACATGATCGAGAACCGACAACTGAATAGCCGTGCCGTGACAGGGTGCGTTGAACATTTTCACTGAGAGGATGGGAGGTAGCCACTGACAACGGTGAAACCCTACATACAGCTTGCCATGGAAAGGAGTAAGAAGGATTGGATGAAGACAGTAGGAAAGCAGAGAGACAGAAGGGACAAAGCATTTCCATACGCTTATCTGAAATTCTCACCAATGAATTACATAGGTATCTCTATCTTTATCTTTATGTTTTATTCATACATCATCCATAACCATTTGAGTTTGCCTGACTAAGATTTACAAGGTGACCATAGCTTGCTTCATACCAACAATCTCCGTGGGATCGACCCTTACTCGCGTAAGGTTTATTACTTGGACGACCCAGTACACTTGCTGGTTAGTTGTGCGAAGTTATGATAAAGAGTTGGGATTGCAATTGTACGTACCATGTTGATGGCGCCATTGATGATCACAATTTCGTGCACCATTAGTCTCAAAGGGTGTGTCTCAAACATAGGACTTAGGATAGATAGTTCCTTTCTTTCCTTACTTGGTGAACCAACTTAGCTTACTAATCATCCTACCACAAACATTCAGAATGCACTTCATAAAATAACTCCACTCTTGTTCTTTTCATAACATTTTCTTTTTTATTAACTTAAAGAGACAAGCATACAAGTAAGAAAGATGAAAGTGACATTCAAGACATTAAGCTAGCACATTTAACCTAAGCAACAAAATTTAAATGTAGAATTAAAAGTCCTAAACTACTCATGGAAGCATGTTCTATTTCATACATGATTTTCCTTATTTAAAGCTTTGAAAAAGTTAAACTAAGAAGGAACTTCACCACCTTTCACTTGTTGGCATGCTTATGTTCTTCTGCTCCCTTGGGATTCTCCTTGATTACTTGAGTCTCCATTCCCCTTGCGCTTCCCCATCAGCTTTTTCCAGAAACCGGCATCCTCCATCTTCTTCTTTAATGCTTCCTTTTGCTGTTTCACCTTCCCCTCTTCTTGTTCTGTTAAGTTCTTGCGAACTGCCTCATAACTTGGGATGTCAAGGTGCAAATGATGCATATGCTCAGTGGTGCACGAATTTGTAATCCGCACAACTAACCAGCAAGTGCACTGGGTCGTCCAAGTAATACCTTACGTGAGTAAGGGTCGAATCCCACGGAGATTGTTGGATTGAAGCAAGCTATGTTTATTTTATTTGTCTTAGTCAGGATACCAATAGGATTCTTTAGCCTCGTATTTTAATAAAGAAAAGGGCATAAAATAAATAGTTATTACTTTAATAATAGAGAATAAAAGCGTTACTTGTTGTGCAGTAATGAGAAATATGTTGGAGTTTTGGAGATGCTTTGTCCTCTGAACTTCAACTCTTCCTTGAAATCCTTTCCCACACGCAAGGTTCCTTCCATGGCAAGCTCTATGTAGGGTGTCACCGTTGTCAATGGCTACTTCCCATCCTCTCAGTGAAAACGTTCCTATGCTCTGTCACAGCACGGCTAATCATCTGTCGGTCCTCAATCAGGTTGGAATAGAATCCAATGATTCTTTTGCGTCTGTCACTAACGCCCAGCCTTCAGGAGTTTGAAGCTCATCACAGCCATTCAATCCCAGAATCCTACTC
>NC_029776.3:50721707-50722967 GCF_000817695.3 Arachis duranensis | reverse complement strand
TATCTTCTCGCAAAGTATGGACTATTATATATTTCTGGAAAGCCCTGGATGTCTACTTTCCAACGCCGTTGAGAGCGCGCCAATTGGACTCCTGTAGCTCCAAAAAATCCATTTCTAGTGCAGGGAGGTCAGGATCCAACAGCATCAGCAGTCCTTTTTCAGCCTAACTCAGATTTTTGCTCAGNNNATCCAACAGCATCAGCAGTCCTTTTTCAGCCTAAACCAGATTTTTGCTTAGCTCCCTCAATTTCAGCCAGAAATTACCTGAAATCACAGAAAAATACACAAACTCATAGTAAAGTCCAGAAATATGATTTTTGCCTAAAAACTAATATTATTCTACTAAAAACCAATTAAAACATGCTAAAATCTACATGAAATTACTCCCAAAAAGCGTATAAAATATCCGCTCATCACAACACCAAACTTAAACTGTTGCTTGTCCTCAAGCAACTAGATGAATAAAATAGAATTAAAAGAAATCAAGAAGCAATAATATCTCGGAGTTTTCAGTGAAGCTCGGATTCTTATTAGATGAGCGGAGCTTGTAGCTTTTTGCTTCTGAACAGTTTTGGCATCTCACTTTATCCTTTGAAATTTAGAATGGTTGGCATCCATAGGAACTCAGAATTCAGATAGTATTATTGACTCTCCTATTTTAGCATGTTGATTCTTGAACACAGCAACTTATTGAGTCTTGGCCGTGGCCCTAAGCATTTTGTTTTCTAGTATTACCACCGGATACATAAATGCCACAGACACTTAACTGGGTGAACCTTTTCAGATTGTGACTCAGCTTTGCTAAAGTCCCCAATTAGAGGTGTCCAGAGTTCTTAAGCACACTCTTCTTACTTTGGATCACGACTTTAACCACTCAATCTCAAGCTTTTCACTTGGACCTGCATGCCACAAGCACATGGTTAAGGACAGCTTGATTTAGCCGCTTAGGCCTGGATTTATTTCCTTGGGCCCTCCTATCCATTGATGCTCAAAGCCTTGGATCCTTTTTACCCCTGCCTTTTGGTTTTAAGGGCTATTGTCTTTTTCTGCTTGCTTTTTCTTTTTCTTTCTATTTTATTCCTCTTTTTTTTTTCGCACAAGCTTTTGCTTTTTCACTGCTTTTTCTTGCTTCAAGAATCAATTTCACGATTTTTTAGATTATCAATAACATTTCTCTTTGTTCCTCATTCTTTCAAGAGCCAACAGTTTTAACATTCATAAACAACACGATAAAAAATATGCACTGTTCAAGCATTCATT
>NC_029776.3:50719299-50719743 GCF_000817695.3 Arachis duranensis | reverse complement strand
TCATAACTGTAAGGTAGGTTGCCTGATCTTTGGCAACTGTCACAATTAAGCACAAATGCTCGGGAATCTTTATAAAGAGTAGGCCAATAGAAGCCACTTTGGAGGACTCTTGTGGCTGTTCGCTCACTTCCAAATTGTCCTCCATACTGTGATCCATGGCAGTGCCATAGAATCTTTTGCGCTTCTTCCTTAGGCACGCATCTACGGATTACTCCGTCTGCACATCTCTTGAAGAGATATGGTTCATCCCAAAGATAGTACTTTGCATCTGTGATCAATTTCTTTGATTGCAGCCTACTATACTCTTTGGGTATGAATCTCACTGCCTTGTAGTTTGCAATGTCTACAAACCATGGCACTTCCTGGATGGCAAAGAGTTGCTCATCCGGAAAAGTTTCAGAGATCTCAGTGAGAGGGAGGGACGCCCCTTCTACTGGTTCGATT
>NC_029776.3:50712053-50713581 GCF_000817695.3 Arachis duranensis | reverse complement strand
TTAGATAAGAACAAGCGTGTTTGAATGGAAAACAAAAGTAATTGTATTAATTCATCGAGACGCTGCAGAGCTCCTCACCCCCAACAATGGGGTTTAGAGACTCATGCCGTCAAAGAGTATGTAATTCAGATCTGAAAATGTCATGAGGTGCAAGATAAGTCTCTAAAAGTTGTTTAAATAGTAAACTAGTAACCTAGGTTTACAGAATATGAGTAAACTAAGATAATTGGTGCAGAAATCCACTTGTGGGGCCCACTTGGTGTGTGCTGGGGCTGAGACTAAAGCTATCCACGAGTTGAGGCCTTTCTTGGAGTTGAACTCCAAGTTATAACGTGTTTTGGGCGTTCAACTCCGGATCATGACGTTTTTCTGGCGTTTAACTCCAGACAGCAGCATGTACTTGGCGTTCAACGCCAAGTTACGTCGTCTATATTCTCGCAAAGTATGGACTATTATATATTGCTGGAAAGCCCTGGATGTCTACTTTCCAACGCCGTTGAGAGAGCGCCAATTGGACTCCTGTAGCTCCAAAAAATCCATTTCGAGTGCAGGGAGGTCAGGATCCAACAGCATCAGCAGTCCTTTTTCAGCCTAACTCAGATTTTTGCTCAGCTCCCTCAATTTCAGCCAAAAAATACCTGAAATCACAGAAAACACACAAACTCATAGTAAAGTCCAGAAATATGATTTTTGCCTAAAAACTAATAATATTCTACTAAAAACTAATTAAAACATACTAAAATCTACATGAAATTACTCCCAAAAAGCGTATAAAATATCCGCTCATCACTCAGTCATATAGTTTAACCTTGCCTGAGTGTTGATGCTGAATTCTTCTCGATGCAGTTGCCTTCCTTCATTGAGCACACTGAATTCGTTGAATGCTTTCATCTGAGTCATCTGGCGTTGATTGAGTTCCTGGAGGCGTTTATCTTGGCTTTCTTGCCTTTCGGACACTTGACTGATGGCTTGAGTGAGTTGAGAGTAGTGCTCTTGTTGCTACTCCATTAGCTGTTTCTGCCATTTCCTTTGTTGATTCATCCAATTTGTTAGCATTTCTTCTTGATGATCCATTCTCTAAGATTGAAATTGTAACTGTTGTTCTTGTCCTTCCATGTATATTCTTGATAAATCGTCAATGGATCCTCGAATGTGACCCAAATTGATGTTGGTTGGGTCATAATACCCTTCTTGATGATGTTCTGTTGGTTGGGTTTTGTTCCGAGGGTTTGCCTGAAACGTGTAGCTCGGTCGTCTGGAAAGGCCCGAGGTGGGGGGTTCAGTGACCCGAGCTTGATATGCAGAATGGTTGGTGGTTGTACCTGCAATGACACTCCGATGCTTAAGTTAGCATGGGTCCAAGCAGATATGTGTAGATGTGGAATGAATGCCATACCTGGGTGCTCCAGTGTATTTATAGTAGTTGGCAGTGATCTTCCCTGGATAAGATATTCTTATCTTATCTTATCTTTTGGGAGTTTTATCTCTATCTTTGTGGAACCGCCTTTTCTAGGCCTTTTCGGCCTTT
>NC_029776.3:50708047-50708635 GCF_000817695.3 Arachis duranensis | reverse complement strand
CAGGCGTGCCAGGCCCTGGGCAACTCATTGCCTTTTAGGTCGGATATTTTGTAATAGCCTGTTCCTAAGACTTCTGTTACCTTGTAGGGCCCTTTCCAATTTGCGGCTAGCTTTCCTTCTCCCGACTTTTGTGTTCCGATGTCATTTCGAATCAGAATTAGGTCGTGAATTGAGAAGCTTCGTTTTATTACTTTCTGATTGTATCTGAGGGCCGTTCGCCGTTTTAAGGCTTCTTCTCGGATCCGGGCTTTTTCTCGGACCTCGGGGAGGAGGTCGAGTTCTTCCCTTTGTGCCTGTGGGTTACCTTCTTCGTTGTAGAAGATCACTCGGGGTGACCCTTCATCTATTTCGATAGGAATCATTGCCTCCATCCCGTAAGCTAGTCGGAATGGCGATTCTCCCGTTGTAGAGTGTGGGGTTTTCCGATATGCCCATAGCACCTGGGGGAGCTCCTCGGCCCATGCCCCTTTGGCCTCTTGGAGTCTTCGTTTTAACCCGGCCAAAATGATTTTATTTGCAGCCTCTGCTTGTCCATTGGCTTGTGGGTGCTCGACTGAGGTGAATTGCTGTTTGATTTTTAGCTCGGCC
>NC_029776.3:50703414-50704630 GCF_000817695.3 Arachis duranensis | reverse complement strand
TCTTCTTTCTTCTTCTGTTCCCGATCTCGATCTCGGAGTGGGTAGGTTGATTCCTTCCTAGAAGAGTCTCTTAGCTGTGAGGTTTCCTCCATGTTGATATATTTTTCTGCCCGCTCCTGCACCTCGTATAAGGGAGGTCGGGTATCGTTTGGATAGGGATTGGCTAAACGGTCCCTCTTTTAGGCCGTTTGCTAGTCCCATGATGGCTGCTTCAGTGGGCAAGTGTTGTATGTCCAGGCAGGCTTTGTTGAATCGCTCCATGTATTTTCGGAGAGTTTCTTGGTAACCTTGTTTGATCCCGAGTAGACTGGGGGCATGTTTTGTCTTGTCCTTTTGAATGGAGAACCTCGTTAGGAATTTTTTGGTTAGGTTTTCGAAGCTGGTGATTGATCTTGGTGGCAGGTTGTCGAACCACTTCATGGCTGACTTGGTGAGAGTGGTGGGGAAGGCTTTGCACCGAGTCGCGTCGGAGGCGTCGACTAGGTACATTCTGCTTCTGAAGTTGCTGAGGTGATGACTTGGATCGGTGGTGCCGTCGTAGAGGTCCATATCGGGTGGTTTGAAGTTTCGCGGTACCTTCTCCTTCATGATCTCTTGCGTGAAGGGATCATGGTTGTCTTCGGTGGTGGTGCCGCGTTCTGTCCGGTCTTTTAGGTTGGCCTCTATTTTCCGCAGTTTTTCTTCTAATTCTCTGCGCTTTCGAGTCTCCCTTCTCAGATCTTGTTCAGTTTCTTTCTGCTTTTTTATGTCCTCTTCGAGTTGTTTCAGTCGGTCTTGTTGTGCCCGGACTGCTTCTAGAATTTTCGAGCTCTTCTCTCTTTCGGAATTTTGTGGGTCTTTGTTTGGGGGTGATGTTTTTGGGCGATTCTATTTGTTTCCTCCCGGAGTTCGGGGTGATAGAGGGCTGTCCGGTCGTTCTCCGGTGTCAATTTCGTCCTCTTGTTCAGATGCAGCGTGTTCATCGTTGAGAGGGTTGTCCGCCATGGTAGAGGGATGACTTCCAGGTTCCCCGGCAACGGCGCCAATGTTCCGAGGGTTTGCCTGAAACGTGTAGCTCGGTCGTCTGGAAAGGCCCGAGGTGGGGGGTCAGGGACCCGAGCTTGATAATGCAGAATGGTTGGTGGTTGTACCTGCAATGACACTCCGATGCTTAAGTTAGCATGGGTCCAAGCAGATATGTGTAGATGTGGAATGAATGCCATACCTGGGTGCTCCA
>NC_029776.3:50686257-50699565 GCF_000817695.3 Arachis duranensis | reverse complement strand
TTGATCCTTTGAGGAGGGTAAAATCTTGCCAAAAACTTGTTCACCACTTCTTCCCAATTTGTTAAGCTTTCCTTTGGGAAGGATTCAAGCCATTTGGATGCCTTGTCCCTGAGTGAAAAAGGGAACAAGAGCAACCTATAGACATCTGGATGGACTCCATTGGACTTCACATTGTCACAAATCCTTAGGAAGGTGGTTAAATGTTGATTATGGTCTTCTTGAGAACTTCCTTCAAATGAACAATTGTTCTGAACAAGAGTGATGAGCTGGGGTCTTAGTTCGAAATTTTTGGCATGTATGGTGGGCTTCTGAATGCTGCTTCCACAGTTTCCTGGATTAAGATTGATATAGGAGCCTAGAACTCTCCTTTCTTGCCCAGCACGGTTTGCATGGCCTTCTCTGGCATGATTATGAGCTTCTTCTTCATGATTATTCTCCAAATTCTCTTCCATGTTGGGTTCAAAGTACTCTTCCTCTTCCTCCTCAGCACCAATAATTCTTTTCCCTCTTGCTTCCCTTCTTAGTCTCCAAAGGGTCCTTTCAGGTTCTGAATCAAAGGATGTTGAAACTCCTTCTCTTCTCCCTGTCATACAACAGACAGATTGCACAACAGGAGATAAAATGAAGAAACTATTCTTGTTAGAGTAATTGTTAGTGTGAGTGATGCAAATGATCAAACAATTAGTGGATTAGTGAGCAGAATTGTAATCAACAAGGAAAGAAAGAATGAAAAATTAAAGAGGGTGCAGGGGATGAGGAAGAAATTAAAACGAACTAAAGAAAATTGACTGAATTAAATGAACGAAAAGAAAAATGCTCAATCTAGTGATCCTCAAACTTAATCATTGTTGATTCAAAATCAATCCCCAGCAACGGCGCCATAAACTTGATGCATGAAAACTTGTCTCTCAACAAATTTCCCTTTGGCAAGTATACCAAATTGTCGTCAAGTAAAACTTGCAATAGAGTGAGGTCGAATCCTACAAGGATTGATTGGTCAAGCAACTTTAGTTAGAAGAATATGCTAGTTGAGCTAAAAAGAATTTAGATTGAGAACTTGCAGAAATTTAAATGCCTGGAAAGTAAATAACAGAAATTAAAGTGCAAAATATTAAATGGGGATGTGGGGTAATGAGAATGGGTAAGATCAGAAATGGGGTAATCATTGGGTTCAGGAGATGTTGCATTCTCCGGATCAAGTTTATTCTCATCTCTTCCTCAATCAATGTATTCATTGATCTCCTTGGCAATCTTAAGTGATTGGATCCCAATTCCTTGGCAATCCAATCTCTCTAAGCTTGAACAATTGCCCAATTCCTTGATTTAATTGCTCATGAAAAGAGATGAAGTGTGGTCATTGATTATACCACATGTATTTCCAAATCAAAGTGTTGGGAGGATTACATGTCACTATATCCTCCCAAACCCCAATTTGGTCCAACATGAGAAAGCATTTCTAGCATGATCTCCTCATCCCTTTTCCAAGGCTCAAACGAGATCCAATTATGGAGAGTTTCTTTTCCAAGACAACTAACCAATTGAATTAAAATCGAAAGCCTTCTAGTAAGATCAAGAGAAAAGAAAGAACAAGAAGAATGAAAACTATAATTGATCCATCAAATTACAACAGAGCTCCCTAACCCAATGAAAAGGGTTTAGTTGTTCATAGCTCTAGAAATGAAAAATGGCAGAAAAGAAGAATCCATGCTAAAAGTGCAGAAAAGTAAATCTATAGAAAGTAGTTCCTAAAAAATGCCAAGCTTCTCTATAGTTCAAAACTACTCCTATATATACTACTCCTCTTGATCTTCTAGTGAGTTCTTTAAATCTTGGATGTGGGCTCTGGATCTTGAGTTGAAGCAGTTCTCATCTTTAGTGGGCCCAACTTGCAGAGAAATATGAATTAGGCTTGGGTATTTAGTGATATTAACGTTGAGTACCATTGTGGGTTCGAGAACGTTAGTGGCATTCACTTTTTCCACTAACATTCCACCCTTATGTACCCACGTTAACTCCAACGTTAGTGGTCTTAACGTGACCACTAACGTTGCATTTTCAATTTTTGGCCAACGTTATTGGGAGTCACTTTTCCCAATAACGTTGGTTTGTACCCTTTCACGAACGTTAGTGGGGTTCACTTTTCCTATTAACGTTGCTTGATGCCTTTTGTTCATACGTTAAGAGTTCATGTTAGTGTAACTAACGTGACTCTTAACGTAGGTGTGTTTCACCTTCGAGAGCGTTAGTGACACTCACCTTTGTCACTAACGCTCCAGATGCCCAAATTTTCTACGTTGGAACTCACGTTAACTAAGTTAACGTGGCTCTTAACGTAGTAGTGGTGCCATCTTCCAACGTTAGTGACAAAAGTGAGTGTCACTAACATTGCCTCTTTGATCTCAACTCCACGTTAACTTTCACGTTAATGGTCTTAACGTGAAAGTTAACGTAGGCAATGCTAGTTGGTCCAACGTTAGTGACAAAAGTGAGTGTCACTAACGTTGGCTTTTGTTTTCCTCTTCCACGTTAGAGTTCACGTTAACTAAGTTAACGTGACTCTTAACGTGGATCATTGCCAAGTTCTCCAACGTTAGGGATGTTCACTTTTACCACTAACGTTGGAGGAAAACGTTATTGGTGTTCACGTTTTCTCTTAACATTGGAGTTCCCTTTTTCTTCTACGTTAACTACCACATTAACTTAGTTAACGTGGCAAGTAACGTGAGCTCTGGATGGCTTCACAGGCGTTATTGGTGATCACTTTTCTCATTAACGTTGCAAGCTTTTCACCATTCCACGTTAGTGTTCATGTTAACTAGGTTAACGTGAATACTAACGTGGTTCTTCCTTGCTTCCTTTGCCCTGAAATCAAGCAATTAAAGTGCATCAAAGCTCTAGCCAAAGTCATGAGATTATGCATCATCAATTTATCATGCAATTCTAGCAAAATACTCATGAAATTATGCAAAGTTCACAAAAGTTGCTTGAATCAAGGTGTAAGTATAACTTCATCCATAACTTGCCTTATTCACTAAGAAAATGCATGAAACTATCCTAAAACAGTAAAGAAAAGGTCAGTGAAACTGGCCTAGATGCCCTGGCATCATAGATCTCCCTTCATTTGGTGTACATCTCCTTGCAATTGCTCCCAATTGAATCCCTCTGGAAATTGTTGATATTGGTAGTGTGGTGGTGGTTGAAGTGCTAGAAAGTGAGGTTGCTCTTCTGCCTCTTCCTCTTCTTGTTGATGTTGTAGTTCATGAGCATGAGTTCTTCGTTCCCTAGCCCTGTTGAGTGGGTGGATAGCCACCACTTTGGCCATTTTTTTGGCAGTTATGAACTTGTCTTGCTTCATAAGCACCTCATCAATGATTTTTTCAACTCCAGCCTCATCACATAGCCTCTGTATAATGCTGGAGAATGCCAACCTTGTGTTGTCATTGGTGCTTCTTAGCACTTTGTTGATGTTGTTGGTGATCATCTCCCCCATGTTGATGTTTTCTCCTCTCATGATGCTGTAGATGAGCACAGCTCTCTCCTTGGTCACCTCTGAAGTGTTGGATGAGGGGATTAGGGACCTTCTCACAAATTCTAGCCACCCTCTAGCTTGGGGGCTCAAATCTCTTCTCCTCAATTGGTTGGGTATCCCATCCTTGTTATTTATCCAATGCACATTCATCACACAGATCTCACTCAAAATATCCTCAAACCCAGGGTCTTGCTGCTTCATTATCTCTTCAAAGCTCTGAGTGGAGCTCGTCCTCTTCACCATTAGCATTCTTTCTATGCTAGAGGGGTTGTAGTCAATGGACTTCCCCCTTACATAGCTAATGTAGCCATATTGTTGCCCTGGTTGAGGTACTGCGTTGGCATAGAACTTCCTCACCAAGCTCTCCACCACTTTCCTTGGTGGGTTGCATAGAAGTGACCAACCCCTCTGTTCGATCTCAATGTTGATTTCAATGTGCTCATTCCTCCCTAGTTGAAACCCAACTTCTGGAATGATTTCCCTCTAACTCACCCAACCATAAAATTGATTTTGGTTGAATGTGGAGAGGAACTTGTAGTCATTAAAAGAGCTTGAGGATCCAGAGGTTGGTTCCTTTGTTTTTCTTTTCTTTGAGGCTGAGCTTTTTTGCTGGTTCCATTAGGTTGGGAGAGTGAAGAAAAATGGGGGGTTAAAAGAAAGAGAAGGCAAAACAAGGTTTTGCTCTAACACCAAACTTAGGACTTGATTGTCCCAATCAAGAAAAAAAAGAAAGAAGAAAGTAGGGGATAGTAGAAGATGAAAAGAGAAGCGAAGGTGAGTGGTGTAAGGATTGTTGAAGTGGGAGAGGAGATGGGGAGTGAGGCTTTTATAATGGGTGAATGATGTGGTTCGAAGGTGGGAAATAAAAAGGATTAAATGTTTTCTCACTTTGGGAAGTGGCGCCTAGCGTGGGAAGAGGCACCAACTCTTTTCTCATAGTGTCTTCTGCGTGTGTTGAGTTCCAAAGTGCAAGTACACTTTGACTTCCTTGTTTTGTGAGTTGTTTACCATGTGGGCCCCATCTTCTCTCCTGAAATTGAAACTGAACCCATTAGTAATAACAAAAGAACCCCTTCACATTCCTTCTCATCAAGAATAAATTGGATTGCAACTGATGGGTGTCCCTTGGGACACCAAACTTAATTCTTTGGCATCTTAATAAATTGGTTTCATCATTGTGTATTTAATGTGTTCATAAGAGTGGAATAACATCAATCTTTTCATTTTCTTTTGATTCCAACTCCTCTGAACTCATTAAATCACGTTCATGTTCTTACCCAAAGCATTAAGTGCTTTCAAATTGGGTGACTTGGGCTACTATGTCATCATTGGTGGTGGCCACACCAAACTTAATCTCTGGGCTTACTCTTCAGAATCAACTGTTAATTGTGTGTAAGCCTAGATTAAGTGGGTGAAAGGCCACACCAAACTTAGCACTTTAGCTAGTTCTCAGCCCATTCCCTCATTATTAGTTATGGATTCATCAAGTTGTAACTCCCAAATAGAAAGAAATGAGAGAGTGTAAAGAAAATCTAGTTATCAAAGCTAATATCAAACTTCCTAATCTACAATGTAAATGAATCCTAATTACTGAAAATTAAACTATCTAAATCACAGAATTTAAACTACTTCTAGGAAAAGCAATTAAATCAAAAGGATAAAGTGTTGGGGTGCCTCCCAACTAGTGCTTCTTTATTGTCATTAGCTTGACATTCCTTCATCTTTAGCTGAGCTTGTAGCTCACTCTCTACTCCTCCAAGGAGCCTCCCAAGTAGTGTTTGAGTCTATGGCCATTGACAGAAAAATTTCTCTGGGTCTTGTCTTCCATGAGCTCCATATGACCATAGGGAAACACCTTGAGTATGGTGAAAGGTCATGACCATCGAGACTTAAGTTTTCCAGGGAAGAACTTGAGTCTTGAGTTGTAGAGTAACACCTTCTGTCCTTCAGTGAACACCCTTCTTGCTGTCTTTTAGTCATGCCACCTTTTTGTGTTCTCTTTGTAGATTTTTACATTCTCATATGCTTGATTTCTAAACTCTTCCAGTTCATTGAGTTGCATCAGTCTCTTTTCTCCAGCAGCTTGCTCATCTTCAGTAGTTTTAGAGCCCAAAAGGCTCTGTGCTCCAGTTCAACTGGCAAGTGGCAAGCCTTGCCAAATACTAGTTGGTATGGTGACATCCCAATGGGGGTCTTGAAGGCTGTCCTGTAGGCCCATAGAGCATCATCTAGCTTTTTAGACCAGTCTTTTACTGAGCTTTCAATAATTTTTTCAAGGATTCGTTTCAGCTCTCTATTGGAGATCTCAGCTAGCTTGTTGGTCTGTGGGTGGTATGGAGTTTCCTCTTTGTGCTTTACTCCATATCTGAGAAGGAATGCTTCCAGTTGTTTGTTGCAGAAATGTGACCCTCCATCACTAATGAGAGCTCTGGGAACTCCAAATCTGCTGAAGATGTTCTTTCTCAAGAAGCTTATCACAACCTTGTTGTCATTTGTTGCGGTAGCTATGGCCTCTACCCACCTTGAAACATAATCAACAGCCACTAATATGTAGCTATTTGAGTTGGAAGTTGGGAAGGGTCCCATGAAATCTATCCCCCATACGTCAAATAGTTCCAGCTCTAGTATGTATTGCTGTGGCATCTCATTCTTCTTGGTTAGATTACCAGCTCTTTGACATTCATCACACCTTGACACCATTTCCTTGGCATCCTTAAACACTGTTGGCCAGTAAAATCCGGATTGGAGCACTTTTGCTGCTGTCCTTTCTCCACTGAAGTGACCTCCATATGCTGATCCATGGCACTACCATAATACTTCCTGCCCTTCTTTATGGGATATACACCTTCTTAGGACACCATCAGTACACTTTTTGAACAAATAGGGGTCATCCCAGATGTAGTGTTTGGCATCCTTGATTAGTTTTCTCTTTATGTGCTTATTGATGTTAGTTGGTAGCTCCCCAATAGCCTTGAAGTTGGCTATGTCTGTGAACCAAGGGGCTACCTGAATTATCATCAATTGTTCATCAGGAAAGCTTTCATTTACTGCTACTTGCTGCATTTCTTCTTCTTGTGGGATCCTTGAGAGGTGGTCTGCTACCTTATTCTCTGCTCCGCTCCTATCCTTAATCTCAATATCAAATTCTTGGAGCATCAAGATCCACCTTATTAGTCTGAGCTTAGATTCTTGTTTGGTAAGCAAGTATTTGAGTGCTGCATAATCAGTAAACACAATTACTTTTGAGCCAATAAGATATGATCTAAACTTATCAAAAGAAAACTATGCTAAAAGTTCTTTCTCTGTGGTGGAATAGTTCCTTTGATTCTCATTAAGGACCTTGCTAGCATAGTAAATAACATATACTAGCTTGTCTTTCCTCTGTTCTAGGACAGCACCAACAGCAAAATCAGATGCATCACACATTAGTTCAAAAGAAAGATCCCAACTTGGTGGTGCTATGATAGGTGCAGAGGAGAGTTTCTTTTTGAGTTCATCAAAGGCTACAATGCATTCTCTATAAAAAACAAAAGGAGTATTTGAGACAAGTAGGTTGCTAATGGGTTTTGCAATCTTTGAAAAATCTTTAATAAACCTCCTATAGAACCCAGCGTGTCCCAAAAAGCTTTTGATTGATCTGACATTGCAAGGTAGAGGTAATTTTTCAATTACTTCCACTTTTGCTTTGTCTACTTCTATGCCATCTTTTGAAATCTTGTGACCAAGAACCACCCCTTCAGTTACCATAAAATTGCACTTCTCCTATTTTAAAACAAGATTGGTTTCTTGACACCTTTTTAGCAAAAGAGAAAGATGGTATAGGCAATCAGAATATGAGTCCCAAAACACAAAGAAGTCGTCCATAAATACTTCTATGAACTTCTTAATCATATATGAAAAAATGGAGAGCATGCACCTTTGGAATGTTGCAGGTGCATTACACAATCCAAAGGGCATTCTCCTATAAGCAAATACACCATATGGACAAGTAAATGAAGTTTTTCCTAATCCTTAGGGTCTACAACAATTTGGTTGTAGCCCAAGTATCCGTCTAGGAAATAATAATACTCATGTCCTGCCAATCTTTCAAGCATTTGGTCCATGAAGGGGAGGGGAAAGTGATCCTTCTGGGTGGCTTCATTAAGTTTCCGGTAGTCAATACACATACGCCATCCGGTTACCGTCCTTGTGGGTATCAATTCATTCTTCTCATTTGCCACAATAGTGATCCCTCTTTTCTTATGAACTACTTGCACCGGGCTTACCCAAGGGTTGTCTGAGATGGGGTAGATCACCCTTGCTTGCCAAAATTTTAATACTTCTTTCTAAACCACTTCATTCATAGTTGGGTTCAGCCTCCTTTGTTGCTGTCTTGAGGGTTTGGCATCCTCTTCAAGTAAGATTTTATTCATGCACATTAAAGGACTGATCCCCTTTAAATCTGCAAGTGTCCAACCTATGACATCCTTGTGTTGTTTCAGCACTTGGATAAGTTCCTCTTCTTGTTCCTTACTTAGACTTGAATTTATGATCACTGGGTGAGTGTTGTTGGCACCTAGATATGCATACTTCAAGCTGGGTGGTAAGGCTTTTAGCTCTAGTTTTGGTAAATCTGCATCTTTGTTGTCTGTGGTAGTTAGCATGATTGAGTTCCTCATAGTTGCTTGTGGTAGTTTTCCATCTGGTGCTTGCTCCAGCTCAATGCTTTCTCCACATTGTTCTTCTCCCATGACTTCTTGAACTATCTGTTCCATGGTGTCTACCAGCATACATTCTCCTATAAGTTCCTTGGGGTAACTCATTGTTTTAAAGATGTTAAAGACCATTTTCTCTTCATGCAATCTCAAGACTAGTTCCCTTTTCTATACATCAATGATGGCTCCAGCAGTAGCTAGAAATGGTCTTACTAGGATAATTGACGTGTTGGCCTCTTCTTCCATGTCCAGCACAACGAAATCAGCAGGGAAGATGAATTCCTCTACTTTCACTAGCAAGTCTTCCACCACCCCATGTGGAAACTTAAATGTTCTGTCAGCCAATTGGAGTGCCATCCTTGTTGGCTTGGCTTCCTCAATCTTCATCCTTCTCATCATGGTTAGGGACATAAGATTCATGCTAGCTCCCAAATCACATAAAGCTTTCTCAATAGTGATATCCCCTATGATGCCGGGTATTTGAAAACTCCCTGGGTCTTTCATCTTTTGAGGCAACTTCTTCTGTATGATGGCGCTGCATTCCTCAGTCAACACTATGGTTTCTTTTGCCTCCCAGTTCCTCCTTTTGGTTATAAGCTCCTTTAAGAACTTGGCATAGAGTGGCATTTGTTCTAATACATCAGCAAATGGTATGTTGATTTAGAGCCTCTTGAAGATCTTTAGGAACTTAGAGAACTGGCCATCCTTCCCATCTTTTCTCAGTCTTTGTGGGTATGGTGCCTTCGGCACATAGGGCTTCAAAACTAGTTTTGGTGGAGGTGAAGCTGGGATCTCCCCTTCTTCCTCGCTCCCATATGTTGGTGCAACCTCTTCATGATTATCTTTTCTTGGGGCTCCTTCCTCTACAACCTTCCCACTTCTCAGAGTTATGGCTTTGCATTCCCCTATTGGGTTAGCCATGGTATCGCTGAAAAATGTGTGTGTGAAAAGTGGGATTTGCTTAGACAAAGTCCCTACTTGTGCCTCCAACTTTGAGATTGCTGCGCCTTGATTTTTCAGATTTGACATGTATTCCTCTTGATTAGCATCTATCCTTCTGTCAGTTTGTGCTTGTCTGTCCATGAGGGAGGAGACTGCCCCTGAAATATGGGATGACAGTTGTGCTATTGCAGCCTCCATCCTCTCAAAGTTGCTCTTGATTTCGCATGGTTGCATAGTTGAGGATGGTGCATCTTGATTAAGGTTGTTGTGTATGCGTTGGTTGTTATGGTATGATGTGTTTTGTGAGTTATGGTATGGTCTATGATTCCCTGTTTGATGGTTGGGGTTGTGGTTGGGATGCTAATTTGATGGATAAGGCTTGTTGTGGTCCTGGTTGTGGTTTTGTTGATTTTCCCACCCAAAGTTTGGGTGGTTCTTCCAACCTGGGTTTTATGTCTTAGAGTGTGGGTCATATGGTGCTCTGGATGAATTGTTCACATAATTAGCTTGCTCCCAGTCACCTTCAGATTCTGATGCATTACCTTCTTGTTGAGGAGTTTGGTCTTGAATGACTGAGGCTTGGTTGGCCTCCATCCTCTTGGTTAATACTGCTATTTGTGTTGCAATTGCCTTGTTCTGAGCTAACAAAGCATCTACAGAGTTGAGTTCTAGCACTCTCTTCTTCTGAGTCCTTTCTGAGGCATAGAAATACTCATTTTCAGCTATAGTCTCAATGACATCTATGGCCTCTTCAATGGTTTTCTTTTTGTTGAGTGAGCCTCCTGAAGAATGATCCACTGCCTTCTTTGCTTCATAGGATAGTCCCTCATAAAAGATATGTAGTTGTACCCACTCATTGAACATTTCTGGTGGGCATCTTCTTGTCAGATCTTTAAATCTCTCCCAGGCCTCATAGAGTGTTTCTCCATCTTGTTGTCTGAAACTTTGCACCTCGGCTCTCAGCCTATTGATTCTTTGTGAAGGGTAAAATTATGCAAGGAATCTGTTCACGACCTCCTTCCATATAGTTAGGCTATCCTTGGGGAATGATTCCAACCACTTTGCTGCCTTATCTCTGAGTGAAAAAGGGAACAAGAGTAGTTTGTAGATGTCAGGGTGTACCCCCGTTGGACTTTACAGTATCACATATCCTCAAGAATGTGCTGAGATATTGATTGGGATATTCTTGGGCACTCCCTCCATATGAGCAATTATTTTGAACAAGTGTGATGAGCTGAGGCTTCAGCTCAAAGTTATTGGCATTATTGTTGGCTTTAGGATGCTGCTGGCATAATTTCCTGGGTTTGGGTTGATGTAGGAGCCTAAGACTCTACTTTCTTGCCCATCATGATTGACTGGGCCTCCCTTGGCATGGTTATGAACTTCTTCCTCATGATGATTCTCCATATTCTCCTCCATGTTTGTTTCAAAATACACTTCCTCTTCCTCAGTACCAATGACTCTCTTCCCTCTTGCTTCCCTCCTTAATCTAAGAAAGGTCCTCTCAGGTTCAAAATCAAAGGAAGTTGAAGCCCTGCTTCTCTTACCTGTCATACAACCAATCAAGGCAAAATGCAAGAAAGAAAATGGATGAAGAAATTACTATTGTTAGAACAGTTGTTAGTGTGAATGGTGCAATTGATCAAACAGTTAGAGGAGTGGAAATATGGACACTAAATAAGATAATCAAAGAAGAAGGAAATAGAGCTCAAAACAAAAAAAAAATGCTAAATAAAGAAATTAAAATAACAAGGAAATTAAATTGCTTAATCTAGCTCTCCAATCAATATAATCACGGTCAAATTTAAGCCAATCCCCGGCAACGACACCATAAACTTGATAACCAGAATTCACTACCCCTTTCAAAAATTAGTGAATTAGTTCTTTTGGCAAGCGCACCAAAATTATCGCCAAGTAATAACCCACAGTGGAGTGGGATCGTATCCACAGAGATTGGCAAATCCAAGCAGTTTTAATTGATTGATGAATTAGACAAGCGGATCAATAAGATTGTTAAGTGCAGAATTGTAAGTGATGACATAAATGTAAATGACTAGAATATAAAGAAAAGCAATAAAGTGTATAAATGGAAATTGCAGAATGTAAAGTTTCTGAATCATAAATGACTTGAATGTAAATGGGAGTGGGGAATTGCTGAATGTAAAATTAAGCTGTAAAGAAATGGATAGATAAGAATGGAGAAATTCATTGAGATTGGGAGATGTTGTCTCTTTGGATCAAGTCTAGCTTATATCTTCTTCAATCATGTAACTCATTGACCTCTTGGCAATCATGATTGATTGAGCCCCAATCCCTTAGTGACTCAATCACTCAGATCTTGATCAATAGCCAATTCCTTGGTCTAATTGCTCATGAAGAGAGATATGCTTGGTCCCTGATTATACTACACACCCTCATAGGTCCAGGGAAAGGGGGGATTATATGTCACATATCCCATTACCAAAACCCAGATTTTACTCAAGTAAGAGAAGGGATTTCAAGCATGGTTTCATGTTTCCTTTCCTAAGGTTCCCATGAAACCCAATTATATTCAATCTCTTTCCCAAGTTAATTGAACACTAAGCATTAAGAACGAAATTCCTTCTAGCAAATCAAGAAAAGATGAAGAAAAGAAGAATTTTACTATTATCAATCCATCAAGTACAACAGAGCTCCCTCTCTCAATGAGAGGGAAGTTAGCTACTCTAGCTTGAAAAGTACTCAAAAGTGGAGTGTAAAAGTGGATCTAGAACTAACTGCTTCACCCCCTTCAATACTCCTTGGGGGTATTTATACTACTCCTAGTAAAAATAAAAGAATTACAAAAGTGAAAAAGGGAAATTACATTTTGGAGGGAAAAACAACACTCAATAAGCGTGACTTCTTAGCTGGCGTGTTGCTGGCGCTCTACCGACGTGTCACGTGCCCTTCAAACTAGCTTGGCGTGCCATGCTCAATCCTTCAAGTGGCACGCTCGTCTCTCTATCAACCTTGGTATACCACGCCTTCGAACTCAAGTGGCATGCCATAGTGGAAGTCTTGTGTTAGCGTGCCACGCCTTCGAGCTCAAGTGGTACGCCCTTTGCTTTTTCCACTTTCCTTTGCCTCTGGAAACTTGAACTAGCGTGGCACGCCCAGGGTCTGGCATGCCACGCCCTTTTTGTGTGCTTGGCTAAGCTCCTCTGGAGAGTTGCACTAGCAGGGCATGCCTAAGGTTTGGCGTGCCATGCCCCTTTGTGAGTGAATGGTTCCTCTGTTTGGCGTGCCACGCCACAAACTCAAGTGGCACGCCCCAATGCTTCTTTCCCCTCTGAATGACACTGTCCTGCCATGCCTGGTTGCTCAAGTGGCATGCCTAAGTGAAAAATAGTGAATGGCGTGTCACGCCTTCGATACTAAGTGGCACGCTGGTGCACGAAATTGTGATAAAAGAGTTCCAGACACTGTTAGAGAAGCTCACAACTCCGTTCAACTTAACCAGCAAGTGTACTGGGTCGTCCAAGTAATAAACCTTACGTGAGTAAGGGTCGATCCCACAGAGATTGTTGGTATAAAGCAAGCTATGGTCACCTTGTAAATCTCAGTTAGGCAGATTAAATGGTTATGGATTTCAAAAATTAATAATAAACAGAAAATAAAATAGGATAGAAATTCTTATGTAAATTAATGGTGGGGATTTCAGATAGGCGTGTGGAGATGCTAAAATCCTCTCGAATCTCTATTTTCTTATTACATTCATCCAATCCTTCCTACTCTTTTCCATGGCAAGCTGTATGTAAGGCATCACCGTCGTCAATGGCTACTTTTCATCCTCTCGGAAAAATGGTCCTATGCGCTGTCACTGCACGACTAATCGTCTGGAGGCATCACCCTTGACAATGGCTACATCCCATCCTCTCAGTGAAAATGGTTCAAATGCTCTGTCACAGCACGGCTAATCGGCTGTTGGTTCTCGATCATGTTGGAATAGGATCCATTGATCCTTTTGCGTTTGTCATCACGCCCAGCAATCGCGAGTTTGAAGCTCGTCACAGTCATTCAATACCGGAATCCTACTCGGAATACCACGGACAAGGTTAGACTTTCTGGATTCCCGGGATCCTACTCGGAATACCACAGACAAGGTTAGACTTTCCAGATTCC
>NC_029776.3:50671907-50686067 GCF_000817695.3 Arachis duranensis | reverse complement strand
TGAGAATGATGATGAGTGTCACGGATCATCACATTCATCAAGTTGTTGTGCAACGTATTTCTTGGAATAAGAATAAAAGAGAATTGAATAGAAAGTAATAGTAATTGTATTGAAACTTGAGGTACAGCAGAGCTCCACACCCTTAATCTATGGTGTGCAGAAACTCCACTGTTGAAAATACATAAGCGAAAGGTTCAGGCATGGCCGAATGGCCAGCCCCCATGATCTGGGAACTAATCATCCCAAGATGTCTAATACACTAATAAAAAGTCCTATTTATAATAAACTAGCTACTAGGGTTTACATGAGTAAGTAATTGATGCATAAATCCACTTCCGGGGCCCACTTGGTGTATGTTTGGGCTGAGCTTGATCTATCCACGAGCTGAGCCTTTTCTTGGAGTTGAACTCCAAGTTATAGCGTGTTTTGGGCGTTCAACTCTGGATCATGACGTGTTTCTGGCGTTTAACTCCAGACAGCAGCATGTACTTGGCGTTCAACGCCACTTTACGTCATCAATTCCCGAATAAAGTATGGACTATTATATATTGCTGGAAAGCGCTGGATGTCTACTTTCCAACGCCGTTGAGAGCACGCGATTTGGAGTTCTGTAGCTCCATAAAATCCATTTTGAGTGCAGGGAGGTCAGATTCCAATAGCATCAGCAATCCTTTTGTCAGCCTTTTTCAGAGTTTTGCTCAAGTCCCTCAATTTCAGCCAGAAATTACCTGAAATCACAGAAAAACACACAAACTCATAGTAAAGTCCAGAAATGTGAATTTAACATAAAAACTAATGAAAACATCCCTAAAAGTAGCTTGAACTTACTAAAAACTACCTAAAAACAATGCCAAAAAGCGTATAAATTATCCGCTCATCACACGCCCTATGTAATTAGCCTCTTCCATCCTCTCTGGAAACTTATACCAGCGTGCCACGCCCATGATCTTGTCTTGTTCAAGTAGTTGGCATGCCACGCCTCGGCCTTCAAGTTGCACGCCATAGTGACATGCTCGGATTGGCGTGCCACACCTTCGACACCAAGTGGCACAGCCAGTCCTTGCTCATGTTATCTTGTGCATTGGCGTGCAATGCCTGGTTGCTCAAGTGGCACGCCTAAGTGAGGTTGAGAGGTTGGCGTGCCACGCCTTCGACTTCAAGTGGCAGGCCCAGTCTTCAATTGCCTTCATCCCCTTCTCTGGGTCATTGTACCAGCGTGCCACGCCATGCTGCTTAAGTGGCACGCCCATGTATTTGTGCACTCTTCAAGCTTGGTGTGCCACACCTGGGTCTTCAAGTGGCACGCCAAAGTGCTTTTTGGAGATGGCGTGCCACGCCTTCAACACCAAGTGGCACGCCATAGTCGAGGTTCTTCTTGAGATGGTGAGTTGGCATGCCACGCCCCTTTGCTCTAGTGGCACGCCCATAGTAGTTGATGGGTCAGGCGTGCCACGTCCAACCTGGCGTGCCACGCCCCTTTTGTGTCCTCCATTTTTCTTTCTGGAATTTTGTACTAGCGTGCCACGCCCACATGCATACTTGGATCTTCCTTCTGGAATTTAGTACTGGCGTGCCACGCTTAGCTCCTGGCGTGCCACGCCAGTGCATTTTTGTGGCATTTGCTCCCAAGTGGCACGCCAATTTCACACGCCTAGCTTCTTGTTTGTCTTCTTCCCATTTTTTATGCCTTTTTCACCTGAATTTCAGCACAACTCATCTCAAAATAGTGTACCATAATATTCATCAATTAATGCATGAATTGTACTGATCAAATGAGATTTATGCTCTTTTATGGCATTCTTTATGCAAGAAAAAAGGGTAGATAATGCAAGTCATCATTAGTATCACTAACGAAGCCATTAAGGTGGAAAGGGAGCAAGCTTGCAACGTTAGTGGCAAAGTTAACACCACTAACGTCTTCGAAGGCTAACTTAACCCACGTTAGTTACACTAGGGTAGGGACTAACGTGGAAGAAAGAATAAGCTCCAACATTAGTGGTAAAGTTAACACCACTAACGTTGTAAAGGCCATAAACACCTACGTTAAGAGTCACGTTAACGCCATTAACATGAGCATTAACGTATAGCAAAAGGGATCGCCAACGTTAGTGACACTAACTTTGTCACTAACATTGGATAAGGCCAACTTTACCCATGTTAGTGGCCACGTTAGTGGCACTAACGTAGGAGGTAACGTGGAGCAAGAAGTATAAAGAGCCAACGTTAGTGACACTAACTTTGTCACTAACGTTGGAGATGGCCAGTATACCCATGTTAGTGGCCACATTAATACCATTACGTAGAAGGGAATGAGTCTTGTAACGTTAATGACAAAGTTAGTGTCACTAACATCTTCGTGTCATGGCATGCCCACGTTGATGGCCACGTTAGTATCACTAACGTGGACCATTAACGTGGGAGAAAACAAGATTGTAGCGTTATTGGCAAGGTTAGCACCAATAACGCTATCGAAGGATAGGAATGGCTACATTAGTAGTCACTTTAGTGCCACAAACATTTGAGTTAACGTAGCTCAAATGGGTTGGAACGTTAGTGATAAAGTTAGTGTCACTAACGTCTTTGAACCAGGATTTATATTTAACGTTGACACCACTAACGCCTTGACTAAACGTGAACCATGCCTGACTGAACTTCTTTTTGCAAGCAAAGCTAAGCCCACTGAAGACTGTAACTGCTTCAACTAAAGATCAAACGCCCAGATCAATGACTTGCAGAGCTAATAGAGGCTCAGAAGAGGAGTATATATAGGAGTAGTTTTGAACTAGAAAGAGAGTTGGGATCTGGAGGATCGAAAATTGTAAACACTCTGTATATTTACTTTCTCTGCAATTTAGTTTACTTTACAATGCACTTTTCATTTTTGCTTTCCATTTTCAGAACTATGAACAACTAAATAAATTTTGATTGGGTTAGGGAGCTCTGTTGTAATTTGAAGGATCAATTGAAGTTTTCATTCTTCTTCTTCTTTCTTTTCTCTTGATTTTACTAGAAATCTTTCGATCTTCATCCAATTGGGTAGTTGTCTTGGAAAAGAGACTATCCATACTTGGATCTCCTCGGAACCTTGGAAGAGGAATGAGGAGGTCATACTAGAAATGCTTTCTCATGCTGGCCGGATTGGGGTTTAGATGGATATAGTGACATATAATCCTACCAACACTTTGATTCGAAAATGCATGTGGTATAATCAGTGACCATACTTCATCTCTTCTCATGTGCAATTAAATCAAGGAATTGGGCAATTGTTCAAGCTTAGAGAGATTGGATTGCCAAGGAATTGGGATCCAGTCACTTAAGATTGCCAAGGAGATCAATGAATGCATTGATTGAGGAAGAGATGCAAATGAACTTGATCCAGAGAATGCAACATCTCCTAAGCCTAATGAACTCCCCATTTCTGATCTTACCCATTCTCTTTAATTTCTACTATTTACTTTGATGTTCATTTCCCCAAATTCCCATTTAAGATTCTACAATTTACTCTTCTGCAGTTTATATTCCACCATTTATTTTCAGTACTTACATTCCCTGTCATTTATCTTTCTCGCCATTTAATTTTCTGCAATACTCAACTCAATTTTGCTTAGCTCAACTAGAACACTCCTCTAATTAAAGTTGCTTGACCAATCAATCCCTGTGGGATTCGACCTCACTCTATTGTGAGTTTTTACTTGACGATAATTCGGTATACTGGCCGAGGGAAATTTGTAGCGATACAAGTTTTCGTGCATCAGTGTGGTATGATAAAAGACAATGTGTGTATTCTAAATGCGCATGGTTTAGAACACAACACATTGGTCAGTTAAGAAGGTGACCACATAATCAAAAGCATTAGCATGGTCCTCAATCAAGTGTCCTATGTTGCAAGTAAAGCATAAGCAAAAGTGAAGGCACAAATAACCCTAGGCAACCACAACTAACATGAATTGAATATGTAAGAAGTTAGATATTGAAGTTGTGCAAGTGAAAGCTCAAAATTAATATAAAATGGCACAATTAACAATAACTAATCCAATGATGAAATCAGACTACTTATTCATCCTTAGGAATAATAAAATAATCACATGTATAAGGTGCTTGTTACAAAAAGTGACAAGACCTGATAAGAATCAAGTCAAGTCGACTCAAAAAAATGCAAGGCATTAACAAGGAATAAATACCTTGTTATGTGATTATATTCACTTAAAGACCATGATGAATAAGTAGTTCCATTCAATTCACTAAAGTGAAAGTGCACAATTCATAATTAAGTTACCAAATAATGATATAGTCTAACACATATGGTCGCGACAACACATGCATCAAACTCACAATTCATCTAGGTAATCAAACAAAGACTTGATACATAGTGCACATTGATGAGCGGATAATTTATACGCTTTTTGGCATTGTTTTTACATAGTTTTTAGTATGATGTAGCTACTTTTTAGTATATTTTTATTAGTTTTTAAGCAAAATTCACATTTCTGGACTTTACTATGAGTTTGTGTGCCTTTCTATGATTTCAGGTATTTTCTGGCTGAAATTGAGGGACCTGAGCAAAAATCTTATTCAGAGGCTGAAAAAGGACTGCTGATGGTGTTAGATTCTGACCCTGCTGCACTCAAAATGGAATTTTTGGAGCTACAGAAACCCAAATGGTGCGCTCTTAATTGTCTTGAAAATTAGACATCCAGAGCTTTCCAACAATATATAATAGTTGATGAGCGGATATTTTATACGCTTTTTGGGGGTAATTTCATGTAGATTTTAGTATGTTTTAATTAGTTTTTAGTAAAATATTATTAGTTTTTAGGCAAAAATCATATTTCTAGACTTTACTATGAGTTTGTGTGTCTTTTTGTGATTTCAGGTATTTTCTGGCTGAAATTGAGGGAGTTGAGCAAAAATCTGAGTTAGGCTAAAAAAGGACTGCTGATGCTGTTGGATCCTGACCTCCCTGCACTCGGAATGGATTTTTTGGAGCTACAAGGGTCCAATTGGCGTGCTCTCAACGGCGTTGGAAAGTAGACATCCAGGGCTTTCCAGCAATATATAATAGTTCATACTTTGCGCGGAGATAGACGACGTAACTTGGCGTTAAACGCCAAGTACATGCTATTGTCTGGAGTTAAACGCCAGAAACACGTCATGATCCGGAGTTGAACGCCCAAAACACGTTATAACTTGGAGTTCAACTCCAAGAAAGGCCTTAACTCGTGGATAGCTTTAGTCTCAGCCCCAGCACACACCAAGTGGGCCCCAGAAGTGGATTTTTGCACCAATTATCTTAGTTTACTCATATTCTGTAAACCTAGGTTACTAGTTTACTATTTAAACAACTCTTAGAGATTTATCTTGCACCTCATGAAATTTTAGATCTGAAAATTGTACCTTTTGGCAGCATGAGTCTCTAAACTCCATTGTTGGGGGTGAGAAGCTCTGCAGCGTCTCGATGAATTAATGCAATTGTTTTTATTTCTCCACTCAAACGTTTGTGTGCTCCAATCTAAGATGTTCATTCGCGCTTAATTATAGAGAAGGTGATGATCCGTGACACTCATCACCTTTCTCAACTCATGAACGCGTGCCTGACAAACACCTCCGTTCTACATCAGATTGAATGAGCTTCTCTTAGATTCTTTAATCAGAATCTTCGTAGTATAAGCTAGAATTGATGGCGGCCATTCTTGAGGATCCGGAAAGTCTAAACCTTGTCTGTGGTATTGCGAGTAGGATTCAAGGATTGAATGGCTGTGGCGAGCTTCAAACTCGCGATTACTGGGCGTGATGACAAACGCAAAAGGATCAATGGATCCTATTCCAACATGATCGAGAACCGACAGCTGATTAGCCGTGCTGTGACAGAGCATCTGGAACGTTTTCACTGAGAGGATGGGAAGTAGCCACTGACAATGGTGACACCCTACATACAGCTTGCCGTAGACGTGCTTTACAAACAATTGAGTTGAATATTACATTGCAGAAATTCAGAGGACAAAGCATCTCCAAAACTCCAACAGATTTCCCATTAATAAAAAGTAACAATTTCTTATTCCAAATACTTTGACTTCTTACAATTAAATCCAATTGATCTTATTGACATCCTGACTAAGATTAATAAAATAAACATAGTCTGTTTCAAACCAATAATCTCCGTGGGATCGACCCTTACTCACGTAAGGTATTACTTGGACGACCCAGTGCACTTGCTGGTTAGCTGTACGGATCACAAATTCGTGCACCAATAGTCCATACTTTGCCCGAGTTTAGACGACGCAAACTAGCGTTCAACGCCAGCTTTTTGCCCTATTCTAGCATTCAACACTAGAAAGAAGTTGCAAGCTAGAGTCAAACGCCAGAAACAAGTTACAAACTGGTGTTTAACTCCAAGGAAGACCTCTACACATGAAAGCTTCAATACTCAGCCCAAGCACACACCAAGTGAGCCTGGAAGTGGATTTCTGCATCATTTACTTATTTCTGTAACCCTAGTAACTAGTTTAGTATAAATAGAACTTTTTACTATTGTACTAAGGACAATATTTTGATCATCTTTTGATCTCTTGATCACGTTTTGGGGGCAGGCCATTCAGCCATGCCTGGACCTTCATCACTTATGTATTTTCAACGGTGGAGTTTCTACACACCATAGATTGAGGTGTGGAGCTCTGCTATTCCTCGAGTATTAATGCAAAATACTATTGTTCTTCTATTCAATTCATGCTTATTCTTATTCTAAGATATTCATTTGCACACAAGAACATGATGAATATGATGATTATGTGACACTCATCACCATTCTCACTTATGAACGCATGATTGACAACCACTTCCGTTCTACATGAAAACAAGCTTGAATGTATATCTCTTGGGTTTCTAGTCAACGATTCACATCGACTCCCCTCTGACATTAGGGCATCTGAGTCCGAGATTAGAATCTTCATGGTATAGGCTAGAATCCATTGGCAGCATTCCTAAGATCCGAAAAGTCTAAACCTTGTCTATGGTATTCCGAGTAGGATCTGGGATGGGATGACTGTGACGAGCTTCAAACTCGTGACTGTAGGGCGTGGTGACAGACGCAAAAGGATAGTAAATCCTATTCCTACACGATCGAGAACCAACAGCTGATTAGCCATACGATATCTGTGAATGGTATTCATCCGAGACGAGAAATCTGACAGTTGATTAGCCGTACAGAAACCTTAGAGGACCATTTTCACTGAGAGGATGGGAAGTAGCCATTGACAACGGTGACACCCAACATACAGCTTGCCATAGAAAGGAGTCTGAAGGATTGGATGAAGGCAGTAGGAAAGCAGAGATTCAGAAGGAGCAACGCATCTCCATACGCTTATCTAAAATTCCCACCAATAAATTACATAAGTATCTCTATCTTTATTTTATGCTTATTTATCTTTTAAATTATTAAAATTCCATAACCATTTGAATCCGCCTGACTGAGTTTTACAAGATGACCATATCTTGCTTCAAGCCGACAATCTCCATGGGATCGACCCTTACTTACGTAAGGTTTATTACTTGGACGACCCAGTGCACTTGCTAATTAGTTGTGCAAAGTTGTGAAAAAGAGTTGAGATTACAATTGTGCGTACCAAGTTGTTGGCGCCATTGAGATCACAATTTCATGCACTAAGTTTTTGGCGCTGTTGTTGGGGATTGTTCGAGTTTGGACAACTGACGGTTCATCTTGTTGCTCAGATTAGGTAATTTTCTTTTTGTTTTAACCATTATTTTATTTTCAAAAAGTTTTCAAAAATCTTTCAAAATTTTTCTTCTCATTCGTTTTTCTAAAAATAATTTTCAAAAATTCCAAAAAAAATTAATAAAAACATAAAAATCAAAAATATTTTTGTGTTTCATGTTTGAGTCTAGAGTCAAGTTTTGAGTTTGGTGTCAATTGCATGTTTTAATTTTTCCAAAAATATTTTTTGAAAACTCATGCATGGTGTTCTTTATGATCTTCAAGTTGTTCTTGATAAGTCTCCTTGTTTGATCTTCATATTTTCTTGTTTTGTGTCTTTTCTTGTTTTTCATATGCATTTTTAGTTTGTTAGTGTCTAAGCATTAAAAATAAGTTCTTGATGTTCATCATGATCTTCAAAGTGTTCTTGGCGCTCATCTTGACATTCATAGTGTTCTTGCATGCATCATTTGTTTTAATCCAAAATTTTTATGTGTTGAGTCATTTTATGATTTTTCTCTTTCCTCATTAAATTAAAAAAAATTCAAAAAAATATCTTTTCCTTATTTTTCTCAATAATTTTCGAAATTTTGGATTGACTTAGTCAAAATATTTTAAAATTTAGTTATTTCTTATGAGTCAAGTCAAAATTTCAAATTTAAAAATCCTATCTTTTCAAAACTTTTTCAAAAATAAAATCTTTTTCATTTTTATTTCATGTTTTTCGAAAAAATTTTAAAAATTGATTTTCAAAATCTTTTTCTTATCTTTATTTTATAATTTTCGAAATTATTACTAACAATTAATGTTTTGATTCAAAAATTTCAAGTTTGTTACTTTCTTGTTAAAAAAGGTTCAATCTTTAAATTCTAGAATCATATCTTTTAGTTTCTTGTTAGTCAAGTCATCAACTTCAATTTTCAAAATCAAATCTTTTTAAAATTTCTTTTTCAAATCTTTTTCAATCATATCTTTTCAATCATATCTTTTCAAACATATCTTTTTCAAATCATATCTTTTTCAAAATCAATTTCAAAATCTTTTCTAACTTCTTATCTTTCCAAAAATTGATTTTAAAATCTTTTTCAATTAACTACTTAACTTTTTGTTTGATTTTAAAATTCTTATCTTTTTCAAAACTACCTAACTAATTTTCTCTCTCTAATTTTCGATAACTCCTCACTCTTTTTTCAGAATTCTTTTAATTAACTAATTGTTTCAAATTTTAATTTTATTTTCCCTCTTCTCTTAATTTTCGAATTTTAACTAATAATTAAAATAAAAACAAAAATATTTGTCTTTTTTCTTAATTAAAATTTGAATTTTCTTCTCTCTCTCTCTCTCATCTCTTTCTATTTATTTATTCATTTACTAACACTTCTCTTCATCTTAAAATTCGAACCCTCTCTTCCTCTCTGTGTTCGAATTCTTCTCTTCTCCTTCTCCTATTCTTATCTTCTTCTACTCACATAAAGGAATCTCTATACTGTGACATAGAGGATTCCTCTTCTTTTCTGTTCTCTTCTTTTTCACGTGAGTAGGAGCAAGGATAAGAACATTCTTGTTGAAGCTGATCCAGAACCTGAAAAGACTCTAAAGAGGAAGCTAAGAGAAGCTAAAACACAACACTCCGAAGAGGACTTTACTGAATTTTTCGAAAAAGAAGTAGATATGGCCGAAACCAATAACAATGGTGGAGGTTCAAAGAAGATGCTTGGTGACTTTACTACACCAAATTCCAACTTCCATGGAAGAAGCATCTCAATTTCTGCCATTGGAGCAAACAATTTTGAGCTAAAGCCTCAATTAGTTTCTCTGATGCAACAAAATTGCAAGTTTCATGGACTTCCATCAGAAGATCCTTTTCAGTTCTTAACTGAATTCTTGCAAATCTATGATACTGTTAAGACCAATGGAGTTGATCCCGATGTCTATAAGAGACAGAGCTAGAATATGGTTGGACTCTCAACCTAAAGATAGCCTGGACTCTTGGAATAAGCTGGTCACAGCTTTCTTAGCCAAGTTTTTTCCTCCTCAAAAGCTGAGCAAGCTTAGAGTGGATGTTCAAACCTTCAGGCAGAAAGAAGGTGAATCCCTCTATGAAGCTTGGAAAAGATACAAGCAACTGACCAAAAAGTGTCCTTCTGACATGCTCTCAGAATGGACCATCTTGGATATATACTATGATGGTCCGTCTGAATTGTCTAAGATGCCATTGGACCATTCTGCAGGTGGATCTATTCACCTAAAGAAAATGCCTACAGAAGCTCGGGAACTCATTGAAATGATTGCAAATAACCAGTTCATGTACACTTCTGAAAGGAATCCTGCAAGTAATGGGACGCCTCAGAGGAAGGGAGTTCTTGAAATTGATGCTCTGAATGCCATATTGGCTCAAAACAAAATGTTGACTAAACAAGTCATCAATATGATTTCTCAGAGTCTGAATGGTTTGCAAAATGCATCCAAAAGTACTAAAGAAGCATCTTCTGAAGAAGAAGCTTATGATCCTGAGAACCCTGCAATGGCAGAGGTGAATTACATGGGTGAAGCCTATGGAAACACCTATAATCCCTCATGGAGATGTCATCCAAATTTCTCATGGAAGGATCAACAAAAGCCTCAATAAGGCTTTAATAATGGTGGAAGAAACAGGTTTAGCAATAGCAAGCCTTTTCCATCATCCTCTCAACAACAGACAGAGAATTCTGAGCAGAACCCATCTAGCTTAGCAAATTTAGTCTCTGATCTATCTAAGGCCACTCTCAGTTTCATGAATGAAACAAGGACCTCCATTAGAAATTTGGAGGCACAAGTGGGCCAGTTGAGTAAAAGAGTCATTGAAACTCCTCCTAGTACTCTCCCAAGCAATATAGAAGAGAATCCAAAAAGAGAGTGCAAGGCCATAACCTTACTTGTTGTGGCCGAACCTAGGGAGAAGGAGGAGGACGTGAATCCCAGTGAGGAAGACCTCATGGGACGTCCTCTGGACAAGAATGAGTTCTCATTTGAGGAACCAAAGGAATCTGAGGCTTATATAGAAACCATAGAGATTCCTTTGACCCTCCTTTTACTATTCATGAGCTCTGATGATTATTCATCTTCTAAAGAGGATGAAGATATTACTGAAGAGAAAGTTACTAAGTACCTTGGAGCAATCATGAACCTGAATGCCAAGTTATTTGGTAATGAGACTTGGGAGGATGAACCCCCCTTGCTTACCAATGAACTGAATGACTTGGGTAGGCAAACATTACCTCAAAAGAAACAGGATCCTGGTAAATTCTTAATTCCCTGTATCATAGGCACCATGACCTTTGAGAAGGCTCTGTGTGACCTGGGGTCAGGCATAAACTTAATGCTACTCTCTATAATGGAGAAACTGGAATCTTTGAGGTACAGGCTGCAAAATTCTTATTAGAGATGGCAGACAAATCCATGAAAAAGGCTTATGGACAGGTAGATGACGTGCTAGTAAAGGTCAAAGGCCTTTACATCCCTGCTGATTTTATAATCCTAGACACTGGGAAGGATGAGGATGAATCCATCATCCTTGGAAGACCCTTCCTAGCCACAACAAAAGTTGTGATTGATGTGGACAGAGGAGAGTTAATCCTTCAATTGAATGAGGACTACCGTGTATTTAAAACTCAAGGATCTCCCTCTGTAACCATGGACAGGAAGCAAGAAAAGCTTTTCTCAATGCAGATTCAAACAAAGCCCCCACAGTCAAACTCTAAGTTTGGTGTTGGAAGGCCACAACCAAACTCTAAGTTTGGTGTTGAACCCTGGTGGACGAAATTGTGATTCATATGTTATTGCATTTTGTAAAATTCATTGCTTTTTTTTCCCTGGCAATGGCGCCAAAAACATGATGCCAATACCATGGTTTACAACTATGTGTGGTCACAACTCCGTTCAATTTAACCAGCAAGTGTACTGGGTCATCCAAGTAATACCTTACGTGAGTAAGGGTCGATCCCACAGAGATTGTTGGTGTGAAGCAAGCTATGGTCACCTTGTAAATCTCAGTCAGGCGGATAATAATTGATTATGGATAAGTTCGAAAATTAATAATAAACAGAAAATAAAATAGGATAGAAATACTTATGTAGATCAATAGTGGGAATTTCAGATAGGCGTATGGAGATGCTGTGCTCCTCTTGAATCTCTACTTTTATATTACATTCATCCAATTCTTCTTACTCATTTCCATGGCAAGCTGTATGTAGGGCATCACTGTTGTCAATGGCTACATCCCATCCTCTCAGTAAAAATAGTCCTATGCTCTGTCACAGCACGGCTAATCATCTGTCGGTTATCAATCAGGTTGGAATAGAATCCCTTGATTCTTTTGCGTCTGTCACTAACGCCCAGCCTTCAGGATTTTGAAGCTCGTCACAGTCATTTAATCCTAAAATCCTACTCGGAATACCACAGACAAGGTTAGACTTTCCGGATTTCTGGAATCCTACTCGGAATACCACAGACAAGGTTATACTTTCCGGATTCCCATGAATGCCACCATCTATCTAGCTTATACCACGAAGATTCTGTTGGGGAATCTAAGAGATATGCGCCCGGCCTAAGGTAGAACGGAAGTGGTTGTCAGTCACACGCGTTCATAGGTGAGAAAGATGATGAGTGTCACGGATCATCACATTCATCAAGTTGAAGTGCAACGTATATCTTGGAATAAGAATAAGGAGAATTAAATAGAAAATAGTAGTACTTGCATTGAAACTTGAGGTACAGCAGAGCTCCACACCCTTAATCTATGGTCTGTAGAAACTCCACCGTTGAAAATACATAAGTGAAAGGTTCAGGCATGGCCGAGAGGCCAGCCCCCATGATCTGAGAACTAATCATCCCAAGATGATCCTAAGATCTAAAGTGATCAAAAGATGTCTAATACACTAGTAAAAAGTTCTATTTATAATAAACTAGCTACTAGGGTTTACAGGAGTAAGTAATTGATTCATAAATCCACTTCCGGGGCCCATTTGGTATGTGTTTGGGCTGAGCTTGATCTATTCACGAGCTGAGACTTCTTTTGGAGTTGAACGCCGAGTTATAGCGTGTTTCTGGCGTTCAACTCTGGGTCGTGACGTGTTTCTGGCGTTTGACTCCAGACAGCAGCATGTACTTGGTGTTGAGCGCCACTTTACGTCGTCAATTCCCGAATAAAGTATGGACTATTATATATTGCTGGAAAGCTCTGGATGTCTACTTTTCAACGCCGTTGCGAGCGAACCTGAAATTACAGAAAAACACACAAACTCATAGTAAAGTCCAGAAATGTGAATTTAACATAAAAACTAATGAAAACATCCCTAAAAGTAGCTTGAACTTACTAAAAGCTACCTAAAAACAATGCCAAAAAGCGTATAAATTATCCGCTCATCACAACACCAAACTTAAATTGTTGCTTGTCCCCCAGCAACTGAAAACCAAATAGGATAAAAAGAAGAGAATATACTATAAATTCCAAAATATCAATGAATATTAATTCTAATTAGATGAGCGGGACTTGTAGCTTTTTGCTTCTGAACAGTTTTGGCATCTCACTTTTTCCTTTGAAGTTTAGAATGATTGGCATCTCTAGGAACTTAGAATTTCAGATAGTGTTATTGATTCGAGCTCTTAAGCACACTCTTTTGCTTTGGATCACGACTTTAACCACTCAGTCTCAAGCTTTTCACTTGGAGACAGCTTGATTTAGCCGCTTAGGCCTGGATTTTATTTCCTTGGGCCCTCCTATCCATTGATGCTCAAAGCCTTGGATCCTTTTTACCCTTGCCTATTGGTTTTAAGGGCTATTGGCTTTTTCTGCTTGCTTTTTCTTTTTCCTTCTATTTTTTTTGCCATTTTTTTTGCAAGCTTTTTACTTTTCACTGCTTTTTCTTGCTTCAAGAATCAATTTTCATGATTTTTCAGATTGTCAATAACATTTCTCTTTGTTCATCATTCTTTCAAGAGCCAACAGTTTTAACATTTATAAACAACAATATAAAAAATATGCATTGTTCAGGAATTTATTCAGAAAACAAAAAGTATTGTCACCACATCAATATAATTGAACTAAATTCAAGGATAAATTCGAAATTCATGTACTTCTTGTTCTTTTGATTAAAAACATTTTTCATTTAAGAGAAGTGAAGGATTAATGGAATTATTCATAACTTTAAGACATAGTTACTAAACACTAATGATCATGAAGTAGAGACACAAAACATAAATGAACACAACATAAAAACCGAAAAGCAGAAAGAAATAAGAACAAGGAATGAATCCACCTTAGTGGCGTCTTCTTCTTGAAGGACCAACAATGTCCTTAAGCTCTTCTATGTCCCTTCCTTGCCTTTGTTGCTCCTCCCTCATTGCTCTTTGATCTTCTCTTATTTCATGGAGAATGATGGAGTGCTCATGATGTTCCACCCTTAATTGTTCCA
>NC_029776.3:50658537-50671356 GCF_000817695.3 Arachis duranensis | reverse complement strand
TCCCCGAACCATTGTGAGATAATTCTTTGGACTCGGGTTCATACTTTGATCATGGTTCCTAGTGATCCATGCATTGGCATAGAACTCTTGAACCATTAAGATTCCGACTTGTTGCATGGGGTTGGTTAGGACTTCCCAACCTCTCCTTCGGATCTCATGTAGGATCTCTGGATACTCATTTTTCTTGAGCTTGAAAGGGACCTCAGGGATCACCTTCTTCTTTGCCACAACATCATAGAAGTGGCCTTGATGGCTTTTGGAGATGAATCTTTCCATCTCCCATGACTCGGAGGTGGAAGCTTTTGTCTTCCCTTTTCCTTTTCTAGAGGATTCTCCGGCCTTAGGTGCCATTTATGGTAATGGAAAAACAAAAAGCTTATGCTTTTACCACACCAAACTTAAAATATTGCTCGCCCTCGAGCAAGAGAAGAAAGAAGAGAAGAAGAAGAAGAAGAAAATATGGATGAGAGTGAGGGGTGGTGTTTCGGCCAAGGTGTAGAAGAGGGGGTTTGTGTTGTGTGAAAATGAAGTAGACTGAAAGGGTATATATAGGAAAAGGGGAGAGGGTAGGTTCGGCCATGTAGGGTGGGTTTGGGTCGGAAAGTGTTTTTGAATTTTGAAGGTAGGTGGGGTTTATGGGGAAGAGTGGATGGATGTGAGTGGTGAAGGGGGTAATTGGGAAGAGAGATTGAAGTTGTTGGGAAGTGTGTGACGTTAGGATTTTTACCAGAAAAGAATGTCATAAAAACAGTCACGTTGTAGATATAGTCTCTAAACCGACAAAAATCCCTTCGTACAAACATTTTGGGTGTCACAAGTAACAAACCCCTTTAAAAATTGTTAACCGAGTATTCAAACCTCGGGTCGTCTTCTCAAGGAACTGCGAGGAAGTATGTTCTTATTATTGGTTATAAAGGCTGTATTCGGGGTTTAGAAGGTGAGAAGCAAGTAATTTAAATGAGGAGTGAATTAAATGCCAATTAAAAATAAATAAATAACTGTAAAACAACTTTTGGCAAGATAAGGGAATTTAGAGGTCTAACTTAGTTATCTCTCTCAACTATAATAAAAGTTGAATCTAAACTCCACTTGGTCAACCTTTACCAGGGCAAAGGAAAGTCAAGGGACTAATTAAACTGACCTTTGAATCCTAATTATTTCCTAAGAAAAGGTTGGGATTATTCAGGTTCAGCTCAATTAGCAAGATAACGATTATTAATTACGTTGAGTTTAACTGTTGAGTTACTAAATTCTTAATCAGAACCAAAAGGGGAAAAAGTAAAATTGCTGGAATAATATCTTCAATTCGTAAACAATGATAATCATAAATTAACAAGAGCAATAATAAACTGAAAATACCTCAATATCATTAATTCAAATAATAATCTGGAACATGGAATAATTCATAAATTAAATTATAAAAGTAAATGATCAATTCAAATGCCAGAATAAATAATTATGGAACTAAAATAGAAGAACATTAAAACCTGGATCCAGAGTTACTCTTTAAACAAGAAGAAATCCTAAATCCTAAAAAGAGAGAGAGAGAATCTCTCTCTAGACTAAATCTAAATCATGGAAAAGTAGAATTATGCGAGCCTCCTTATGAATGGATGCATTCCCCCACTTTATAACCTCTAATATGTGTTCTCTGGGACGAAAACTGGGTCAGAAACAGCCGAGAAATCACTTCCAACGCTTTCTGGTCCGTACAGGTCGCAGAAAAGTGACGCGGCCGCGTCGTCCACACGACCGCGCGGATTGGTTGTTGGCCAGGTCACGCGTTCGCGTTGCCTGGCGTCAGGGCAACTGTGGAAAATTATATATCAATCGAAGCCCCGGACATTAGCTTTCCAACGCAACTGGAACCGCGTCGTTTGGACCTCCGTAGCTAAAGTTATAGCCGTTTGAGTGTGAAGAGGTCAGGCTGGACAGCTTAGCAGTTTCTCCAACTTCTTGCATTCCTTTCACTTTTGCATGCTTCCTTTCCATCCTCTGAGCCATTCCTGCCTTTATAATATCTGAAAATACTTAACACACATATCAAGGCATCTAATGGTAATAAGAGAGGATTAATAATAAGCAAATATAAGATCAAAGAAGCATGTTTTCAATCAAAGCATAAAATCAGGAAGGAAAATATAAAACATGCGAATTGTATGAATAAGTGAGTAAAGAGTTGATAAAAACCACTCAATTAAGCATAAGATAAACCATAAAATAGTAGTTTATCAACCTCCCCACACTTAAACAATAGCATGTCCTCATGCTAAGCTCAAGAGAAACTATAAAGAGATGAAGAGGAATGGTGAAATGTATGAAATGCAACCTATGAATGCAACTACATGCTAAATGTTTCTACCTACTTGGTTAAGAGTAAATAAGTTCTCCAAGACAAAAATAATTCAATTCCCACTAATTCAAATCATATAAAATAAGGACAGGTAAACTTGTGAGAAGATAGCTCATGAAAGCAGGGAACATAGAATCAAGCATTGAACCCTCACTGGTAGTGTATATCACTCTAACTCTCAAGTGTCTAGGGTCAATCTCTCTATTCTTCTCTAGTCATGCTTTCTAAACTTTGTTCTTCATCTAACCAATCAACAAATATTTAATGTACCAATGCAAACATCATGAGGTCTTTTCAAGGTTGTAATGGGGCCAAGGTAAGGGTGAGGGTATATATATAAGGCTAAGTGAGCTAGTGAAGTGAATCCTTGAGTAGTCTAAGATCTCACCTAACATATACATACTATATAAAAAATTTAAAATTATACTTAGCTTCCCATAATTTTTCCTACTTTTGTATTACATGCTCAGGTATCAAATTTAATTTTGAATTTCGTCCCATGTGCATTGATCCTTTTTATTTTGCATTGGGGGTAATATTACTTTTTTTTTGTTGTATCCCCTTATTTAATATATTTTTTTTTCCAATGCACATGGTAATTTAATTATTTTGACTTCACATGAGCATGCTTCCCAAAAGTTTTATTTTGAATTATTTCATTCTTTTCAACTTCCTACCCTTTATTTTTATCATCCATGTTCCCAATAGGTTTCCCACACTTAAACAATTACACAACTTCTATCTTAAGCTAACCAAGGATTCAACTTGGGATTTTAAATTTATTTTTCTGCTTAAGGCTAGTGTTGTGATTTATAGAATAAGAGGGAATTAAAGGCTCAAGGGGGCTAACAAGAGTGATGTAAAAGGTAGGCTAATTTTGGGATAAGTAAGTTAGAATCAAACAATGGCCTCAATCATATGCAAGCATGTAGATATATTAAATATGGACATACAGAATGGAACAAAGCAAAGATTGCAATTCTAGAGAAGGAAACACACAAAAATAATTATGGTTAAATAATGTAACCATGTAAATAAGCTCAAAGTCTCACAGGTTGTGTGTTCTTTAGCTATAATTCATGTTCCAATTACAACTTCAAACAAATTTTTAACATAAAAATTTTCAATTTAAATTAGTGAAATTTTTCAAAAATAGGATCTTAAAAGAAATTTATTATTTTAACTAAGTAGTAACTAAATGCACAAAATCATCAAATAAATATGCAATCAAATATGCAGATGCAACAATGAACAAATAAAGAAAATAAGATTATTGGTGTTGAAAAGAAAGTACTAACCCACGGAGATCGGTATCGACCTCCCCACAATTAAAGATTGCACCGTCCTCGGTGCATGCTGAGATGTGCAGGTGGACGGGTTGTTCCAACTGAAGCTCTTCTTCAAGATTTTGCAGATGGACTTGTTTGTCTTCCCATTTAAACGTCTTCCGATTCCCTTTCGGGTGGCCATCCTGAAAGAAAAAGGGAAGAAAAAGTAACCCAGTAATAAAGATAAGAAAATAAATGAACTATGGGTGGGTTAATGCCAAATGATAATGGTCTCATTTACATGGAAGCTTCAACATGTACGTGAGAAAATGATAGAAGCCATGGCATACCAGTGGTATAAAATTTTGTAACATAGGGGAGGAGAGTGTAAGACAATATAAATTCATGTCAATGCAAAATTAATACAAATAACATAAAAGATTAACATTGACTTAAATAGTATTGCCCAACAGTGTAAAACAAGTTACCAAAATAAATTCAAGAAAAGATGTAACAGTTGAATAAGAAGGGATATTTAACACCAATGGAAAAATAAAAAATTTAGAAAAGAAAATAAAAATATGCACAAATTTAAAATGTAATGAATGAGATATGCAAATAAATTAAAATAAAATAAAAAAATAAGAAGAATGAGAAGGGAAAGAAGGGAAGAGGAAGTAAATAGGAAAGGAGAAGAAAAGATTAGGATTTGGAGGGGAGAAAGATAAGATATGTGGCAATTTTAGGGTGAGCTGTGCGGCGCATGCGACGCGGCCGCGGAAGGCACGCGTTCGCGTGGGTACGCGTCAGGTAAGACGACGCGATCGCATCAGTCACGCGGTCGCGTGACCTGTGTTGCGCTACTGGCGTGAGTGCAGCCTCGCTCCAGCACAACTCTCTGTTCGATTCAATTTAATTGCCAAAATTGGGTGCCACGATCGCGTGGGGCCAGCACAACTCTCTGTTCAAATTAATTTATTTGCCAAAATTGGGGTGACACGATCGCGTAGGGCACGCGATCGCGTGAGTGTGCGTTAGAAAATAATTGACGCGGCCACATCGGCAACGCGGTCGCGTGACAAGGATTTTTCTTCCTGCACCAATCCAGCACCACTCTCACACAATATGGCATTGTGCACCCTTTTACGTCGAAAATGCAGGGTACGCGGCCGCGTGGGGCACGCGGTCGGGTGGAAGGCCATACTTCCCATTCGACGCGGATGCGTCAGCGACGCGGATGCGTCAGCGACGCGGATGCGTCAGCGACGCGGTCGCGTGGGTCGATATGTGCCATTAGCACGCCTCCAGCCACGCTCCTGCGTGACACTCTGTTCACTTTTTAATTTTCCTTTCTCTCCAAGCGACGCGGACGCGTCGCTGATGCGATCGCGTCGCGTAGCGAAAATTTTTTTTTTATATGCATGAACAATGCAGAATACAGTGATTAATATGAGTGCTATGCATGATTCCAGGTTTACTAAGGTAAAATGAAAAGGAAATAAAAGTAAAAACAAATAATGATGAAATAAACTGAAAAAGAAACGACCATACCATGGTGGGTTGTCTCCTACCTAGCACTTTTAGTTAGAGTCCTTAAGTTGGACATTGGAGGAGCTTCCGGTTAGGTTGGCTTATGTTTAAATTCGTCCAAAAATCTCCACCAGCGCTTGGAATGCCAATAGCCTCTGGGGTCCCAAACTAGGCATGTGAAGCTTCTGAACAGCTTCAAACAGATTTTTTGGTTCCCGGGGTGATAAATGTCAGAATAAACTCCAGGATTCCAAGCCTTGCTTTTAAATCCGCCTCCGTTTTGATTTGTAAGTTTCCATTCAGGCGGGTTAAAAAGTAGAATCTCACCGTGGTGACCAAACGTTCTCCGGGTTAAAAAGTAGGATCTCACCGTGGTGACCAAATGTTCTCTGTGATCCATGCAATTGAGCATGATACCAATCCGTGTACTTCGAGGTGAAGCGTGGAACTTTATTGAACCTTGCGCACCAGCTCTGAGTATGAGCCATTTCCCTTTTACTCTTAAAGCCGCAGAGAGCTCTAAGCTGGCCATCTGTGAATTCCTCCACTTCTTTGCAAAGATCTTCAATTGTATCTGTGTCCTGGTCAAAGTCTTCCGTGTCTTCCTCATCACTCAAGTCATAGATTGGAGGTTGAGAGAAATCTACCTCCGCATCATCTTCATATTCACTTGGGGAAGATTCTTCGATCTCAGAGAATTCACTTGCGGACGCAAGTTCATTACCAAGAGAGCTAGACTTGTGGCTACCATCATCAAGGGAATTTGCTTCTTGGATTATTCCGTCTGATTCTTCATAAACGACTTGCCTTGGGGATTGTGTACCATCCTCCTCAGCATTAATTGTAACATCCCTGACGGAGTTCTCCTTAGTTCTGGATTCCCATGGAGGTTCAGCATCTCCTAGATCCTCAACCAACTCTTCTTCTTGGACAATGACAGCTTCTTCTATTTGTTCTAGTACGAATTCATTCTCTGCCTTGTCCACTGGAGTCTCTAGTATTTCTTTCATGCTACGCTCTTCATCGGGTTGTCCACATGGAGCTGTGGTTGATCCTTGTATATTTGAGCGTTTAGTGGCCCATTGGATTAAAGCGTGCTCCAGTTGTTGAATGGTTGTTTGAAATTTAGTTATTGTTTCTTTTAGACGATCTTCTGCTTCGTGGTTTGCTGGACTTAGACATGATACATAGGGAAGTGGTAATGACTAGGAACGATTGGATTGGTATGGGGTAAGGAAGGATCATATGATGGCGAATGGTGAAAAGAAGCTTGTGAGTGTGGTGGTTCGAGGTTATGTTGAGAGGGTGGCCTATATGCACGGGGTGGGGCTTGTTGGTAGTTACAAGGTTGTCCACCGTATCTTTCAGCTGGGTATGCATTGCAGAATGGTCTTTGTCCATGATATCTCGGAGGGACCAGTAAAGAATGTCATAAAAATACTCGCGTTGTAGATATAGTCTCTAAACTGACAAAAATCCCTTCGTACAAACGTTTTGGGTGTCACAAGTAACAAACCCCTTTAAAAATTGTTAACCGAGTATTCAAACCTCGGGTCGTCTTCTCAAGGAACTGCGAGGAAGTATGTTCTTATTATTGGTTATAAAGGCTGTAATCGGGGTTTAGAAGGTGAGAAGCAAGTAATTTAAATGAGGAGTGAATTAAATGCCAATTAAAAATAAATAAATAACTGTAAAACAACTTTTGGCAAGATAAGGGAATTTGGAGGTCTAACTTAGTTATCTCTCTCAACTATAATAAAAGTTGAATCTAAACTCCACTTGGTCAACCTTTACCAGGGCAAAGAAAAGTCAAGGGACTAATTAAATTGACCTTTGAATCCTAATTATTTCCTAAGAAAAGGTTGGGATTATTTAGGTTCAGCTCAATTAGCAAGATAACGATTATTAATTACGTTGAGTTTAATAACTGTTGAGTTACTAAATTCTTAATCAGAACCAAAAAGGAAAAAAAGCAAAATTGCTGGAATAAAATATCTTCAATTCGTAAACAATGATAATCATAAATTAACAAGAGCAATAATAAACTGAAAATACCTCAATATCATTAATTCAAATAATAATCCGGAACATGGAATAATTCATAAATTAAATTATAAAAGTAAATGATCAATTCAAATGCCAGAATAAATAATTATGGAACTAAAATAGAAGAACATTAAAACCTAGATCTAGAGTTACTCTTAAAACAAGAAGAAATCCTAAATCCTAAAAAGAGAGAGAGAGAATATCTCTCTAGACGAAATCTAAATCATGGAAAAGTAGAATTATGCGAGCCTTCTTATGAATGGATGCATTCCCCCACTTTATAGTCTCTAATCTGTGTTCTCTGGGTCGAAAACTGGGTAAGAAACAGCCCAGAAATCACTTCCAGCGCTTTCTGGTCCGTACAGGTCGCGGAAAAGTGACGCGGCCACGTCGTCTACGCGACCGTGCGGATTGGGTGTTGGCCAGGTCACGCGTCCGCGTGACCCACGCGTTCGCGTCGCCTGGCGTCGGGGCAACTATGGTAAATTATATATCAAATCGAAGCCCCGGAAGTTAGCTTTCCAACGCAACTAGAACCGCATCGTTTGGACCTCTGTAGCTAACGTTATAGCCGTTTGAGTGCGAAGAGGTCAGACTGGACAGCTTAGTAGTTTCTCCAACTTCTTGCATTCCTTTCACTTTTGCATGCTTCCTTTCCATCCTCTGAGCCATTCCTGCCTTTATAATATCTGAAAACACTTAACACACATATCAAGACATCTAATGGTAATAAGAGAGGATTAATAATAAGCAAATATAAGATCAAAGAAGCATGTTTTCAATCATAGCATAAAATCAGGAAGGAAAATGTAAAACATGCGAATTGTATGAATAAGTGAGTAAAGAGTTGATAAAAACCACTCAATTGAGCACAAGATAAACCATAAAATGGTGGTTTGTCAGTGTGACATGGGGAAGAGTGTTATAGGATTAGGAGGTCAGGTGGGAATATGTTATGTGGGGATCCTGTGGGGTCCACAGATCCTGAGATGATCCTGTGGGGTCCACAGATCCTGAGGTGATCCTGTGGGGTCCACAGATCCTGAGATGATCCTGTGGGGTCCACAGATCCTGAGATGATCCTGTGGGGTCCACAGATCCTGAGGTGATCCTGTGGGGTCCACAGATCCTGAGGTGTCAAGGAATTACATGTTTAAACGCCGAGGTGATGCACGTTCTGGGCGTTCAACGCCCATGTGTAGCATGTTCTGGGCGTTCAACGCCCATGTGTAGCATGTTTCTGGCGTTGAGTGCCAGATTCATGCTCTGTTCTGGCGTTCAGCGCCAGCTTTTCTCAAGGCATATTCCTGGCGTTCAAACGCCAGAATATTGCTTGTTTCTGGCATTCAGCGCCAGATTCATGCTCTGTTCTGGTGTTGAACGCCAGCCAGATGCTCCTTACTGGCATTGAACGCCAGTCTGTCCTTCCTCCAGGGTGTGATTTTTCTTCTGCTGTTTTTGATTCTATTTTTAATTTTTATATTTTTTTTGTGACTACTCATGATCATGTACCTAATAAAACACAAAATAACAATAAAATAAAATAAAATAAAAATTAGATAAATAAGGTTGCCTCCCAACAAGCGCTCTTTTAATGTCATTAGCTTGACAGTGGGCTCTCATGGAGCCTCACAGGTGATCAGGTCAATGTTGTATATTCCCAACACCAAACTTAGAGTTTGGATATGGGGTCTTAACACCAAACTTAGTGTTTGGTTGTGGCCTCCCAACACCAAACTTAGAGTTTGACTGTGGGGGCTCTTCTTGACACTGAACTGAGAGAAGCTCTTTGTGTTCACTCTCTTTTGTCACAGAGGGATGGCCATGTGCCTTAAACACCAGGTAGTCCCCATTCAATTGAAGGACTAATTCACCTCTGTTGATATCTATCACAGCTCCTGCTGTAGCTAGGAAAGGTCTTCCAAGGATGATGCATTCATCCTCTTCCTTCCCAGTGTCTAATATTATGAAATCAGCAGGGATATAAAGGCCTTCAACCTTTACTAACACGTCCTCTACTACTCCATAAGCTTGTCTTAATGACTTGTCTGCCAATTGTAATGAGAACAAGGCAGGTTATACCTCAATGATCCCCAGCTTCTCCATTACAGAGAGTGGCATAAGATTTATCCCTGACCCCAGATCACATAGAGCTTTTTCAAAGGTCATGGTGCCTATGGTACAAGGTATTAAGAACTTGCCAGGATCTTGTCTCTTTTGAGGTAAAATTTTCTGAATCCAGGTGTCTAGTTTACCAATGAGCAAGGGAGGTTCACCTTCCCAAGTCTCATTACCAACCAACTTGGCATTCAGCTTCATGATAGCTCCTAAATATTGAGCAACTTACTCTCCAGTCACATATTCATCCTCTTCAGAGGAAGAATAGTCTTCAGAGCTCATGAATGGCAAAAGGAGATTTAATGGAATCTCTATGGTCTCTATATGAGCCTCAGATTCCTTTGGATCCTTAATAGGAAACTCCTTCTTGCTTGAGAGACGTCCCAGGAGGTCTTCCTCACTAGGATTTTCATCCTTCTCCTCCCTTGTGCATTCGGCCATACTGATCACATCAATGGCCTTGCACTCTCCTTTTGGATTCTCTTCTGTATTGCTTGGGAGAATACTTGAAGGAGTTTCAATGACTTTCTTACTCAGCTGGCCCACTTGTGCCTCTAGATTTCTGATGGAGGATCTTGTTTCACTCATGAAACTGAAAGTGGCTTTTGACAGATCAGAAACTAGATTGGCTAAATTAGAAGTGTTTTGTTCAAAATTCTCTGTCTGTTGCTGAGAAGATGATGGAAAAGGCTTGCTATTGCTCAGCCTATTGCGTCCACTGACAAACCCCAATGTGACGGTTTATCTTGTATTCATTTTAGGGGATTTTATAACCTTTTACCCACATTTATTCAATGAAATAGCATGGTTTTGTATATTCTCCTTTAATTGTGCTTAAGAGTGAAAACATGCTTTTTAGGCCTTAAAATAGTTAAATCTAATTCACCTTGATTCCATTAGATGCCTTGATATGTTTGTTAAGTGATTTAAGGTTTAGGAGGCAAAGATTGGATCAAGGGAATGAAGAAAGAAGCATGAAAAGTTGGAGAACTCATGAAGAAATGAAAGAACCGGAAAGCTGTCAAGCCGACCTCTTCGCACTTAAACGACCATAACTTGAGCTACAGAGATCCAAATGATGCGGTTCCAGTTGGGTTAGAAAGCTAACATCCGGGGCTTCGAAACGATATAAGATTTTCCATAGTTGCTACAAGTATGGAGGCGCACACGCGCAAAGTACGCGCACGCGCCGTTGCTGCCACCTAGTTCACTTAAAGCAACATGTGGCCAGCGATTTTAGAAGCCTTGTGGGCCCAATCCAACTCATTTCTGATGCTATTTAAGCCAAGGATTGAAGGGGAATCAACATACTCTCATACTTTACCATAAGTTAGTTACCATTAGTCATAGTTTAGTTTTAGAAGTAGTTAGAACTAGTTTCTAGAGAGAGAAGCTCTCACTCCTCTCTAGAATTAGGATTAGGATTAGGTTTAGTTCTTAGATCTAGATTTAGATTCATCTTCTTCTACTTTTATCTTCTCAATTCCTTGTAGTTACATTCATTCTTCTCCTACTCTTTTGGTGTAATCTCTTTTATGTTGTTCTTCTATTTTGTTGTAGATCTAGTATTGTTCCTTCTACTTTCTTTCAATTCAATTCAAGGTAATTCATGATAATTGTGTTTCTTTTGATTGTTGTTGTTAATTTCTTTCAAGAATTGTTGTTAGATTCTCTTCTTGTTGTCAATTTGCTTTGCTTTTCTTTTGTGCCTTCCAAGTGTTTGATGAAATGCTTGGTAGGATTTTAGTGTAGCTTTTGTTCCTCTTGGCTTTGGTTGAGTAATTAGTGACTCTTGAGTTATCTAATCCTTTTGTTGATTGATAATTAGAAGTTGCTAATTGATTTGAATCTTACCATTTACTATTCATATTTCTCATCCAAAACCCCAAAATACACAAGTCCATAACCAATAACAAGAACACTACATTGTAAATCCTAGGGAGAATGACCCGAGGTTTAAATACTTCGGTTTATAGATTTTAGGGGTTTGTACTTGTGACAAACAAATTTTTGTATGAGAGGATTATTGTTGGTTTAGAGACTATACTTCGACGAGATTTCATTTGTGAAATTCTAAACCGTCAAAAATCCAATCGTCATCCACCATTGTTAAAGCCTTGTTGAGGCTTTTGTTGATCCTTCCATGAGAAATTTGGATGATTTCTCCATGATGAATTATAGGTGTTTCCATAAGGTTTACCCATGTAATTAACCTCTGCCATTGCAGGGTTCTCAGGATCATAAGCTTCTTCAAAAGCTGCCTCTTTAGTACTGTTGGATGCATTTTGCCATCCATTCAGACTTTGAGAGATCATGTTGACTTGCTGAGTCAACACTTTGTTCTGAGCCAATATGGTATTTAGAGCATCAATTTCAAGAACTCCCTTCCTCTGAGGTGTCCCATTATTCACGGAATTCCACTCAGAAGTGTACATGAATTGGTTATTTGCAACCATGTCAATGAGTTCCTGAGCTTCTGCAGGTGTTTTCTTTAGGTGGATGGATCCACCTGCAGAATGGTCCGATGACATTTTCGAAAACTCAGATAGACCATAATAGAATATATCTAATATGGTCCATTCTGAAAACTTGTCAGATGGACACCTTTTGGTCAACTGCTTGTATCTTTCCCAAGCATCATATAGGGATTCACCATCTTTTTGTTTGAAGGTCTGAACATCCACTCTAAGCTTGCTCAGCTTTTGAGGAGGAAAAAATTTATCCAAGAAGGCCATGACCAGCTTCTCCCAAGAGTCCAGGCTATCCTTAGGTTGTGAATCCAACCATATTCTAGCTCTGTCTCTTACAGCAAAAGGGAAAAGCATGAGTGGTGCGCGAAATTGTGAACAATACTTTTTCACAACTCTCATAATCCCCGGTCATGAACCCCAAAGACTTGGTAGCTCAATACCATGGCATTACACAACTTCGCACAACTAACCAGCAAGTGCACTGGGTCGTCCAAGTAATAAACCTTACGCGAGTAAGGGTCGATCCCACGGAGATTGTTAGTATTGAAGCAAGCTATGGTCATCTTGTAAATCTTAGTCAGGCAAACTCAAATAGTAATGGTGATGAACGAAAATAACACAAAGGTAAAGATAGAGATACTTATGTAATTCATTGGTAGGAACTTCAGATAAGCGCATGAAGATGCCTTCCCTTCCGTCTCTCTGCTTTCCTACTGTCTTCATCCAATCCTTCTTACTCCTTTCCATGGCAAGCTTAAGCAAGGGTTTCACCGTTGTCAGTGGCTACCTCCCATCCTCTCAGTGAAAACGATTGCATATGCTCTGTCACAGCACGCGGAATTCAGCTGTCGGTTCTCAGTCAGGCCGGAATAGAATCCATCGATTCTTTTGCGTCTGTCACTAACGCCCCACCTGCTAGGAGTTTGAAGCACGTCACAGTCATTCAGTCATTGAATCCTACTCAGAATACCACAGACAAGGTTAGACCTTCCGGATTCTCATGAATGCTGCCATCAGTTCTCGCCTATACCAC
>NC_029776.3:50654360-50655796 GCF_000817695.3 Arachis duranensis | reverse complement strand
TCCGGGTTCACACTTTGGTCATGGTTCTTGGTGATCCATGCATTGGCATAGAACTCTTGAACCATCAAGATTCCGACTTGTTGAATGGGGTTGGTAAGAACTTCCCAACCTCTTCTTCGGATCTCATGTCGGATCTCTGGATATTCACCCTTTTTGAGTGAAAAAGGGACCTCGGGGATCACCTTCTTCAAGGCCACAACTTCATAGAAATGGTCTTGATGCACCCTTGAGATGAATCTCTCCATCTCCCATGACTCGGAGGTGGAAGCTTTTGCCTTCCCTTTCCTCTTTCTAGAGGTTTCTCCGGCCTTGGATGCCATAAATGGTTATGGAAAAACAAAAAGCAATGCTTTTACCACACCAAACTTAAAATGTTTGCTCGTCCTCGAGCAAAAGAAGAAAGAAGAGAGTAGAAGATGAAGAAATGGAGGAGAAAGAGAATGGCTTTTGATTTCGGCCAAGAAGGGGAGAAGTGGTGTGTATGTTTGAATGGTAAGGTAGGTGGGGTTTTATGAAGGATGGATGTGAGTGGTGGAGAGAAAGATGGGATTTGATAGGTGAGGGGTTTTTGGGGAAGAGGTGTTGAGGTGATTGGTGAAGAAGAGAGAGAGTGGTAGTGTAGGTGGGGATCCTGTGGGGTCCACAGATCCTGAGGTGTCAAGGAAAAGTCATTCCTGCACCAAATGGCAAGCAAAATCACGTTTTGTGCCATTTCTGGCGTTAAACGCCGGGCTGGTGCCCATTTCTGGTTTTGTGCTATTTCTGGCGTTAAATGCCGTGCTGGTGCCCATTTCTGGCGTTTAACGCCAGCTTCTTGCCCCTTTTTGGCGTTTAACGCCAGTCTGGTGCCCCTTTCTGGCGTTAAACGCCCAGAATGGTGCCAGACTGGGCGTTAAACGCCCAACAGCTAACCTCACTGGCGTTTAAACGCCAGTGGGTGCGTCCTCCAGGGTGTGCTATTTTTCTTCCTGTTTTTCATTCTGATTTTGCTTTTTTCATGGATTTTGTGACTTCTTATGATCATCAACCTACAAAAGACATAAAATAACAAAAGAAAATAGTTAATTATAAAACATTGGGTTGCCTCCCAACAAGCGCTTCTTTATTGTCACTAGCTTGACAGAGGACTCTCATGGAGCCTTACAGATACTCAGAACCGTGTTGGAACCTCCCAACACCAAACTTAGAGTTTGAATGTGGGGGTTCAACACCAAACTTAGAGTTTGGTTGTGGCCTCCCAACACCAAACTTGGAGTTTAACTGTGGGGGCTCAGTTTGGCTCTGTTTTGAGAGAAGCTCTGCATGCTTCCTCTCCATGATGACAGAGGGATACCCTTGGGCCTTAAACACCAAGGACTCTTCATTCACTTGAATGATCAACTCTCCTCTATCAACATCAATCACAGCCCTTGCAGTGGCTAGGAAGGGTCTGCCAA
>NC_029776.3:50653735-50654098 GCF_000817695.3 Arachis duranensis | reverse complement strand
AACCTTCTTGAAGGTCATGGTGCCTATGGTACAAGGTATAGAAAACTTCCCAGGATCTTGCCTCTTTTGAGGCAGTGTCTGCCTAGACAAGTCATCCAGTTCTTTGGTGAGCATGGGGGGTTCATCCTCCCAAGTCTCATTTCCAAATAACTTGTCATTTAGCTTCATGATTGCTCCAAGGTATTTAGCAACTTTCTCTTCAGTGACATACTCATCCTCTTCAAGGAAGAATACTCATCAGAGCTCATGAATGGCAGAAGTAAGTTCAATGGAATCTCTATGGTCTCATTTTGAGCCTCAGATTCCCATGGTTCCTCATTGGGGAACTCATTGGAGGTCAGTGGACGTCCATTGAGGTCTTCC
>NC_029776.3:50652739-50653351 GCF_000817695.3 Arachis duranensis | reverse complement strand
TGATTAGTCCCATTGTTCACAGGATTCCTTTCAGAAGTGTACATGAATTGGTTATTTGCAACCATTTCAACCAGCTCTTGAGCTTCTGTAGGCGTCTTCTTCAGATGAAGAGATCCTCCAGCAGAGCTATCCAAAGACATTTTGGATAGTTCAGATAGACCATCATCGAAAATACCTATGATGCTCCATTCAGAAAGCATATCAGTGGGACACTTTCTGATTAATTGTTTGTATCTTTCCGAAGCTTCATAGAGGGATTCTCCTTCCTTCTGTCTGAAGGTTTGGACTTCCGCTCTAAGCTTACTCAATTTTTGAGGTGGAAAGAACTTTGCCAAGAAGGCATTGACTAGCTCTTCCCAAGAGTTCATGCTTTCTTTAGGTTGTGAGTCCAACCAGATTCTGGCTCTGTCTCTTACAGTAAAAGGGAATAGCATAAGTCTGTAGACCTCAGGGTCAACCCCATTAGTCTTGACAGTGTCACAGATTTGCAAGAATTCAGCTAAAAACTGATGAGGATCTTCCAATGGAAGTCCATGGAACTTGCAATTCTGTTGCATTAGAGAAACTAATTGAGGCTTAAGCTCAAAGTTGTTTGCTCCAATGGCAGGGATA
>NC_029776.3:50650160-50652658 GCF_000817695.3 Arachis duranensis | reverse complement strand
AGCACCTTCCTTGCATTGTTGGCATTATTGTTGTTTTCGGCTGCCATGAGTTCTTCTTCTTTGAAGAATTCGGTCAGGTGCTCTAAAGAGAGTTGTGCTTTGGCTTCTCTGAGCTTTCTTTTCAAGGTCCTTTCAGGTTCAGGATCAGCCTCAACAAGAATGCCTTTGTCTTTACTCCTGCTCATATGAAAGAGAAGAGAACAAGAAAATGTGGAATCCTCTATGTCATAGTATAGAGATTCCTTTAGGTGTCAGAGGAAAAGAAGAGTAGAAGACAGAAGTAGAAAATTCGAACTTATCAAAGAAGATGGAGTTCAAATTTTGCATTAAGGAATAGTGTTAGTCCATAAATAGAAGAATGTGAGAAGGAGGGAAGTAATTTTCGAAAATTAAGTGAAAAATTTTGAAAACATTTTTGAAAAACATTACTTAATTTTCGAAAATGAAAGTGGGGAAGAAGTGAAGTGATTTTTGAAAAAGATTTTGAAATTAGAAATCAAAAAGATTTGATTGAAAACTATTTTGAAAAAGATGTGGTTAAGAAGATATGATTGATTAAAAAAAATGTGATTGAGAAGATATGATTTGAAAAACATTTTAAAAAGATTTGATTTGAAAAGTTAATGACTTGCCTAACAAGAAAAGATATGATTCAAACATTAAACCTTTCTCAACAGAAAAGGCAACATACTTGAAATGTTGAATCAAATCATTAATTGATAGCAAGTATCTTTAAAAATAGAAAGAAATTGATTTTGAAAAAGATTTGATTGAAAAATTGATTTGAAAAAGATTTGATTTTGAAAAGATTTTGAAAACTAAAAAAAAATTGATTTGAAAACAAAATCTTCCCCCTCTAGCCATCCTGGCGTTAAACGCCCAGAATGGTATCCATTCTGGCGTTTAACGCCCAAAATGCTACCCTTTTGGGCGTTAAACGCCCAACCAGGTACCCTGGCTGGCGTTTAAACGCCAGTTTGCCTTCCGCCCAACCAGGCACCCTGGCTGGCGTTTAACCGCCAGTCTGTCCTTCTTCACTGGGCGTTTTGAACGCCCAGCTTTTTCTGTGCAATTCCTCTGCTGTATGTTCTGAATCTTCAATTCTCTGTATTATTGACTTGAGAAGATACAAATTAAAAATATTTTTGGATTTTTAATAATAAGAACAAATCAAAATGCAACAAGAATCAAATAACAATGCATGCAAGACACCAAACTTATCAGTTTGTATACTACTGACACTAACAAAATGAAAATGCATATGAGACACACAAAACAATCAAGTTAATTGAATTCAAAGATCAGAGCAAGTAAATCATCAAGAACATCTTGAAGATCACTAAGATACATGAATGAACGCATGCAATTGACACCAAACTTATGATGAGACACTAGACTCAAACAAGAAATATTTTTGGATTTTATGATTTTTCTGAATTTTTTGTGTTTTTCGAAAATTAAGTGGAAAAAGGTATCAAAATTCTTAATGAGAATTCCAGGAATCAGTGCAATGCTAGTCTAAGACTCCGGTCCAAAAATTAGACATGGCTTTACAGCCAGCCAAGCTTTCAAAGAAAGCTTCGGTCCAAAACACTAGACATGGCCAGAGGCCAGCCAAGCCTTAGCAGATCACTGCTCCAAAAGCAAGATTGATAAGAAATCAACAAGCTCTTGTGATGATAAGTTGAAACCTCGGTCCAATGAGATTAGACATGGCTTCTCAGCCAGCCAGACTTCAACAAATCATCATGAAACTCTAGAATTCCTCTTCAAGAATTTCGAAAAAAATAAACACCTAATCTAAGCAACAAGATGAACCGTCAGTTGTCCAAACTTGAACAATCCCTGGCAATAACGCCAAAAACTTGGTGTTGTTGCCGGATCTTGGCACTGATGTTACCAAAAGCTTGCTCAAATCTTTGAACAATCCCCGGCAACGGCGCCAAAAACTTGGTGCGCGAAATTGTGAACAATACTTTTTCACAAGTCTCATAATCCCCGGTCATGAACCCCAAAGACTTGGTAGCTCAATACCATGGCATTACACAACTTCGCACAACTAACCAGCCAAGTGCACTGGGTCGTCCAAGTAATAAACCTTACGCGAGTAAGGGTCGATCCCACGGAGATTGTTAGTATGAAGCAACCTATGGTCATCTTGTAAATCTTACTCAAGCAAACTCAAATGGATATGGTGATGAACGAAATAAACATAAAGATAAAGATAGAGGTACTTATGTAATTCATTGGTAGGAACTTCAGATAAGCGCATGAAGATGCCTTCCCTTCCGTCTCTCTGCTTTCCTACTGTCTTCATCCAATCCTTCTTACTCCTTTCCATGGCAAGCTTAAGCAAGGGTTTCACCGTTGTCAGTGGCTACCTCCCATCCTCTCAGTGAAAGCGATTGCATATGCTCTGTCACAGCACGCGGAATTCAGCTATCGGTTCTCGGTCAGGCCGGAATAGAATACAGTGATTCTTTTGCGTCTGTCACTAA
>NC_029776.3:50644156-50647290 GCF_000817695.3 Arachis duranensis | reverse complement strand
ATCCGGATTCCCGGAATCCTACTCGGAATACCACAGACATGGTTATACTTTCTGGATTCCCATGAATGCCGCCATCTATCTAGCTTATACCATGAAGATTCCGTTGGGGAATCTAAGAGATATGCGCCCGGCCTAAGGTAGAACGGAAGTGGTTGTCAGTCACGCGCGTTCATAGGTGAGAATAACAGAAGTGGTTGTCAGTCTCGCGTTCATAGGTGAGAATGATGATGAGTGTCACGGATCATCACATTCATCATGTTGACGTGCAACGAATATCTTAGAATAAGAACAAGCGGAATTGAATAGAAGATAGTAGTAATTGCATTGAAACTTGAGGTACAGCAGAGCTCCACACCCTTAATCTATGGTGTGTAGAAACTCCACCGTTGAAAATACATAAGTGAAAGGTTCAGGCATGGCCGAGAGGCCAGCCCCCATGATCTAAGAACTAATCGTCCCAAGATGATCCTAAGATCTAAAGTGATCAAAAGATGTCTAATACACTAGTAAAAAGTTCTATTTATACTAGACTAGCTACTAGGGTTTACATGAGTAAGTAATTGATGCATAAATCCACTTCCGGGGCCCACTTGGTGTATGTGTTTGGGCTGAGCTTGATCTATCCACGAGCTGAGGCTTCTTTAGGAGTTGAACGTCGAGTTATAGCATGTTTCTGGCGTTCAACTCCGGGTCGTGACATGTTTCTGGCGTTTGACTCCAGACAGCAGCATGTACTTGGCGTTGAGCGCCACTTTACGTCGTCAATTCCCGAATAAAGTATAAACTATTATATATTGCTGGAAAGCTCTGGATGTCTACTTTCCAACATCGATGAGAGCGAGCCATTTGGAGTTCTGTAGCTCCAGAAAATCCATTTTGAGTGTAGGGAGGTCAGATTACAACAGCATCAGCAGTCCTTTTGTCAGCCTTTTTCAGAGTTTTGCTCAAGTCCCTCAATTTCAGCTAGAAATTACCTGAAATTACAGAAAAATTCACAAACTCATAGTAAAGTCGAGAAATGTGAATTTAACATAAAAACTAATGAAAACATCCCTAAAAGTAGCTTGAACTTACTAAAAACTACCTAAAAACAATGCCAAAAAGCGTATAAATTATCCGCTCATCAAACCCCCACATTCAAACTCTAAGTTTGGTGTTGGGAGGTTCCAACAATGCTCTGAATATCTGTGAGGCTCCATGAGAGCCTACTGTCAAGCTATTGACATTAAAAAAGCGCTTGTTGGGAGGCAACCCAATTTTTATTTTCTATGTTATTTCTTTTTTTTAGGTTGATGATAATGTGGAGTCACAAAAACTACTGCAAAATTATAGAAAAATAAAAAACAACATTAAAAATAGCACACCCTAGAGGAGAGACATACTGGCGTTTAAACGCCAGTAAGGGAAGCAGAATGGGCGTTTAACGCCCAGTCTAGCACCATTCTGGGTGTTAAATGCCAGAAAGAAGCACCAGACTGGCGTTAAACGCCAGAAAGAAGCAACAAGCTGGTGTTAAATGCCAGAAACAAGTTGCAGCTTGGCGTTTTACGCCAGGAAAGGAATAAAAGCTGGCGTTTAACACCAAAAACAAGCAACAATCTGGTATTAAATGCCAGGATTGCACTGTAAGGGCGTTTACATGCCTAATAGGAGCAGGGATGATAAATCATTGACCCCTCAGGATCTGTGGAACCCACAGGATCCCCACCTACCCTTCCACAACATTCTTCCCCAAATACCACTCACCAATCAAATCTTATCCTCTTCCCTATATTCTCTTCACCAATCACCTCCATATCTCTTCCCCAAAAACCCCACCTACCTCACTTTCAAATTCATCTAAGGGCGTTTTTGCACGCCTAAATGGAGCAGAGATGAGAAGTCCTTGACCCCTCAGGATCTGTGGACCCTACAGGATCCCCACCCACCCCCCCTCTCTCTCTCTCTCTCTCCCCCTCACACATCTCTATAACACTCTACCCAAAACACCTTATACCCCTTTGGCCAAATTCATTCTCTCCCTCCATCTCCTCCATTCTCTTCTTCTTCCCCTTCTTTCTTTCTTTTTTTGCTCGAGGACGAGCAAACATTTTAAGTTTGGTGTGGTAAAAGCATTGCTTTTTGTTTTTCCATAACCATTTATGGCACCTAAGGCCGGAGAAACCTCTAGAAAGAGGAAAGGGAAGGCAAAAGCTTCCACCTCTGAGTCATGGGAGATGAAGAGATTCATCTCAAAGGTCCATCAAGACCACTTCTATAAGTTATGGCCAAGAAAAAGGTGATCCCTATGCAATTCAGCTAGAATTGTCATAGAGGAAAACACCCTCATTGAAGAGGACAAGCCCATCATTAAAAAGAGGATGGAGCAAATAAGAGAGCCCACTCATGGACCTCAACAAGAGCATGAGGAAGTCCCTCATCAAGAAATCCTTAAGATACATCAAGGGATACATTTTCCTCCACATAACTATTGGGAGCAACTAAGGATAGCAGCACCAAAAGCACTAAGGATGGAGCAACAAAGGCAAGGAAGAGACATAGAGGAGCTCAAGCGTTCCATTGGATCTTCAAGAGGAAGAACTAGCCGCCATCACTAAGGTGGACCCGTTCTTTAATTTTCTTGTTCTTATTTTTTCTGTTTCTCGATTTTATGCTTTATGTGCTATCTATGTTTGTGTCTTCATTACATGATCATTAATTTCTAGTGTCTATGTCTTAAGGCTATGAATAATTCCATGAATCCTTCACCTCTCTTAAATGAAAAATGTGCTTAATTACAAAAGAACAAGAAGTACTTGAACCTCAAATTTTATCTTGAAATTAGTTTAATTATTTTGATGTGGTGGCAATACTTTTTGTTTTCTGAATGAATGCTTGAACAGTGCATATTTTTTATAGTGAAGTTTATGAATGTTAAAATTGTTGGCTCTTGAAAGAATGATGAACAAAGAGAAATGTTATTGATAATCTAAAAAATCATGAGATTGATTCTTGAAGCAAGAAAAAGCAGTGAATAAGAAAGCTTGCAGAAAAAAAAGGTGGCGAAAAAAATGAGAAAAAGAAAAAGCAAGCAGAAAAAGCCAATAGCCCTTAAAACCAAAAGGCAAGGGTAAAAGGATCCAAGGCTTTGAGCA
>NC_029776.3:50639233-50644103 GCF_000817695.3 Arachis duranensis | reverse complement strand
GGTCACAATCTGAAAAGGTTCACCCAGTTATGTGTCTGTGGCATTTATGTATCCGGTGGTAATACTGGAAAACAAAGTGCTTAGGGCCACGGCCAAGACTCATAAAGTAGCTGTGTTCAAGAATCAACGTACTGAACTAGGAGAATCAATAACACTATCTGAAATTCTGAGTTCCTATAGATGCCAATCATTCTGAATTTCAAAGGATAAAGTGAGATGCCAAAACTGTTCAGAAGCAAAAAGCTACTAGCCCCGCTCATCTAATTGGGACTAAGTTTCATTGATACTGTGGGATTCATTGTATATTCTCTTCTTTTTTCCTAATTTGTTTTCAGTTGCTTGGGGACAAGCAACAATTTAAGTTTGGTGTTGTGATGAGCGGATAATTTATACGCTTTTTGGCATTGTTTTTACATAGTTTTTAGTATGATCTAGCTACTTTTTAGTATATTTTTATTAGTTTTTAAGCAAAATTCACATTTCTGGACTTTACTATGAGTTTGTATGGTTTTCTGTGATTTCAAGTATTTTCTAGCTGAAATTGAGGGACCTGAGCAAAAATCTGATTCAGAGGCTGAAAAAGGACTGCTGATGCTGTTGGATTCTGACCTTCCTGTACTCGAAATGGAATTTTAGAGCTACAGAAACCCAAATGGCACGTTCTCAACTGTGTTGAAAATTAGACATCCAGGGCTTTCCAACAAAATATAATAGTCCATACTTTGCCCGAGTTTAGATGACGCAAACTGGCGTTCAAAGCCAGCTTTCTGCCCTATTCTGGCGTTAAACGCCATAAACAAGTTACAAACTGGCGTTTAACTCCAAGGAAGACCTCTACACGTGAAAGCTTCAATGCTCAGCCCAAGCACACACCAAGTGAACCTGAAAGTGGATTTATGCATCATTTACTTATTTCTGTAACCCTAGTAACTAGTTTAGTATAAATATAACTTTTTACTATTGTACTAGGGACCATCTTTTGATCATCTTTTGATCTCTTGATCATGTTTTGGGGGTGGGGCATTCAGCCATGCCTGGACCTTCATCACTTATGTATTTTCAACGGTGGCTTTTCTACACACCATAGATTGAGGTGTGGAGCTCAGATGTTCCTCGAGTATTAATGCAAAATACTACTGTTCTTCTATTCAATTCATGCTTATCCTTATTCTAAGATATTCATTCGCACACAAGAACATGATGAATGTGATGATTATGTGACACTCATCAACATTCTCACTTATGAACGCGTGATTGACAACCACTTCCGTTCTACATGAAAACAAGCTTGAATGTATATCTCTTGGGTTTCTAGTCAACGATTCACATCGACTCCCCTCTGACATTGGGGCATCTAAATCCGAGATTAGAATCTTCGTGGTATAGGCTAGAATCCATTGGCAGCATTCCTGAGATCCGGAAAGTCAAAACCTTGCCTGTGGTATTCCGAGTAGGATCTGGGATGGGATGACTGTGACGAGCTTCAAACTCGTGACTGTAGGGCGTGGTGACAGACGCAAAAGGATAGTAAATCCTATTCCTACACGATCGAGAACCAACAGCTGATTAGCCATACGATATCTGTGCATGGTATTTTTCATCCGAAACGAGAAATTTGACAGTTGATTAGCCGTACAGAGACCGTAGAGGACCATTTTCACTGAGAGGAAGGGAAGTAGCTATTGACAACGGTGACACCCAACATACAGCTTGGCATAGAAAGGAGTCTGAAGGATTAGATGAAGGCAGTAGGAAAGCAGAGATTCAGAAGGAGCAACGCATCTCCATACGCTTATCTGAAATTCCCACCAATGAATTACATAAGTATCTCTATCTTTATTTTATGTTTATTTATCTTTTAAATTATTAAAACTCCATAACCATTTGAATCCGCCTGACTGAGATTTACAAGATGACCATAGCTTCCTTCAAGCCGACAATCTCCGTGGGATCGACCCTTACTCACGTAAGGTTTATTACTTGGACGACCCAGTGCACTTGCTGGTTAGTTGTGTGTAGTTGTGAAAAAGAGTTGAGATTACAATTGTGCGTACCAAGATGTTGGTGCCATTGAGATCACAATTTCGTGCACCACACATATTCATTAAATCAAAATTCAAGCACGAAGCAACCAAATAAACATCAAGCAAACACTTGTAATTTATTTAGTTATCAACAAGTAAACTAAAACTAATATAATTACCAAAATAAAAATAAAATGCAAACAAAACAAAGTAAAACAAGTAGAAAAGAGGGCAAAAGTAAGAGAAAAGAGGGGTGGAAGAAAGAAGAAGAGCAGAAGTAGAGAAAAGAGAAGAAAGGAGGTGTAAAGGTGAGAAAACAGGGGCGTGCGTATGCACAAGTATGTGTGCGTACGCACACTAGGTGGAAAAGGGGAAGGTGTACGAGCGCACACTATGTGCGAGCCCTCCGAGAAGAAGAGGAATTAAGAAGTGTGCGCACGCGCAAAAGTGTGCGCACGCACAAAAGTGTGCGCACGCACAAAAGTGTGCGCATGCACAGCGGGTAAAGAAATGGAGGGTGAGCGGACGCACAAGTGTGTGCGGGTGCTCTGAATAGAGAGGAGATCAAGAAGTGTGCGTGCGCACAAGCATGTGCACACGCACATAACACTTTTTTTTTAGAGAATGAAGCGTCAATATTGCCAGCTGTCACCCCTTCTGTGCGTATGCACACAGTTCTGTGCGCACGAACAGAGGCAAAAAGAGAGGGTGCGGATGCACAAGTCATGCGAATGCTCCCACCAGAAGGGGTGCAAGCTGGTGTGCGCACGCACAGAGGGGTGCGAGGGCATAGAATGCAAAAATTGGGGTTGTGTGCGAACGCACAGGTGTGTGCGTGATGCACGGAAAACTTGTCTCTCAACAAATCTCCATTTGGCAAGTGTACCGAATTGTCGTCAAGTAAAACTCACAATAGAGTGAGGTCGAATCCCATAGAGATTAACGGATTAAGCAATCAATGGTTAATTGATTATCCTAGTTAGACGATTCAGATTTGGATGAGGAGCAGCATGAATTGTAAATTGACAGAAAAGTAAAGGAAGCAATAAAGTGCAGAAAAGTAAAATGGCAAGAAAAGTAAATGTAAGAACTAAAAATAAAATGAACATTGGGATCGAGAGATATTGCAATCCTCTGGATCAAGTTCATTCTCATCTCTTCCTCAATCAATGCACTCATTGATTTCCTTGGCAATCTTAAGTGATTGAATTACAATTTCTTGTAATTCAATCTCTCAAATCTTGATCAATAGCCAATTCCTTGGTCAATTGCTCATGAGAAGAGATGAAGTATGGTCACTGATTATACCACATGCATTTCCCAAATCAAGTGTTGAGAGGATTATAGTCACATATCCATCCAAACCCAATTTGGTCCAGCATGAGAAAGCATTTCTAGCTTGATCCCTTCATTCCTCTTTCAAGGTTCAAAAGAGATCCAAGTATGAATAGCTTCTTTTCCAAGATAACTACCCAATTGGATGAAGATCGAAAGCTTTCAAGTAAAATCAAGAGAAAAGATAGAAGAAGAAGAATAAGAACTACACTTAATCCATTGAATCACAATAGAGCTCTCTAACCCAATGAAAAGAGTTAGTTGATCATTGCTCTACCAAAATAGAAAAGAAGAAAAGTGCAGAAAGTAAAGATGAAGATTAAAACTAAAATTAAAACTTCAAAATTCATAAATGAAAATTACAACTAAAATAAAACTACTCCTAAGGAAGAAAAGAAGAGAAAAGGAAGAAGAGTGGTGGAGGGGAGGGGTCCGAAGACCCACTCCCCCTTCCTTCAATTCTCCAGAATCCAGAATGACTTGAATGTAAAAACTAAGGCCTTTATATAGGCTCTCTAAATTACCAAAAATGAAATTAAAAACAAATTACAATAAAATGAAAATTCCTATTCTAGATGCTTCTTGTGGTCTTGATTGGTTGACAATTGTGGGCTTGCTTGCTTGAGCTTTGAAGTGGACTTGAGAGAGAAGTGGGTCAAGTTGAGGTCCAGGTGCCAAATTTAGTGCTAAAGTTAGCCACACTAATGCTATAAGTGTGGCGTTAGTGCTAAAGTTATTGTGGCTAACGTTGCACTTGCTGCCCAGTTGGTGTTTTTGGGGCTTTAAAAGATGCCTCTTGTTTGTGCTCCAATTTCATGCCCACTATAGAGTATTATACATCGTTGGAAAGCTCTGAATGTCAGCTTTCTAACGCAACTGGAATCATCTCAATTGGACCTCTGTAGCTCAAGTTATGCTCCTTTAAAGTGGACATGGTCGCTGGCATATATGCCAACGTTACTGGAAATGTTGATTGCCAATAACGCTAGCGATCAGAGCTTCATTATTGCCAGTTTCTGAAGCTCAAACTTAGTGTTCACCCCATACTATTATACATTTTTGGAAAGCTCTGGATGTCTACTTTCCAATTCTATTAGAAGCGCATCATTTGGAGCTCTACAATTCGAGTTACACTTCTTGGAAGGTGAAGAGGTCAGTTGACCTTAATACAGGTTGATACCATGTTCATCATTGAACTTTCGGGGCAGGTTTTCTCCCTCAAATTTAGTGTCAACCATGTAGTGCCATATATTCTTGGAAAGCTCTGGAATCCTACTTTCCAATACCACTGGAATCACCTCATTTGGAGTTGTGTGGCTCAAGTTATGCGTGTTTGAAGAAGGCATGGTTAGGCTGTCAGGTACCACGTTAACTTCCACGTTAACCACGTTAACTAAGTTAACGTGGGAGTTAACATGGCTCATGGTGGCATGTGTGGCTCCTTCCAACGTTAGTGACAATGTTGGGTGTCACTAATGTTGGCGAGCACCTTCTTTTTTCACACGTTAGCC
>NC_029776.3:50618000-50639135 GCF_000817695.3 Arachis duranensis | reverse complement strand
GGCTTTCCTTCCTTCCACGTTAGTGCCCACGTTAGTGTAACTAACGTAGCCACTAACGTGGCTCTTCTCTTCTTCTTTTGGCCTGAAATCAATCAAACAAAGTGCATCAAAGTCTTGCTCTTAATCATGGGATCATGCATCATCCAATTTATCATTCAATTTATGCATAATTCTCATAAAATCATTCAAAATTCACAATGTTTGCTTGAATCAAGATGTAAGTGAATATCTACCCAAAACTAGCTTATTTCCTAAGAAAATGCATGAAACTACCTTAAAAACAGTAAAGAAAAGGTCAGTAAAACTGGCCAAAATGCCCTGGCATCAGTGCGCAGGCAAATGCTCTATTTTTCCCAAAAATATTTAGTGCTCTAAGGCACTAAACTTAATGTCCAAAATAGCATTTTCAACCCCAAGACATATTATTCATCAAAAACACATAATCAAAACTAAAATCTAAGCAAATTAAGCTTGAAATTAAACTAAACCTAAGCTATTTACAAGAGACAAAATGCAATAAAATGAAACTATGTACAAAGAGAGGGTTAAAAAGGTGTTACCATGGTAGGGTGTCTCTCACCTAGTACTTTCATTTATTGTCTTTAAGTTAGACTTATGGGGAGCTTTGATCTTGTGTTTATATTTATCATGGAGCTTCCAACAATGTTAGAATCTCCACAATTCCCAATTGATTGCACCAAGTTTGGATGGAGTGTCCAACAAGCCATGAGCTCCCACAAGAAAAACAAAAAGCAAACAAGAGAAACATATTCACAATATCAATATAATCACAATAGCAAACAAAAAGCAAGATATTCACATACTAGCAAAGAAGAAACATTTTATTTACATGTTAACATATTTACAATAGCCAATAACAAAACCATTGCAACTCCCCGGCAACGGTGCCAAAATTTGACGATGACCAAGAGCATAGGTTGGGATTTTCACACTAAAAGTAGAATTTGTCCGTTGCAAGTATAGTCCAGACCCAACAATTGAGCATTAATCAAATATTAAATTCAAATAAAAATAACCGAGAGTAATTAAACCTCGGGATGTCTTTCCTCGGAGCTGCAATTAAGTGTCAATCATTGGCTATGAGAGAGAGCATGGGGAATTGTAAATGCAAGAGATGCAAGGAATGTAAATGGCAATAAATTAAATGAGCATGCAAGGAATTAAAAGGAAAGCAATTAATGCAATGGAAATGGAAACTAAGTGCTAAAAAGGGGCTCTTGATGAGAATTGGAGAATTTGGAATTCCTATCCTAGTTATGGACCACAAACATGACAGTTGTTAGGGATCAATCCAAATTAGTCAATCCTCCTTGAGAATTAGTCAAAAGGGTATAATTGATCTCAATCCATAAGTCATAATCAACTCACTAATTACTTAGCGAAAGACTAGCGTCAATGGAAACCAAACAAATTAGCCATTCCCACACTATGCGGAATGGACATCCACAACTCAATTCCACCCAAACACCCAATTTCTCAACCAAGAGTGTGAAAATTAAAAATGCAAGAAAGTAAAAGTCAAAGCAATAAAGTCAAAACAATAAAATGCAAGGAAAGGAAACATCAATTGCAAGAAAACCTCTTGGCAAGTAATTGAGAGCTAAAGTTACCTATCCTATATATTGACCACAAACATATGATGATTATGAAGAGTTAATCCTACTTAGTTAACCTTACATCGAAGATAAGTCAAATAGGCATAGTTGATTCCAATCCCTAAGTCCTATGTCAACACTAAGGGGTCACATAGTGTCAAGGGAGACCAAATCAACTAACTACTCTAATGTATCAAACAAGAATGGACATCAATAACTCAAGGATCACCAAAGTCATCAATTTCAAGTCAAGAGTGGAGAAAAACTATGTAAAAACTAAGCCAAGAATCTCATTAAACACTTTGTGTGCATGAAAATAAAATAATATTAAAATGCATCAAAAATGAATTCTAACTACCAAAAGCAAGAAAATCATAACAACAACTAAAGAAAGCAATAAATGAACATAAAACATAAATTGCATTAATTGAAAGTAAAATTAACAAAGAGTGTTCATAAACATAAAAAGTAACTAAAATGCGAAATTAACAAGATAAACTAAAGAAATTAAGACAATAGAATAAAGAAAGATAGAAGAAACTAGATGAAAACAAGAATTAAAAGTAGAAATTACAATAAAATAAAACTAAAAATCCTAGGTTCTAGAGAGAAGGGAGAGCTTCTCTCTTTATAAAACAACCTACATAATGCTAAACTAGCCCTAATTTCTCCCCCACCCTTCACATGGAGTGAGGCCCTCTTAGATATAGGAAGAATCAGCTTCAAAAAGTCCAAAAACTAGGCTCTAGATGCCCAGAAATCTCCCCCAGCGATTTCCATTAAGTGAGTCACATGCTGCAACGTGTGCGTATGCACACATGTTGATTTTCTTCTTGTGCGTACGCACGGGATGTTGTGCGTACGCACACATGGCTTTGTGGTTCTTGTGCGTACGCACAGTGGTTTGGGCACACGCACACTCCAATGTGTGCTTCTCCTTTGTTTTCTTTATGCTTTCTCCCTTTGTACATGCTTTGTTCCACTTTTGCCTTGCCAAACTTGCCTCTAGAACCAAAAATCACTCAACAAACATGTCATGGCATCGAATAACATAAAAGTGGGATTAAAATCACTAATTTAAGCTCAAAATAGCATGTTTTCATAATTAGGCACAATTTAGAGAGAAAACACAAAAGCATGCTATTTACGTGAATAAATGTGGGTTTATGTGATGAAATTCACTCAAATCAAACTAAAATATATCGTCAAATATGGATTCATCATAAGCTTAGTTAATTTAATGAAATTTTCCAAGAAAAACATTCTTGATAGGGCACTGACATCCTAATTAATTTGAGTTGGTATTTGTTTGATTGAAACTTGCTTGAAATATATTGTGAAACATGTTTTTGAGCTAAGAACACATAAGCATGTGAGTTTTGAGCTTAATTGTGTGGTTACATCATATTAACCACTATTTTCATTCTTGTGTGTTATTCTCTTTTTATGATTGCAATCTTTGATTTGTTTGATTCTTTATGTCCATTATTTGATGTATATATACATTTATATGATTAAGGCCTTCATTTCAATTAGCTCACTTACCCAAACAGCCTACCCTTTTATCTCCCTCTGTTAACCAACTTTGAGCCTATTTCAATCCCATTTTGTTTTTAATTTTAGCACATTACTAGCCTTAAAGTGAAAAACAATAAATGTCCTTTATTTGGATCTTTGATTAGCTTAGGTTAGTGAGAGTGTGTATGATTCAAGTGTGGGGAAGTTTGGGAACTTTGGTTGAGGTAAAAGTGGATTTTTGTATTTTTGTTGAAAATCTTGGGAATCGCGTGCATACTCATGCATCAAATGCTTAAACCATATGCATTGACACTTTCATGTATATATTTTAGTTTGAAAAAAAATATTTAGAAAAAGAAAAAAAAAGAGAAAAAGAAAGCAATAAAAAGGGGACAAAATGCCCCAAAGTAAAGTAACAATAACAATGCATATGAGTTGTGGTTAAAAATAAAATGCATGAGTGTGTAATAAAAGTGAGGAATGGGTAGCTAGGTATTGTATTAGAATTTTATAGGTTGTTATATGTGTTTGGTGAGAGCTTTGTCTAGTCAAAGATACAAATTTCAAGCTCACTTGACCATATGAATCCTTACCTTTACCCTAACCCCATTACAACCTATGAAAAGTCCTCATGATATTTTTATGCATACATTGAATAAAGGTTGATTGTTAGATAAAAAATAAATCTTAGAAAACTTGATTAAAGGAGAAATGAGTGAATTGACCCTATATACTTGAGTGATTAGAGCGGATCCACATCCGGTGAGGGTTTAATTGCTTAATATCTCCTTTCTTGCAAGTTTGTAAATGCTTTTCAATGACTCTAATCAATTATGGATTTTACTTGATTTAGATTTCCTTATCCCTTGTGATTATATGTGTAATCTTGGAAATTGATTTATTTTGACCAAATAGTTGCATACATGTAGATAGATTGCATGTAGGTAGTTTACTTGCATTGAATAAATATAATATCCCTTGTTTCCTTCTTGAGTATAGCATGAGGACATGCTATTGTTTAAGTGTGGGGATGTGATAAATCCACATTTTATGGTATTTATTTGCTCTAATTGGGTGAATTTTATCAACTTTTCCTACACTTATTCAATGAAATAGCATAGTTTCATGATTTCTTCCTAAATTGTGCTTGAAAGTGAAAACATGCTTTTTAGGCCTTTTAATTGCTAAATTTTATTCACTTTAATCTCATTTAATGCCTTGATGTATTTGCTAAGCGATTTCAGATTTTCAAGGCAAGTATGGGTTGAAGAAGTGAGAAAAAGAGCATGCAAAAGAAGAGAAACCATGAAGAAATGAAGTTTGGAAGATTCAGCGATCCGTGCGTGTGCACAAGCGATGCGTGCGCGCATGGTGCACCAAATTGTGATCATCAATGGCGCCATCAACATGGTACGCTCAATTGCAATCTCAACTCTTTATCACAACTTCGCACAACTAACCAGCAAGTACACTGGGTCGTCCAAGTAATAAACCCTACGCGAGTAAGGGTCGATCCCACGGAGATTGTTGGTATGAATCAAGCTATGGTCATCTTGTAAATCTCAGTCAGGCAGATTCAAATGGTTATGAATGATTTATGAATAAAGCATAAAATAAAGATAGAGATACTAATGTAATTCATTGGTGAGAATTTCAGATAAGCGTATGGAGATGCTTTGTCCCTTTCGTCTCTCTGCTTTCCTACTGTCTTCATCCAATCCTTCTTACTCCTTTCCATGGCAAGCTATATGTTGGGCATCACCATTGTCAGTGGCTACAGTCCCGTCCTCTCAGTGAAAATGTTCAACGCGCTCTGTCACAGCATGGCTATTCAGCTGTCGGTTCTCGATCATGTCGGAATAGAATCCAGTGATTCTTTTGCGTCTGTCACTAACGCCCCACAATCGTGAGTTTGAAGCTCATCACAGTCATTCAATTCTTGAATCCTACTCAGAATACCACAGACAAGGTTTAGACCTTTCGGATTCTCTTGAATGCCGCCATCAATTCTAGCTTATACCACAAAAATTCTAATTAAGGAATCCAAGAGATAAACATTCAAGCCTTGTTTATGAGTGTCATGGATCATCACATTCATCAAGTTGAGGAGTAAGTGATATCTTAGAACAAGAATAAGCTGAATTGAATAGAAGAACAATAGTAATTGCATTAATACTCGAGATACAGCAGAGCTCCACACCTTAATCTATGGTGTGTAGAAACTCCACCGTTGAAAATACATAAGAACAAGGTCTAAGCATGGCCATGAGGCCAGCCTCATGATCTAAGATAGCATAAATCTACTCAAAGATAGCTACCAAGATGAAAATACAATAGTAAAAGGTCCTATTTGTAGAGAACTAGTAGTCTAGGGTTTACAAAGATGAGTAAATTACATAAAAATCCACTTCCGGGCCCACTTGGTGTGTGTTTAGGCTGAGCATTGAAGCATTTTCGTGTAGAGACTTCTCTTGGAGTTAAACGCCAGCCTTTGTGCCAGTTTGGGCATTTAACTCCCATTCTTGTGCCAGTTCCGGCGTTTAACGGCGGGCAGTTTTGAGCTGATTTGGAACGCCTGTTTGGGCCATCAAATCTCGGGTAAAGTATGGACTATTATACATTGCTGGAAAGCCCAGGATGTCTACTTTCTAACGCAGTTAAGAGCGCACCAGCCGAGCTTTTGTAGCTCCAGAAAATCCACTTAGAGTGCATAGATGTCAGAATCCAACAGCATCTGCAGTCCTTTTCAGCCTCTGAATCAGATTTTTGCTCAGGTCCCTCAATTTCAGCCAGAAAATACCTGAAATCACAGAAAAACACACAAACTCATAGTAAAGTCCAGAAAAGTGAATTTTAACTAAAAACTAATAAAAATATACTAAAAACTAACTAAAACATACTAAAAACAATGCCAAAAAGCGTATAAATTATCCGCTCATCACAACACTAAACTTAAATTGTTGCTTGTCCCCAAGCAACTGAAAATCAAATAAGATAAAAAGAAGAGAATATGCAATGAATTCCAAAAACATCTATGAAGATCAGTATTAATTAGATGAGCGGGGCTTTTAGCTTTTTGCCTCTGAACAGTTTTGGCATCTCACTCTATCCTTTGAAATTCAGAATGATTGGCTTCTATAGGAACTCAGAATCCAGATAGTGTTATTGATTCTCTTAGTTAAGTATGATGATTCTTGAATACAACTACTTTATGAGTCTTGGCCATGGCCCAAAGCAATCTGTCTTCCAGTATTACCACCGGATACATACATGCCACAGACACATGACTGGGTGAACCTTTTCAGATTGTGACTCAGCTTTGCTAGAGTCCCCAATTAGAGGTGTCCAGGGTTCTTAAGCACACTCTTTTTGCCTTGGATCACAACTTTATTCTTTTTCTTTTTCTTTTTCCTCCCCTTTTTTCGTTTTTTTTTTTGTATTCACTGCTTTTTCTTGTTTCAAGAATCATTTTTATGATTTTTCAGATCCTCAGTAACATGTCTCCTTTTTCATCATTCTTTCAAGAGCCAACATTCATGAACAACAAATTCAAAAGACATATGCACTATTCAAGCATACATTCAGAAGCCAAAAGTATTGCCACCACATCAAAATAATTAATCTGCTATAAAATTCAAAATTCATGCAATTCTTCTCTTTTTCAATTAAGAACACTTTTCATTTAAGAAAGGTGATGGATTCATAGGACATTCATAACTTTAAGGCATAGACACCAAGACACTAATGATCATAAGACACAAACATAGATAAACATAAGCATGAAAATTCGAAAAACAGGAAAATAAGGAACAAGGAAATTAAAGAACAGGTCCACCTTAGTGATGGCGGCTTGTTCTTCCTCTTGAAGATCTTATGGAGTGCTTGAGCTCCTCAATGTCTCTTCCTTGCCTTTGTTGCTCCTCTCTCATGATTCTTTGATCTTCTCTAATTTCATGGAGGAGAATGGAATGTTCTTGGTTCTCCACCCTTAGTTGTCCCATGTTGGAACTCAATTCTCCTAGGGAGGTGTTGATTTGCTCCCAATAGTTTTGTGAAGGAAAGTGCATCCCTTGAGGCATCTCAGGGATTTCATGATGAGTGGGATATCTTGTTTGCTCCATCCTCTTCTTAGTGATGGGCTTGTCCTCATCAATAAGGGTGTCTCCCTCTATGTCAATTCCGACTGAATAACAGAGGTGAAAAATGAGATGAGGGAAGGCTAACCTTGCCAAGGTAGAGGACTTGTCCGCCACCTTATAAAGTTCTTGGGCTATAACCTCATGAACTTCTACTTCTTCTCCAATCATGATACTATGAATCATGATAGCCCGGTCTATAGTAACTTCGGACCGGTTGCTAGTGGGAATGATTGAGCGTTGAATAAACTCCAACCATCCTCTAGCCACGGGCTTGAGGTCATGCCTTCTCAGTTGAACCGGCTTCCCTCTTGAATCTCTCTTCCATTGAGCGCCCTCTTCACAAATGTCAATGAGGACTTGGTCCAACCTTTGATCAAAGTTGACCCTTCTAGTGTAAGGGTGTTCATCTCCTTGCATCATGGGCAAGTTGAATGCCAACCTTACAGGGGATCACCTTCTTCATGGCCACAACTTCATAGAAGTGGTATTGATGCACCCTTGAGATGAATCTCTCCATCTCCTATGACTCGGAGGTGGAAGCTTTTGCCTTCCCTTTCCTCTTTCTAGAGGTTTCTCCGGCCTTAGATGCCATAAATGGTTATGAAAAAACAAAAAGCAATGCTTTTACCACACCAAACTTAGAAGGTTTGCTAGTCCTCGAGCAAAAGAAGAAAGAAGAGAGTAGAAGAAGAAGAAATAGAGGAAATGGAGGAGGCTTTGTGGTTCGGCCAAGGGGGAGAAGTAGTGTTTCGGTTGTGTGAAAATGAAGGAGGGAAGATGGGTTTATATAGGGGTGGAGAGAGGGGTAGGGTTCGGTCATGTGGGGGTGGGTTTGGGAGGGAAAGTGGTTTGAATTTGAATGGTGAGGTATGTGGGGTTTTATAAAGGATGGATGTGAGTGGTGAAGAGAATAGTGGGATTTGATAGGTGAGGGGTTTTTGGGTAAGAGGTGTTGAGGTGATTGGTGAATGGGTGAAGAAGAGAGAGAGTGGTGGGGTAGGTGGGGATCCTGTGGGGTCCACAGATCCTGAGGTGTCAAGGAAAATTCATCCTTGCACCAAGTGACGAGCAAAAATGCTCTTTATGCCAATTCTGGCGTTAAACACCGGGCTGGTGCCCATTTCTGGCGTTTAACGCCAACTTCTTGCCCTTTCCTGGCGTTTAACGCCAGTCTGGTGCCCCTTTCTGGCGTTAAACGCCCAAAATGGTGCCAGACTGGGCGTTAAACGCCCATTTGCTGCCCTTACTGGCATTTAAACGCCAGCAAGTTTTCCTCCAGGGTGTGCTATTTTTCTTTCTGTTTTTCATTCTGTTTTTGCTTTTTGAATTGATTTTGTGACTTCCCATGATCATCAACCTGTAGAAAACATAAAATAACAAAGGAAAATAGATAAACATAACATTGGGTTGCCTCCCAACAAGCGCTTCTTTAATGTCAGTAGCTTGACAGTGGGCTCTCATGGAGCTTCACAGATACTCAGAGCAATGTTGGAACCTTCCAACACCAAACTTAGAGTTTGAATGTGGGGGTTCAACACCAAACTTAGAGTTTGGTTGTGGCCTCCCATACCAAACTTAGAGTTTGACTGTGGGGGCTCTGTTTGACTCTGTTTTGAGAGAAGCTCTTCATGCTTCCTCTCCATTGTTACAGAGGGATATCCTTGAGCCTTAAACACAAGGGATTCTTCATTCACTTGAATGATCAATTCTCCTCTGTCAACATCAATCACAGCCTTTGCTGTGGCTAGGAAGGGTCTGCCAAGGATGATGGATTTATCCATGCACTTCCCAGTCTCTAGGACTATGAAACCAGCAGGGATGTAATGGTTTTCAACTTTTACCAGAATATCCTCTACAAGTCCACAAGCTTGTTTTCTTGAATTGTCTGCCATCTCTAGTGAGATTTTTGCAGCTTGCACCTCAAAGATCCCTAGCTTCTCCATTACAGAGAGAGGCATGAGGTTTATGCTTGACCCTAGGTCACACAAAGCCTTCTCAAAGGTCATGGTGCCTATGGTACAAGGTATTAAGAACTTCCCAGGGTCCTGTCTCTTTTGAGGTAATTTCTGCCTAGACAAGTCATCCAGTTCTTTGCTGAGCAAAGGGGGTTCATCATCCCAAGTCTCATTACCAAATAACTTGTCATTTAGTTTCATAATTGCTCCAAGGTATTTAGCAACTTGCTCTTCAGTGACATCTTCATCCTCTTCAGAGGAAGAATACTCATCAGAGCTCATGAATGGCAAAAGTAAATCCAATGGAATCTCTATGGTCTTAGTGTGAGCCTCAGATTCCCATGGTTCCTCATTAGGGAACTCATTGGAGGCCAGTGGACGTCCATTGAGGTCTTCTTCAGTGGCGCTCACTGCCTCTTCCTCCTCTCCAAATTCGGCCATGTTGATGGCCTTACACTCTTCTTTTGGATTCTCTTCTATATTGCTTGAAAGAGTACTACGAGGGAGTTTAGTAACTTTCTTACTCAGCTGACCCACTTGTGCCTCCAGGTTTCTAATGGAGGACCTTGTTTTAGTCATGAAACTTTGAGTGGTTTTGATTAGATCAGAGACCATGGTTGCTAAGTCAGAGTGGCTCTGCTTAGAATTCTCTGTCTGTTGCTGAGAAGATGATGGAAAAGACTTGCCATTGCTAAACCTGTTTCTTCCACCATTGTTGTTGAAACCTTGTTGAGGTCTCTGCTGATCCTTCCAGGAAAGATTTGGATGATTTATCCATGAAGGATTATAGGTGTTTCCATAGGGTTCTCCCATATAATTCACCTCTTCCATTGAAGGGTTCTTAGGATCATAAGCTTCTTCTTCAGATGAAGCATCCTTAGTACTGCCTGGTGCAACTTGCATTCCAGACAAACTTTGAGAAATCATATTGACTTGCTGAGTCAATATTTTGTTCTGAGCCAATATGGCATTCAGAGTATCAATCTCAAGAACTCTTTTCTTCTGATTTGTCCTATTGTTCACAGGATTCCTTTCAGAAGTGTACATAAATTTATTATTTGCAACCATTTCAATGAGTTCTTGAGCTTCTGCAGGCGTCTTCTTCAGATGAAGAGATCCTCCAGCAGAGCTGTCCAATGACATCTTGGACAGTTCAGACAGACCATCATAGAAGATACCTATGATGCTCCATTCAGAAAGCATGTCAGAGGGACACTTTTTGATCAATTGTTTGTATCTTTCCCAAGCTTCATAGATGGATTCACCTTCCTTCTGTCTGAAGGTTTGGACTTCCACTCTAAGCTTACTCAATTTTTGAGGTGGAAAGAACTTTGCCAAGAAGGCATTGACTAGCTTTTCCCAAGAGTTCAGGCTTTCTTTAGGTTGTGAGTCCAACCATATCCTTGCTCTGTCTCTTACAGCAAAAGGGAATAGCATAAGTCTGTAGACCTCAGAGTTAACCCCATTAGTCTTGACAGTGTCACAGATTTGCAAGAATTCAGCCAAAAACTGATGAGGATCTTCCAATGGAAGTCCATAGAACTTGCAATTATGTTGCATTAGAGAAACTAATTGAGGCTTAAGCTCAAAGTTGTTTGCTCCAATGGCAGGGATAGAGATGCTTCTCCTATAGAAGTCGAGAGTAGGTGCAGTAAAGTCACCCAGCACCTTCCTTGCATTGTTGTTGTTTTCGGCTGCCATGTCTTCTTCTTTGAAGATTTCTGTTAGGTCCTCTACAGAGAGTTGTGCTTTAACTTCTCTTAGCTTTCGCTTCAGGGTCCTTTCAGGTTCAGGGTCAGCCTCAACAAGAATGCTTTTGTCTTTCTTCCTGCTCATATGGAAGAGAAGAGAACAAGAAAATATGGAATCCTATATGTCACAGTATAGAGATTCCTTGAGGTGTGAGAGGAAAAGAAAAATAGAAGGAAGAGGTAGAAGAATTCGAACTTAGAAAGATAGAGTTCGAATTGTGCATTGAGGAGGAGTGTTAGTCCATAAATAGAAGGATGTGAGAAGAGGGAAAGAAATTTTCGAAAATAAATTAAAAACATTTTAAAAACATTTTGAAAAATTGAAGAATGATTTTCGAAAAATATGGTTGGGAAAGAAATAAAGTGATTTTTGAAAAAGATTTTGAAATTAGAAATAAAAAGATATGAATTGAAAACTATTTTGAAAAAGATATGATTGAAAAACAATTTAAAAAAAGATTTGAATTTTAAAATTAATGACTTGTCTAACAAGAAAAGATATGATTCAAACATTAAACCTTTCTCAACAGAAAAGGCAACATACTTGAAATGTTGAACCAAATCATTAATTGTTAGCAAGTATTTTTGAAAATGGAAAGAAATCAATTTTGAAAAGATATGATTGAAAAGATATGATTTGAAAAAGAATTGATTTTGAAAAATTATGAAAACTTGAAAAAAAAATTTGCATTAAAAACAAAATCTTCCCTCTTGTGCCATCCTAGCGTTAAATGCCCAGAATGGTATCCATTCTAGCGTTTAACACCCAAAATGCTACCCTTTTCTGGCTGGCGTTTAAACGCCAGTTTTCCTTCCCCACTGGGCGTTTTGAATGCCCGGCTTTTTCTGTGTAATTCCTCTGCTGTATGTTCTGAATCTTCAATTCTCTGTATTATTGACTTGAAAAGACACAAATTAAAATTTTTTTTGGATTTTTAATGATGAAGACTAATCAAAATGCAACTAAAATCAAATAAACAATGCATGCAAGACACCAAACTTAGAAGTTTGTATACTACTGACACTAACAAATTGAGAATGCATATGAGAAACAACAAAACACACAAAACAAGAGAATTTAAATATCAGAGCAAGTAAATCATCAAGAACAACTTGAAGATCAATGAAGACACATGAATGAATTCGAAAAACGCAAGAAGAATAGAAATATGCAATTGACACCGAACTTAAAATGAGACACTAGACTCAAACAAGAAATATTTTTGGTTTTTATGATTTTGTAAATTTTTTTGGTTTTTTCGAAAATTATATGGAAAAGAACATAAAGAGATTCAAAATTCTTAATGAGAATTCCAGGAATCATGCAATGTTAGTCTAAAGCTTCAGTCTAAAGGAATTAGACATGGCTAGCCAAGCTTTAGCAGGACATTGCATTCAAGAGCTAAATTGATGAGAACCAATCAGCTTTGGTGATGATGAAAACATCACCTTGAAACACTAGAATTCATTCTTAAAAATTCTGAAAAATACCTAATCTAAGCAACAAGATGAACCGTCAGTTGTCCAAACTCAAACAATCCCCGGCAACGGCGCCAAAAACTTGGTGCACGAAATTGTGATCATCAATGGCGCCATCAACATGGTACGCTCAAATGCAATCTCAACTCTTTATCACAACTTCGCACAACTAACCAGCAAGTGCACTGGGTCGTCCAAGTAATAAACCTTACGCGAGTAAGGGTCGATCCCACGGAGATTGTTGGTATGAAGCAAGCTATGGTCATCTTGTAAATCTACGTCAGGCAGATTCAAATGGTTAAGAATGATTTATGAATAAAGCATAAAATAAAGATAGAGATACTTATGTAATTCATTGGTGAGAATTTCAGATAAGCGTATGGAGATGCTCTGTCCCTTTCGTCTCTCTGCTTTCCTACTATCTTCATCCAATCCTTCTTACTCCTTTCCATGGCAAGCTATATGTTGGGCATCACCGTTGTTAGTGGCTACAGTCCCGTCCTCTCAGTGAAAATGTTCAACGCGCTCTGTCACAGCACGGCTATTCAGCTGTCGGTTCTCGATCATGTCGGAATAGAATCCAGTGATTCTTTTGCGTCTGTCACTAACACCCCACAATCGCGAGTTTGAAACTCGTCACAGTCATTCAATCCTTGAATCCTACTCAGAATACCACAGACAAGGTTTAGACCTTCTGAATTCTCTTGAATGCCGCCATCAATTTTAGCTTATACCACGAAGATTTCGATTAAGGGATCCAAGAGATATCCACTCAATCTAAGGTAGAACGGAGGTGGTTGTCAGGCACACGTTCATAGGTGAGAATGATGATGAGTGTCACGGATCATCACATTCATCAAGTTGAGGAACCATGAGGCCAGCCTCATGATCTAAGATAGCATAAAACTACTTAAAGATAGCTACCAATATGAAAATACAATAGTAAAAGGTCCTATTTGTAGAGAACTAGTAGCCTAGGGTTTACAAAGATGAGTAAATTACATAAAAATTCGATTCCGGGCCCACTTGGTGTGTGTTTGGGCTGAGAATTGAAGCATTTTCGTGTAGAGACTTCTCTTGGAGTTAAACGCCAGCTTTTGTGCCAGTTTGGGCGTTTAACTCCCATTCTTGTGCCAGTTCCGGCGTTTAACACCGGGCTGTTTTGAGCTGATTTGGAACGCCTGTTTGGGCTATCAAATCTCGGACAGAGTATGAACTATTATACATTGCTGGAAAGCCCAGGATGTCTACTTTCCAACGCAGTTAAGAGCGTGCCAATTGGACTTCTGTAGCTCGACAAAATCCACTTCGAGTGCAGGGAGGTCAGAATCCAACAGCATCTGCAGTCCTTTTCAGCCTCTGAATCAGATTTTTGCTGAGGTCCCTCAATTTCAGCCAGAAAATACCCGAAATCACAAAAAAACACACAAACTCATAGTAAAGTCCAGAAAAGTGAATTTGAACTAAAAACTAATAAAAATATAATAAAAACTAACTAAAACATACTAAAAACATACTAAAAACAATGCCAAAAAGCGTATAAATTATCCGCTCATCAGCGCACACAAGTGCGAGCCAGGCGATGCATACGCATGACCCACACGTATGCGTGGGAGTGTATTTCACTAGGTGACGCGTGCGCGTGACCCACATGTGTGCGTGACCCGAGTTACATGAGCTCATTAATTGCAAATCGCTGGGAGCAAATTTTGGGCCTCCAAAACCAAATCCAACTCATTTTTGAAGCTATTTCAACCCCAATTCCAGTGGAAGCAAAGGGGAGCACTTAGGTTTAGGTTTTTACATTTTTGCAAATCAAGGTTTTTAGCTTTATTCTCTCTTTAATTTCTCTCTTTATTTCTTGTTTTATTGTAGTTTCATTTACATTTTCATGTTTTATTGCCTTTAATCTCTTAGTTTCCTTTGTTAATTTTGCTTTCATGCCACTTTAGTTATTTGAACACACTTGTCACTTTTTATTTTATTTAATGCATTTTTGATGTTTTACGTTTCTTTAATGCTTATTTGAGTTGTTATTATCATTTATTGCAATGGATAGTTATAAAATTTAATTTTATTGTAATTTATGATATTTTTCCTTTTATGCATGCTAGGTGTTTGATAAAATGTCTCGTTTAGCTTTTCTATAGTTTTTCACACTCTTGATTTGGAATTCGGTAATTAGGTGAACTTGAGTTATGGATGTCCATTCTACATTGTGTTAGGATTGTTAATTGGTTTGGTTTCCATTGACGCTAATCTTTCACTAAGTTAATTAGTGAGTTAACTAGGACTTCTGCATCGAGATCAATTATGCCCTTTTGACTTATCCTCGATGTTAGGATAGACTAATTGGGATTAATTCTACGCAATTACCATGTTTGTGGTCCATGACTAGGATAGAAATCCTCAATTTCCCAATCCTTGCCAAGAGTCCTTTTTGCCACTTGATTTCCCTTTTTGCTTTACTTGCTTTGAGTTTTAATTTCCTTGCATGCTTATTTAATTTCTTGCATTTTAATTACTTGCTATCCCAAAACTCCCTTGTCTCATATTTGGACACTTCATTTGCAATTCCTAAGGAGAACAACCAAGGAGTTTAAATACTCCTGGTTATTTGATTTGAATTGTTACTTATCTTTATTTTAAACTTTGATGTTGGTTGATTGTGGGTTTGGGACTATACTTGCAATGCCAATTTTATTTTGAGAAAAATTCCTAACCCACTTTAGGCCACCATCAAGTTTTTCAAAAACTTGATGATAAGGTTATCGTCGGCCTAGAATTTTCACAAAATAATTACGTTGAAGTATAGATCCAAACCGACAAACAACCCTCAATCAAAGTTTAAAAATAGATGTCACAATCAACACAAAATAACTGAAATTTTTAAATCCCGGGTTGTTCTCTCTAGGAATTTCAATGAAATATTCAATTATTGGCTATGGGAAAATGGGGGTTGGTGACAAGAAGCAAGTAATGTAAATAGCAAGAAAGTAAATGAGCAATTAATAACTAAACATCAAAAGCAATTAAACTCAAGCCAACTAATAAAAGGAAAGGAAAATTCAAATGCTAAAAACCTCTTGGCAAGGAGTGAGAGTTAATGTTACATATCCTAGTCATTGACCACAAACACATGATGATTATGAAGAGTTAATCCTATTTAATTAACCCTACATCGAGGATAAGTCAAATAGGCATAATTGATTTTAATCCACAAGTCCTAGTCAACTCTATTAATGGAAGACTTAGAGTTAGTGGAAAACAAATCAACTAACTACTCTAATATATCAATCAAGAATGGATATCGATGACTCAAGGATCACCAAAGTGACATAAATGAGACATAAATGAGAAATTAAGAAACATTAAATTGCATTAATAGAAAATTAAGATTTACAAGAATGTTCATTAAATAAAAAGTGACATAAATGAGAAATTAAGAAGAAGAACTAAGAGAATTAAGACAATAAAGCATGAAAACATAAATGAAACTACATTAAAACAAGAATTAAATGCTGAAATTAAAGAGAAAGTAAACTACTCTAATTCTAGAGAGAAGGGGGAGCTTCTCTCTCTTGAAAATGACCTACAACATGAGAAAACCTAAACCTAATTGCTCTCCCCTTCATCCTTCTTCACTTTGGCTTGAAATAACTTCAGAAATAAGTTGGATTGGGTTTTGGAGGCCCAAAATTTGCCCCCAACGATTTGCAATTAATGAACTCACGTGCCAGGACTTGTGCGTACACACAGGTATATGCGTACCCACACTTGCTAAATCCCGACTTGTGTGTACGCACAAATTGTGTGCGTATACACACTTAAACTTATATCCACTATAGCAAATTGTATATCATTTTGAAGCCCCAGACGTTAGCTTTCCAATGCCGCTGAAACCACCTCATTTGAACCTCTGTAGCTCAAGTTATAATCAATTTAGTACCGAGAGGTCGGGATTGACAACATTACAAATCCTTCATTTCTTGAATTCTTCCACTTTGCATGCTTTACTTCCACTTCTTCAAGCCATTCTTGCCTTCTGATGGGCGGAATTCACTATCCTTTCCCAATAATATTGATGAATCCGCTATTGGCAAGCGCACCAAAATTATCATCAAGTATTAACCCACAGTGGAATGGGATCGTATCCACAGAGATTGGTAGATTTGAGCAATTTTAATTAATTAGTGAATTAGTCAAGCTCAACAGAATAAGTTGTAAGTGCAGAATTATAAATGGCAGAAACATAAATGGCAAAGGAATAAAAGAAAGCAATAAAATGCAAAAATGGAAATAACAGGAATGTAAAGGGGAATGGGATTTTGCAGAATGTAAGTAAAGCTATAAAAGAATGGGATGGATAAGAATGGGGGAATTCATTGAGATCAGGAGATATTGTCTCTTTGGATTAAATCCAGCTCATATCCTCTTCAATCATGCAACTCATGGACCTCTTGGCAAATAAGATTGATTGAGTCCCAATCCCTTGGTGACTCAATCTCTCAGATCTTGATCAACAGCCAATTTCTTGGTCTAATTGCTCATGAAGAGAGATATGCTTGGTCCTTGATTATACCACACATCATCATAGGTCCAGGTAGAGGGAGGATTATATGTCACTATATCCAAACACCAAAACCCATATTTTACTCAAGTGTGAGAAGGGATTTCTAGCATGGTTTCATGTTTTCTTTTCCTAGGTTCCCATGAAACCCATTTTGCATTCAACCTCTTTTCCAAGTTAATTAAACACTAAGCATGAAAATCAAAATTCCTTCTAGCAAATCAAAGAGAAGATGAACAGAAGAAGAAATTCACTATCATTAATCCATCAAGTACAATAGAGCTCCCTCTCTCAATGAGAGGGAATTTAGCTACTCATAGCTCAGACAGAAAGTACAATAGAGCTCCCTCCCTCAATGAGAGGGAATTTAGCTACTCATAGCTCAGAGAGAAAGTACAAAAGATGGAAGAGATGAAGTGTGAAAACTAAAAAGTGAAATCCCAAAACTAAACTCTGTGACTTGCTAACCCCTTTTTCCAATACTTCCAAGGGTATTTATACTACTCCTAGATCTAGAAAATAAAAGAGAATTACAAAAGTGAAAAGAAAATTACAATTTGGAGGGAAAAGAAACTCAACAAACGTGATCTTCCAGCTGGCGTGTGACTGGCGCTTCTCTGGCGTGTCATGTTCCTTTTGTTTCTGATTTGGCGTGCCACGCCTCTCTATTCAAGTGGCACGCTGTCCTCTGTTTCACCCTGGTGTGCCACGCCTTCAAGCCTAAGTGGCACGCCCAGGACATTTTAAATGGCAAAGTAACCTAGCGTGTCACGCCTTCGAGCCAAAGTGGGATGCCCAAGGCATTTTAGATGGCAAAGTAACTTAACGTGCCACGCCTTCGAGCCAAAGTGGCACGCCCAAGGTCACTTCCCTTATCTCTATGCTTCTGGAGATTTGTACCAGCGTGGCACGCCCTCGGTCTAGCATGCCACGTCTTTCTTAAAGCTTCACCCCCTTGTCGGCGTGCCACGCCTTGAGACTGGCATGCCACGCCCTTCACTTGCTTCATCTTTTTGCTGGCGTGCCACGCCTCATCTCCCAAGTGGCACGCCTGAGTCCACTGGCCCTTTAATTCCTCCTCTGGAAAATACTACCAGCGTGCCACGCTATGAGACTGGCGTGTCACACCCTTCATTTGCCATGGTCCCAGAGGTTGGCGTGCCACGCCTGGATGTTCAAGTGGCACGCCTGATGCATGAAAACTTGTCTCTCAACAAATTTCCCTTCAGCAAGTATACCGAATTGTCGTCAAGTAAAAAGTTACAATAGAGTGAGGTCGAATCCCACAGGAATTGATTGGTCAAGCAACTTTAGTTGGAAAGATGTGCTAGTTGAGCTAAAAGAAATTAAGTTGAGAATTGCAGAAAATTAAATAGCGAAAAAGTAAAGCGCAGAAAGTAAATTGCAGAATCTTAAATGGGGATTTGGGAAATAAGCATGAAGATAAATGGCAGAAATTAAAGAGAATGGGTAAGATTAGAAATGGGGGATTCATTGGGCTTAGGAGATGTTGCATTCTCCGGATCAAATTCATTCTCATCTCTTCCTCAATCAATACATTCATTAATCTCCTTGGCAATCTTAGGTGATTGGATCCCAATTCCTTAGCAACCCAATCTCTCTAAGATTGAACAATTGCCCAATTCCTTAATTTAATTGCTCATGGGAAGAGATGAAGTATGGTCACTGATTATACCACATGTATTTCCAAATCAAAGTGTTCGGAGGATTACATGTCACTATATCCGTCCAAACCCCAATTTGGTCCAACATGAGAAAGCATTTCTAGCATGATCTCCTCATCCCTTTTCCAAGGCTCAGAGGAGATCCAATTATGGAGAGTTTCTCTTCCAAGACAACTAACCAATTGAATTAAGATCGATAGCTTTCTAGTAAATCAAGAGAAAAAAAAGAGGAAGAAGAATGTAAACTATAATTGATCCATCAAATTACAACAGAGCTCCCTTACCCAATGAAAGGGGGTTTAGTTGTTCATAGCTCTGGAAATGGAAAATAGTAGAAAGGAGTACATTCCCCAGTAACTAGAAAAGTGAAAAAAAGTAAATATACAAGGTGTAGTTTTCCCAATTGCCCAGCTCCTTTCTAGTTCAAAACTACTCCTATATATACTACTCTTCTTGATCTTCTACTTAGTTCTTCAAGTCTTGGATATGGGCCTTTGATCTTGATTTAAAGCAGTTACAATCTTCAGTTGGCTCAACTTTGCTTACAGAAAAGTGTGAGTTAGGCATGGACGTTAGTTAGGATGTTAGTGGTGTTAACGTTAAGTGAGAATGTGGGTTCGAGAACGTTAGTGACGATCACCTTTTCCACTAACATTCCAACCCACTAGTGATCAACGTTAACTTCAACGTTAGTGGCACTAACATGACCACTAACGTTGCCATCTTGGTCCTTTGCAAATGTTATTGGCATTCACCTTTTTCAATAACGTTGGCTCTTGTGTCTTCTGCCCACGTTAGAGTTCACGTTAGTGTAACTAACGTGACCCTTAACGTGGGCATGCCTAAGCTTCGAGAGTGTTAGTGACACTTACCTTTGTCACTAACGCTCCAAATGCCCCTCCTTCCCACGTTAGAGTTCACATTAACTGGATTAACATGACCTCTAACGTGGTGGTGATTGCCATCTCCAACGTTAGAGACAAAGGTGAGTGTCACTAACGTTGGCCCATCATGCTTAGCTCCACGTTACTCTTCACGTTAGTGGTCTTAATGTGACCACTAACGTGGGCACTGATAAACCCATATTTCATGAGTTCTTTTGTGCTTAATTTGAGAGATTTATTCAATCCTTCACCTACCTATTCACATTAATTGCATGATTTTACTTTCCCTTCCTTATTATGTCATATTGTGAAAAACATGTTTCCTAAGCTTTAAAATTAATTGTTTTAATTACCTTTATTTCCATTCGATGCCATGATTAGTGTGTTGAGTAGTCTCAGGATTTCTAAGGCTGAATGACTTAAAGGATGAAAAAGGAAACATACAAAAATGGAAGGAGAAGGCAAAATGGAGCTTTAAGGGAACTGGTATCCACGCGATTGCATGGACGACGCGATCGCGTGCCAGAAGCGAAGAAGCAGCGACGCGGCCGCATGACTGACGCGACCGCGCGCCTCAAGTAGAACACCCACGACGCGGACGCGTGACCGACGCGACCGCATGGCAAGGAAAAGCTCCAGACGACGCGACCGCGTGACCCACACGGACGCGTGATAGAGGCCACGTATCAGAATTCACAGGATACGCTCCAGCGATTTCTGAAGCCCTTTTTGGCCCAGATCCAAGCACAGACAGCATAGATTAGAGGTTATAAAGTGGAGCAATGCATCCATTCAGGGAGAGCTCGCCAATTTCTAGTTTTCATGATTTAGATTTAGTTTAGAGAGAGATTCTCTCTCTCTCTTTAGGATTTAGGATTTCTTCTTGTTTTGAGAGTAACTCTAGATCCAGGTTTAATGTTCTTTTATTTTCAGTTTACTTTTATTTATTTATTTACTTTTAATATTTGAATTGATTTATGAATTATTCCATGTTACAGATCTCTATTTTGAATTAATGATATTTGAAGTATTTTCAGTTAAGATTGTTCTCTTTGATTTAAGTTACTATTGCCTTCCATCTAAGGTCACCTCTATTATTCTAGCAATTTTACTTTTTCCCCTTTTGGTTTTGGTTAAGAAATCAGTAACTCAACAGTTATTAAACTCAACATATTTGATAATCGTTATCTTGCTAATTGAGCTGAACTTAAGTAATCCCAACCTTTTCTTAGAAAATAAATAGGATTCAAAGTTCAATTTAATTAGTCCCTTGACTTTCCTTTGCTTTAGTAAAGGTTGACCAAGTGGAGTTTAGATTCAACTTTCCTTATAGTTGAGAGAGATAACTACATTGGACCTCCAATTTCTCATACCTTGCCCAAAAGTTTGCTTTACAGTATTTATTAATTTTTAATTGCCATTTAAATTATTTGTCATATAACATATTCCACCTTCCAAAACCCCAATTTACAAACTCAAAACCAATAATAAGAACATACCTTCCTCGCAGTTCCTTGAGAAGACGACCCGAGGTTTAA
>NC_029776.3:50593907-50617654 GCF_000817695.3 Arachis duranensis | reverse complement strand
TATAGACCGTCCTTTCAACATAACCTCGAATCACCACACTCACAAGCTTCTCTTCACCATTCGCCACCATATGATCCTTCCTTGCCCCAATACCAATCCAATCGTTCCCAATCATCACCACTTCCCTTTGTATCATGTCTAAGTCCAGCAAACCGCGAAGTAGAGGATCGCCTCAAAGAAACAGTAATTAAATTTCAAAAAACCGTTCAACAACTGGAGCAAGCATTAATTCAATGGGCTTCTAGGCGCTCAAATATACAAGGATCAACCACAGCTCCATGTGGACAGTCTAACGAAGAGCGTAGCATGAAAGAAATACTAGAGACTCCAGTGGACAAGACAGAGAATGAATTTGTACTAGAACAATTAGAAGAAGCTGTTGTTGTTCAAAAAGAAGAGTTGGTTGAAGATCTAGGAGATGCTGAACTTCCATGGAAATCAAGAGTTGAGGAGAACCCCATCAAGGACATCACAGTTGATGCTAAGGAGGATAAAGTACAATCTCCAAAGCAAGTCGTTTATGAGGAATCAGACGGAATAATCCAGGAAGCAATTTCCCTTGATGATGATAGTCACAAGTCTAGTTCTCTTAGTGACGAACTTGCATCCACAAGCGAATTCTCTGAGGTCGAAGAATCTTCCCCAAGTGAATATGAAGATGATGCGGAGGTAGATTTCTCTCAACCTCCAATCTATGACTCAAGTGATGAGGAAGACACAGAAGACTTTGACCAGGATACAGATACAATTGAAGATCCTTGCAAGGAAGTAGAGGAATTCACAGAACAGCACAAGGAAACGGAACTTACAGAACCACCAAAAACACCTATCCCAAGGCCATTACCACCTAATACAAGCTTCAAGTGGGTACAATCCTTAACTTTTAACTGCATTTTTTCACTTGAATATGGTTTACTTGAAACAGATGGCCAGCTTAGAGCTCTCTGCGACTTTAAGAGTAAGAGGGAAATGGCTCGTACTCAGAGCTGGTGCAAAAGGTTTAATAAGGTTCCACGCTTCACCTCGAAGTACACGGATTGGTATCATGCTCAATTGCATGGATCACGGAGGACGTTTGGTCACCACGGTGAGATTCTACCTCTTAACCCGCCCGAATGGAAACGTGTAGATCAAAACGGAGGCGGATTTAAAAGCAAGGCTCGGAATCATGGACTCTATCCTGACATTTGTCATCCCGGGAGCCTGAAAATCTGCTTGAAGCTGCTCAGAAGCTTCACATGCCTAGTTTGGGACCCCGAAGGCTATTGGCATTCCAAGCATTGGTGGAGATTTTTAGACGAATTTAAACATAAGCCGCCATAGCAGGAAGCTCTTCCAATGTCCAACTTAAGGACTTTAACTAAAAGTGCTAGGTGGGAGACAACCCACTAGGGTATGGTCGCTTCTTTTTCAATTTATTTCTTGTTTATTGTTTTCATTTTTCCTTTTTCATCTTAACATTAACCTGGAATCATGCATAGCATTCATGTTAATCATTGCATCCTACATTTTTCAGTTAAAAAAAACAAAAAGGTGCACGATGCGACCGCATGCCCCATGCGATCGCGTCGAATCGCGAAAAATACCACCCATGCGACCGCGTGATGCACGCGGCCGCGTGATATATATATCGGCGTAAGGATCCAACGAACAGAATGTTGGGCTGGAATCGTGCGGCCCTTGTGCGATTCGCACAAATTGGCCCACGCGATCGCATGTACCATGCGATCGCGTCACTTACCCAAACCGAATCCCACGCGATCGCGTCGCATGGATTGCCCATCACCCCAAAAGGAGACAGAGAGTTGCGCTGAAACAGCGCTGGAGTCGTGCGTTTAGCACGAATTCCAGCGGCGCGATCGCGCGACCCACGCGATCGCGTCACCACTCTTTTTCCCCTCTCATGCGATCGCGCTCCCCACGCGATTGCGTCCCTCTCATTTTTCACCCTAACCACGCGACCGCGTGCCCCACGCGGCCGCGTGGATCCGAAAATATAACCCCCCCAGCCATGCGAACCCTATCATTCGTGCAGCCCCCAACCCCCAACCCTCCTCTACAGTAGCCAGACTCTCAGCCCACCACCACCACAGAGACCCCAGCTACCATCCCTACAAGTGATGACACTCCTTCACACCTGGCTTGACCCCGATGCTTCATTTTAAGTGTGGGGAGGTCGTCATCTCTGGCGTTTATCTTGGTGAACCACTACATACTTTTCTTTTATTTTGGATACTTTTCTGTATTTTTCTCTTTTTTCTTTTATTTGTTAATTTCTGAGTACTTATACATTGCTACTTGTCTATTGTTACTCTATTTTCAGCATTTTGCATTTTTAGTTCATATTTTAAGTTATTTAGTTCATTAGTTTAGTTGCAATTCTAACTTATTAGTGGATCAATTAGTATAGTTTACCCTTTTGACATAAGATATCTTAATTATAGCTAAGTTTAAATTGACAAAAATAATAAAGAGTAAGCTAGGAACTTGAACATAATAAATTTAGATCCATAAAACCTTGTATATATAGCATTACATGATGTAGTTAAACTGACAACATTTTATCAAGGAGAAACATTAAAATTTCAAAGGCTACCCTAAATTACTTTTTAAGAGAATAATGAGAATTTTTAAACCTGCATGACATACATAAGTGATAAATGATTTTTCAGCTAGAGAACACATAGCTTGTGAGTTTTGAGCTTAACTGTATGGTTACATTCAAACCATAATTTTTATTCCTGTGTGTTCCAACCTTCTTTCTTACTCTGGTGTTCTTTACTTTGTTTTAGTCTATATGTCCGATTGCAGAATATAGGTACATCCCAAAATAATGATTGAGGCCATTATTTGATTTTAGCTCACTTACCCCAGATTAGCCTACCTTTTACATCACCTTTGTTAGCCCCCTTGAGCCTTTTAAAACCTCTTTATTCTATTTAGCCAAATTACTAGCCTTAAGCAGAAAAACAAAAGAAAATCCTAAGTGAATCCTTGGTTAGCTTAAGATAGAAAATTATTAATAGAGTAAAATGTGGGAAACCTTATGGGAACATAGTTGATAAAAACAAAAGGTAGAAAAATTAGAAAGAATAAAGCAACTCAAAAAATTTTGGGAAGCATGCTCATGAAAATTCAAATTAATTAAAATTACCATGTGTATTCAAAAAAAAAGGGGGTTATTTTTTTTTCAAGCATGTAAATAAGGGGATACAAAAAGAACTCCCCAATGCAAAATAAAAATAAATGCACATGGGATAAAAACAAGAACTGAAACATGAGCATGTCACATCAAAAGTGAGAAAATAGGGAGAATAGGTAAAGAAGCATTATTTTACTAAATATGTATGTTAGGTGAGATCTTAGTCTAATTAAAGATTCACTTATTAGCTCACTTAGCCTTATACATATATCCTTACCTTTACCTTGACCCCATTACAACCTTGATTAAAGATCTCATGAGTTTTGGTATGACTATGTTCTATAATTGTTGATTGGTTAGATGAAAAACAAAGTTATGGAAGGGAAGAATAAAAAGAAGAATAGAGTGATTAACCCAATAAACACTGAGTGATTAGAGAGTAAACACAAAATCCAGTAAGGGTTCAATAGCTCATTAACATTTATCTCTATTCAAATTAATAATTGTCTTGCAAGTTTTAATGTTTTCTTTCTCATCTCACTTGCGTTATTATTTGAGGGTTAGCTATATATGTCTATATAACTCCTTGAGAATGCGAAATAATTTAACTACATGTAGGCTTTATATATGAGTAGATAAATTAGAATTGCATGACTCATTAGGTAGATGCATTTAGAATAGGTTGCATTTCATAACATTCCATCACTTTAACCTTAATTATTTACCTTGGATTTAGCATGAGGACATGCTAGTGTTTAAGTGTGGGGAGGTTGATAAACCCATATTTCATGAGTTCTTTTGTACTTAATTTGAGTGATTTATTCAATCCTTCACCTATCTATTCAAATTAATTGCATGATTTTACTCTCCCTTCCTTATTATGTCATATTGTGAAAAACATGTTTCCTAAGCTTTAAAATTAATTGTTTTAATTACCTTTATTTCCATTCGATGCCATGATTAGTGTGTTGAGTAGTCTCAGGTTTTCTAAGGCTGAATGACTTAAAGGATGAAAAAGGAAACATACAAAAATGGAAGGAGAAGGCAAAATGGAGCTTTAAGGAAACTGGTATCCACGCGATCGCATGGACGACGTGATCGCGTGCCAGAAGCGAAGAAGCAACGACGCGGCTGCATGACTGACGCGACCGCGCGCCTCAAGTAGAACACCCACGACGCGGATGCGTGACCGACGCGACCGCATGGCAAGGAAAAGCTCCAGACGACGCGACCGCGTGACCCACGCGGACGCGTGACAGAAGCCACGTATCAGAATTCACAGAATACGCCCCAGCGATTTCTGAAGCCCTTTTTGGCCCAGATCCAAGCACAGACAGCATAGATTAGAGGTTATAAAGTGGAGGAATGCATCCATTCAGGGAGAGCTCGCCAATTTCTAGTTTTCATGATTTAGATTTAGTTTAGAGAGAGATTCTCTCTCTCTCTTTAGGATTTAGGATTTCTTCTTGTTTTCAGAGTAACTCTAGATCCAGGTTTAATGTTCTTTTATTTTCAGTTTACTTTTATTTATTTATTTGCTTTTAATATTTGAATTGATTTATGAATTATTCCATGTTACAGATCTCTATTTTGAATTAATGATATTTGAAGTATTTTCAGTTAAGATTGTTCTCTTTGATTTAAGTTACTATTGCCTTCCATCTAAGCTCACCTCTATTATTCTAGCAATTTTACCTTTTCCCTTTTTGGTTTTGGTTAAGAAATCAGTAACTCAACAGTTATTAAACTCAATATATTTGATAATCGTTATCTTGCTAATTGAGCTGAACTTAAGTAATCCCAACCTTTTCTTAGAAAATAAATAGGATTCAAAGTTCAATTTAATTAGTCCCTTGACTTTCCTTTGCTTTAGTAAAGGTTGACCAAGTGGAGTTTAGATTCAACTTTCCTTATAGTTGAGAGAGATAACTACATTGGACCTCCAATTTCTCATACCTTGCCCAAAAGTTTGCTTTACAGTATTTATTCATTTTTAATTGCCATTTAAATTATTTGTCATATAACATATTCCCACCTTACTTCCAAAACCCCAATTTACAAACTCATAACCAATAATAAGAACATACCTTCCTCGCAGTTCCTTGAGAAGACGACCCGAGGTTTAATACTCGGTTATCAATTTTAAAAGGGGTTTGTTACTTGTGACAACCAAAACGTTTGTACGAAGGGATTTCTATCGGTTTAGAGACTATATCTACCTGTTTTCCTCCACGTTAGCTACCACGTTAATGTACTTAACGTGGCAACTAACGTGGGCTATGATGGCATTGAAGGCATTATTGACGATCACTTTTTCCATTAACGCTACAAGCTTGTCCTCATTCCATGTTAGTGGTTACGTTCATTAGCTTAACGTGACAACTAATGTGGCTCTTTCTTGCTTCCTTTGTCCTGAAATCAAGCAATTAAAGTGCATCAAAGCGCTGTTCCAAGTCATGAGATTATGCATCATCAATTATATCATTCAATTCCTGCCTAATTCTCATGAAATCATGTAAAGTTCACAATGTTTGCTTGAATCAAGGTGTAAGTGTATTTTCATCTAAAACTTGCTTGTTTACTAAGAAAATGCATGAAACTAACCTAAAACAGTAAAAAAAAGGTCAATGAAACTGGCCAAGATGCCCTGGCATCACAACACCAAACTTAAAGCTTTCTTGTCCCTAAGCAAGTACTGAAACATAGAAAAAAATGAATGAAAGAACAAGATGAACAATCCATTGTTATAGAAGTCAAGTTCTTGGTTTATGGGGTTTCATGCATAGCAACTTGGGTTCATTCCTTCACTGGTCTTCAGGTCCTTATAATGCCCTTGAATACTTGCTTGATTTCATCGTTTAAGGTTTCTTATTTATTGATTCTTCCCTCTTTTCCAGGGTTTATTGCATTCTTTTTACGCTAAGTGCTCTGTGAGAGAGCGACTCTTTAAGGTAAGCTTTCAGCCAACACTCCCAAATCAGTTGGTTCAAGGTGCTAGTTGTTGAGACACCCCTAAGGACTTGGTGTCCAGCACCTCTTTGGGTTACTAAGTGCTCTGTAACAAAGGTTGCTCTTGATAGTGAACTTTCAGCTAATAATCTTGGGTTAGTTAACCCAAGTTACCAAGTGATAAGGCACCCCTGAGAGCTTATTCATCCAAGCATATCCCTTGCATAGGAACACCATAGACATATGCCTCAATATTCAAACCCTTGGTGCCTAGCCTTATTTCTTATTGTTTTCCTTTCCTTTTCAAACTCTTGTTGTTCTTTCTCTTTTCTTATTAGGATCATGTTATTTGGTTAGTATCAAAAGGATGTATTCCAAGCATGTGCTTTAGAGCATATAATTGCCTAATTACCTTATTGGTGAACCAACTTAGCTAATTAATTACCATACCACAAACTTAAGAGCTCACTTCACAAGATAAACCCACTCTTGATTTTCATAACATTTTCTTTTTAATTGACTTAAAAGGACAAGCATACATATAAGCAAGATGAAGATGAAAGCTAGGGACTTAGACCAAACACTTTAGACTTAAACACTGAAATCTTAAAGGCAGAATTGAAGGTTCCTAAGCTATTATGGAAGCATGTTCTATTTCATACATGATTTTCCTTATTTGAAACTTGAAAAAGATAAAACAAAGAGGGAACTCCACCACCTTTTACTTATTGGAATGCTCATGCTCTCTCCCTTGTTTGTCCTCTTTATGTCCACTTGCACTTCCTTGCATCTGATTCATTCTGGTTATTTTCCACTCTTCCAGTGCCTTCTTTACTAATTCATGACTCTTTTCGGCTCTCTCTCGTTCCACTCATGCTAATTCATCCTTTACATCCTCATACCTTGTGATCCCAGGGTGCAATACAGGCAGTTGTCCAACTAAGTATCCGAGCCTGGCTTGAGTGTTTACATGGTAACCGGTTTCACTCATATAGACTCCTTCCGAGAAGGCTTTGTATTCATCGAAGAGATCTGCCTGTTCTCTTTGTTTCCAATGCATCTCATGAATGTGTGCACCTTGATGTGCTTGGATTTTGATTAGCTTTTGGATGGCTTCTTGTTGTTGGTCTTACTTTTGGTTCAACTTGTGGAGGGATTCACCCCACTGTCTCCCTTGTTCCAGTTACTACTCCATCAATTGCTTTTGCCACTCCCCTTGTTGGTTTATCCATCTAGAGAGTGATTCTTCTTGGCGATCCATCATTTGCAATTGAAGCTCCTTCTGTGCCCCTTGATTTTCCATGTATTTCCTAGACAAGCCATTCATAGCTTATTGTAATTGATGCATGTCTAAAGTGGTTGGGGTTTGTTCCTCCGGATTTTTTCCTTCTCTCACTTGATGGGCTGGCCTCTTTCTTAGTCTTTGTTGAGGTAGGGGAGGTGCAACAGCATGCATCCATCGAAGGTAATTGGGATGCCGACTTTTATCCACTCGGGGTCTCCATCTTCGAACACCACCCCAGCCTTTGAACGCAGATGGAAAATGGTGCTAGGGTAGCCTAATCTTCCTCCATAATCACTTTTCTCAGCAAACTTCCGAATGCCCTGAGCTATGAGTTCGTGAACCTTGATCTCTCCCCCCTTGAGTATACATTGTACCATTGTTGCTCTCTTAAGGTTTACCTCTGAGTTGTTTCCGGCAGGGAGGATGGATCTCCTTACAATTTCGAACCACCCTTTTGCTTCAGGGGTTAGATCCCCTCTCTTAATGAATTTGGGTTTCTTATCTCTTACCCAATCTGCTCCTGGTATGTAGATATCTTTTACAATCTGGTCATAGTTGGGATTGCTATCTATTCTGGATTGATAGCCCTCTTCTTCGAATGGTATGATGCGTAGTTTTAACACCCTCATGATGCTCATGGGACTAAAATCCACTGTCATCCCTCTTACGAAGCTGATATAGGATTCATCTGCCTTATCATATCTGACCGCGTTTGCATAGAACTCTCTTATAAGAGTTGCGTTTACTCTTGTGACCGGATCAGTGAGGAGCTCCCATCTTCTCTTTACCACCTTCTCTGTGATTTCAGGGCACTCAGTTTTTGTGACTTGGAGGCCTAACTCATATATGATTTCTTTCTCAGCCATCCACCCAAATTGTAATGCATGGTAAAAGGTTCTAAATTTCTTCTCATCAAAAGGGGGTTGCTCCATAGGCTCCTTCCCTTTTCTTATTTTAGAGCTCGATGATGCCATGAGTAGGAATCGGTGTTGTGAAGGTGTAAAGTTTGGGAAGAAAGAAGAACAAGAGATGGAATGGACGGATGTTTGAATATGTAGAGGTATGGAGTGGGGGTCATTTATATAGGAGAATGATTGGTGATTGAAGGGTGTAGATTGATGGTACGGCTCAATAATGGATGGTTGGGGTTTGGCATTGGATGGGCACAAGGATTACTTCTTTTATGAATTGATTGGTTCGGTCTCCAAGGCTTTCCTACTCCCAATGTTGCATGGCAACACTTCCCAAGGTATTCCCCTTGAAGACAAGTGTGTAGTTCCTTTGGTGAAGTGGCCGAACCCCCCTTCAATTGGTTATCCCTTCAATTTCTTCCAACATTCCCTTCAATATCCTTGCAAGACAATAGAAAAGAGAGATTAGTTTGAATTGTGGTGGGAAGAAAAAAAATTTTGGATGCTAGCCACCCCCTTTTTTTATATTTGCTTTTGGCTAACTAAGAGCCATTCATGAATGCAAACCAACCGACAACTCAAGTGCTCATGCATGCAACGTTGGTGACACCAAACTTAGTTTGTGATCATGTGGTAAAAATTGATTTGATTAAGGCTCTAAGGTTGATGCAATATGAATTGTGTTCAAGCTCTCTTAGTTTGCCTTAAACACCAAACTTGGCATTCACTATATGCTGCATGTAGAGGTTCTTATAAGTGCTTGTCAAAGTTGGTTTAGAATTCATGAACCTTGCTTTATTAACTACTATCAAAGATTAAAAGGAAAGGATATAAGACATGGGTTGCCTCCCATGAAGTGCTTCTTTAACGTCATTAGCTTGACACCTGGCCTTTGTCAGGTTGGTTGGTAATGCTTCAAATCTTCCCCTCTTGTAGTGAATCTATCTCCATTGGCTTTGTTAAGAAGCTCCACATGTTCTAAGGAAAGAATCTTGCTGATGGTGTACACTTGAGGCAGCTGAGATAGGATGGTGGGGAGATGAGGTGGTATAGGTGGAATATAAGCAGAGACCACTTCATCTCCTGGAGAAAAATCCTCTGTAGGGATTTTCTTGTTCCTCCATCCCCTTGGGGCCTTTTTCCATGTTTCCCTCGATGTTACTTTGCCCCTTGTGGTTCCTTCTTTTAGGATAGTTTTGTTGCTTGTATCATGTGCTCTGGTGGGTTTAGCTCCTCTTGGGTTACACTTGGCTGTTGTTCCTTCTGACCACATTGCTTGTCAACCATAAGGATTCTCAAGTGTGATACTTGTGCTCTCACGCTTGTCCCTTCCATCAGTTCCTTATCGTGCTCTTCCCTTGACTCTTTGTTATCATGGTTTGCTTCTTGTGAGGGTTTGAAGACATTGAAGGTGAGTTGTTTATCATGTATCCTTAATATTAGTTCTCCTCGCTCCACATCTATAAGTGCCCTGGCTGTGGCTAAGAATGGTCTCCCAAGGATGATGAGATGGATGTGATTCTCTTTCATCTCCAAGATAACAAAGTCTGTGGGGAGGAAGTAGTTCTCAACCTTCACTAACACGTTTTCAACCACTCCTATTGCCTGTTTTTGAGTTTTGTCGGCCAGTTTGATGATTACGTCCGTGGGTGTTAGCTCATTGATTTGGATCTTTTTCATGAGGGATAGAGGCATTAAGTTGATGCTTGCTCCCAGGTCACAGAGTCCCTTATCAATCATTGCTTCTCCTATAGCACAGGGGATGTGAAAACTCCCTGGGTCCTTCTTCTTTGTAAGTGGCTCTGTTTGAATGAGAGCACTGCACTCCTTATTCATCACTATTGTTTGCCCACCCTTCAGTGAACTCTTTTTGGTTAGCAGCTCCTTTATGTACTTAATGTCTGAGGGCATCTACTGCAGAGCCTTAATGAACGGTATGTTCACATGAAGGGATGCAAACAGGTCGAGGAACCTTGAATATACTCTCCTTGCTACACCACCCTTGAGCCTTTGGGGAAAAGGTTCATATGGGTTTAGAGTCTCTTCTTTCTTTAGCTCCTCTTGATTTCTCTCTTCCTGCTTTTCCTTTGGATTGTTCTGGAAGTGTTTTGTTTGTGTGTATGCTTCTTCCACACTCCTCTCATCACTTAGAGTGATCATTTTGCATTCCTCCCATCTTACTTTCTTTGCTTTTCCTCTTGGGTTCTTCTCTGTGTCACTTGGAAAACATCAGTAGGTTTGGGAAATTTTTGAGATAGATACCCCACTTGGGACTCCAGCCTTTTGATGGTGTCTCCCTAGTTTTTGATATTGGCTCGCACTTCATCCTTGAACACTCTATTATCTTGGACTTCCTTACATATGTCTTCAAGTAAAGTCTCAATTCTGGAGAGTCTATCTTCGGTTGGTGATGGTGGGTTGAGGTTAGGAGGTTGAGAAGGGTGATTAGATGGGTGTTGATATGATCTCTGTGAGGGGTGTTGGTGAGTTGCATTGTTGTTGGAAATGTGGTTGTGGCATCTCTGGTCTTGGCCTTGGTCTTGATGGTTTCCCCAGCCAAAATTAGGGTGGTTTCTCCAACCAGAATTGTAAGTTTTGGAGTATGGATCATGGGTCTGCCTGGGTGAGTTCCCAACATAATTGGCTTGTTCCCAGTCACCTTCTTCTCCTGCATTCACTCCTTCTTGAGCTAGTGCTGAAATGATGGCTGCTGCAACTTGGTTTTCTTCCACCTTCTTGGTAAGGTCAGCTAACTGCTTGGTGATCATCTTATTTTGAGCCAGCAGTGCATCTATATGGTTCAGCTCCATCACTCCTCGAGTGTTACTCCTTTCAGAAGCATAGAAGTAGTCATTCTCAACTACAGTCTCAATGACATCTATGGCCTCTTCAATGGTCTTTTTCTTGTTTAGAGAGCCCCCTAACGAATGGTCCACGGCCTTCTTTGACTCGTAGGAAAGACCTTCATAGAAGATGTGTAGTTGAACACATTCATTGAACATGTCTGGTGGGCACCTTCTTGTTAAGTCCTTAAACCTCTCCCAAGCCTCATAGAGAGTTTCACCATCTTGTTACCTGAAGGTTTGTACCTCAGCTCTCAGCCTGTTAATTCTTTGAGGGGGTAGAATCTTGCCAAAAATTTGTTCTCCATATTTTCCCAATTTGTTAAACTCTCCTTCGAGAAAGATTTCAGCCATTTAGATGCTTTGTCCCTGAGTTAAAAAGGGAACAAAAGCAATCTATAGACATCCGGATGAACACCATTAGACTTCACAGTGTCACATATTCTCAGGAAGGTGGTTAGATGTTGATTGGGGTCTTCTTGGGCACTCCCTCCGAATGCACAATTGTTCTGAACAAGGGTGATGAGCTGGGGTTTTAATTCAAAGTTATTGGCATGTATGGTTGGCTTCTGGATACTACTTCCACAATTTCCTGGGTTTGGATTGATGTAAGAACCTAGAACTCTTCTCTCTTGCCCAGCATGATTCACAGGGCCCTCTCTGGCATGGTTGTGAGCTTCTCCTTCATGGTTATTTTCTATGTTCTCCTACATGTTTGTTTCAAAGTATTCTTCTTCTTCCTCAGCACCAACAACTCTTTTCCCTTTTGCTTCTCTCCTTAATCTAAGGAAGGTCCTCTCAGGTTCCGAATCAATGGAAGTTGAAGCTCCGCGCCTTCTCCCTGTCATACAACTAACAGAGCACATAGCAAGAAATAAAATAAAGAGATTATTCTCGTTAGAGTGGCTGTTAGTATGAGTGGTGCAATTTATCAAATAGTTAGTAGGTTAGTGAGCAGAATTGTAAATAATAATAAAGAAAAAGAAAACAAAGAGGGAAGAGGGGATGAGGAAGAAAATAACTGAAACTAAAGGTAATTGATCAGGTAAAATAAACAATCAAAAGAAAATGCTCAATCTAGTGAACTTCCAACTTAATCATTGTCGATACAAAATCAATCCCCGGCATCGGCGCCATAAACTTGATGCACGGAAACTTGTCTCTCAACAAATTTCCTTTCAGCAAGTATACCGAATTGTCGTCAAGTAAATACTCACAATAGAGTGAGGTCAAATCCCACAGAGATTGATTGATCAAGTAAAAACTCACTAGAGGAATGTTCTAGTTGAGCGAACCAGAATTTGATTTGAGGTTTGCAGAAAATTAAATAGCGGAAAAGTAAATAGCAGAAAGAGTAAATGCTAGAAATAAAGAACTGAATGTAAATGGCAGAAAGTAAATTGCAGAATCTTAAATGGGGATGGGGAAAATGCTCATAAAAATAGTGAGTTTTTACTTGATCAATCAATCTCTGTGGGATTCGACCTCACTCTATAGTGAGTTTTTACTTGACGACAATTCGGTACACTTGCCAAAGGAAATTTGTTACTAGATGAATTTTCTGTGCATCAAGTTTATGGCACCGTTGCCGGGGATTGATTTGTATCAACAATGATTATGTTGGAGGATAATTAGATTGAGCATTTTTGATTCTGCTGATTTAAAATTCTATTTGAGCAATTTAATTTCAGTTTCAGTTGTTTTTCTTCCCATCCCTTTAACCCTTTTATTCCAGTTGTTTACAAACTTTTTCACTCACCCACTAACTGTTTGATATATTGCTTCACTCACACTAACAGCATTTTTTTAACAAGAATAGTTTTTGTATGTATTTCATTGCTTGTGCCTTGTTGATTGTATGACAGGGAGAAGAAGCGGGGCTTCAACTTCCTTTGATTCTGAACCTGAGAGGACCTTCCTTAGATTAAGGAGGGAAGCAAGAGGAAAAAGAGTAGTAGGTGCTGAAGAAGAGGAAGAGTACTTCGAACCCAACATGGAAGAGAATTTGGAGAACAACCATGAAGAGGAGGCTCATAATCAAGGCCATGCCAACCATGCTGGGCAAGAAAGGAGGGTCTTAGGATCCTATATCAATCCTAATCCCGGAAACTGTGGAAGCAGCATTCAGAAACCCACCATACATGCCAACAATTTCGAGCTAAAATCTCAGCTCATCACCCTGGTGCAGAATAATTGTTCATTTGGAGGAGGTGCTCAAGAAGATCCTAATCAATACTTGACCACCTTCTTGAGGATTTGTGACACAGTGAAGTCCAATGGAGTCCACCCGGATGTATATAGGCTGCTCTTGTTCCCTTTTTCACTCAGGGACAAGGCATCCAAGTGGCTTGAATCCTTTCCAAAGGAGAGCTTGACTAATTGGGAAGAGGTTGTGAACAAGTTTTTGGCAAGGTTTTACCCCCTTCAAAGGATCAATAGGCTGAGACTTGAAGTGCAGACGTTCAGACAGCAAGATGGGGAGACACTTTATGAAGCTTGGGAATGGTTCAAAGATCTAACAAGGAGATGCCCACCAGAGATGTTTAATGAGTGGGTCCAACTTCACATCTTCTATGAAGGTCTTTCCTATGAGTCGAAGAAGGCTGTGGATCATTCATCAGGAGGCTCTTTAAACAAGAAGAAAACTATTGAAGAAGCCATAGATGTCATCGAAACAGTTGCTGAGAATGACTACTTCTATGCCTCTGAAAGAAGTAACACTAGAGGAGTAATGGAGCTGAACCACATGGATGTATTGTTAGCTCAAAACAAGATGATCACCAAGTAGCTAGCAGATCTTACCAAGAAGGTGGAAGAGAACCAAGTTGCAGCGGCCATCACCTCATCACCAACTCAAGAAGTAGTAAACATAGGAGAAGAAGGTGACTGGGAGCAAGCCAACTATGTGGGAAACTCACCTAGACAAGTCCATGATCCATACTCCAAAACTTACAACTCTGGATGGAGAAATCACCCCAACTTTGGATAGGGAAATCAACAAGATCAAGGCCAAGATCAAAGATGTTCAAATCCCAGCAACATAGCTCACCAACATTCCACACCTAGACCATATCAACACTCACATAACAACCCATCTCAACACCTATACCAAAGCCAACCTAACCATTCTTATCCCTCCAATCTCAACTCACCATCACCTTCTGATGACAAACTCTCAAGGATTGAGAACTTACTTGAAAGCATATGCAAAGAGATCCAAGACAGTAAAGCATTCCGAGAGGAAGTGCAGTCCAATATACAGAATCAAGATGCTGCCATCAAGAAACTTGAGACACAAATTGGGTACCTATTCAAGCAGATTCCCAGCCACAACCTTTGCAGCGATACTAACTCAAACCAAAAGGAGGAGTGTCAAGCTATCACCCTCAAGAGTGAGAAGGAACTGAAGGAATCATCTCAGAAACCACAAGAAGAGGGCTCAAATGAAAAAGAAGAAAAGCAAGATGGAGCTCAAGCTTCCATTTCAAGTTCGCAAAAAGAAGAAGGAATGTTGAAGCTAGACGCCCCAAGAGTCTCATACCCTCAGCAGTTGAGGAAGAAGGGGGATGACAACCAATTCTTGAGATTTTTGGAAATCTTCAAGAAACTCCAAATCAACATACCCTTTGCTGAAGCAATAGAACAAATGCCACTCTACACCAAGTTTTTAAAGGAGCTAATGACTAAGAAGAGAAGCTGGAAGAACAACAAGACTGTGATACTAACCAAAGAATGTAGTGCTATCATTCAGCATAAACTGCCCCAGAAATTGAAAGATCCTAGGAGCTTCCAGATCCCTTTTATTATAGGGCAAATCACAGTAGAGAAGGCTCTATGTGACTTAGGAGCCAGCATCAACTTGATGTCAGTAGCTATGGTGAGGAAGATGAAGACCGAGGAGGCTAAACCAACAAAAATGGCCTTACAACTAGCAGACCGATCGTTCAAGTTCCCTCATGGCGTAGTAGAAGATTTGCTGGTGAAAGTGGGAGATTTCATATTCCCAGCAGATTTTGTAGTGCTGGACATGCAAGAGGAAGCCAAGGCATCCATCATCCTGGAAAGGCCGTTCTTAGCCACTGCTGGAGCTGTCATTGATGTCCAAAAGGGTGATCTTACCCTAAGATTGCACAATGAAAAGATGACAATCAATGTGTTCAAGGCCATGAGTTACCCAACCAGAACAATTGGGGGAATGTATGAGGTTGGACGCACTTGAAGAGGAAGTGCAGGAGAGTTTTAAAGAGGAAGAACCTGAAGAGTTAACAGAGGAAGAGTCAACATCTAGTGAAGAGGTTGCAACAACAGAGATTTGCATACAACGTGCACAAAAGAAAGAGAATGAAAAGATAGAGGCACCCAAACTTGAACTCAAAGCACTACCACCCACCCTCAAATATGCATACTTAGGAAAGAATGAAAGTTACCCAGTAATCATAAACTCATCCCTCAGCCAAGATCAAGAGGATGAACTACTCCAAGTATTGCGAAAGCATAAAGATGCCATTGGATGGACCTTCGCTGACCTGAAGGGAATCAGTTCAGCCATATGCATGCATAAAATACTGTTGGAAGATAATGCCAAACCATCCATTCAATCCCAAAGGAGGCTTAACCCAATCATGAAGGAAGTGGTACAGAAAGAAGTTATGAAATTATGGCAGGGAGGAGTAATCTACCCGATCTCAAACAGCCCCTGGGTCAGCCCCGTGCATGTCGTGCCCAAAAAAGGAGGAATCACTGTAGTCCCCAATGAGAAGAACGAACTCATTCCTACAAGGACCGTCACAGGATGGCGGATGTGCATAGACTACCGGAAACTCAATGAGGCTACACGAAAGGATCATTTCCCCCTCCCATTCATGGATCAGATGTTGGAAAGACTCGCAGGACATGCATATTCTTGTTTTCTCGACGGATATTCAGGATATAACCAAATAGTGGTTGATCCTAGAGACCAAGAAAAAACCTCATTTACTTGCCCATATGGAGTGTTTGCCTACAAGCGCATGCCATTTGGGCTATGTAATGCACCTGCGACTTTCCAACGTTGCATGCTTTCTATCTTCTCTGATATGATAGAGAAATTCATTGAAGTTTTTATGGATGATTTCTCGGTATTCGGCGATTCCTTTACTAGCTGCCTGAATCACCTAGCGTTGGTATTGAAAAGGTGCCAAGAGACCAATCTGGTCTTGAACTGGGAGAAATGTCACTTTATGGTGACAGGAGGAATAGTCCTTGGCCATAAGGTTTCTAACCAAGGCATTGAGGTGGACAGGGCTAAGGTGAAACTTATTGAAAAACTTCCTCCACCTAGTGATGTCAAGGCAATTAGAAGTTTTTTAGGACATGCTGGCTTTTACAGAAGGTTCATTAAAGATTTTTCAAAGATAGCCAAGCCCTTGAGCAATCTCCTTGTATCCGACACACCATTTATCTTCGATGAAACATGCATGCTAGCATTCGAGAATTTAAAAAAGAGATTGTCCTCTACTCCTATCATTTTCCCACCAGATTGGAACTTACCATTTGAATTGATGTGTGATGCATCTGATTTTGCAGTTGGAGCAGTGTTAGGGCAAAGGAAAGATAACTTAGTCCATGTGATATACTATGCTAGCAAAGTCCTCAATGATGCTCAAAGAAACTATACCACTACTGAAAAAGAGTTGCTAGCAATAGTTTTTGCATGTGACAAGTTCAGATCATACCTCATTGGTGCTAAAGTGATTGTTTTCACAGATCACACAGCACTTAAATATTTGTTTGCCAAGCAAGAATCAAAACCAAGACTAATAAGATGGATCGTATTGTTGCAGGAATTCAATATTGAAATCAGAGATAAGAAAGGAGTGGAGAACAAGGTAGCAGATCACCTATCCAGAATCCGTCACGAGGAAGGTGGAACACATGATACAAGTGTGAACGAGCTCTTCCTAATGAGCAATTGATGACAATTCACAAAGCACCATGGTTTGCAGACATTGCCAACTTCAAGGCAACCGGGGCCCTACCTCCAGGGATTAATAAACATCAAAGATGAAAGCTCATAAATGATGCAAAATATTTTGTCTGGGATGAGCCATATCTCTTCAAGAAGTGTTCAGATGGAATCCTTAGAAGATGTGTCTTGGAAGAAGAAGGACGAGAGGTCCTATGGAATTGCCACGGCTTATGCTATGGAGGCCATTTTGGAGGGGACAGAACTGCAGCAAAGGTGTTACAAAGCAGATTCTTTTGGCCCACCCTTTTTAAGGATGCCAAAGAACTAGTAAAGAGCTGCAATGAATGCCAAAGATCTGGAAACTTGCCCAAAAGAAATGAGATGCCACAAAATTTCATCTTGGAACTGGAACTGTTTGATGTGTGGAGAATCGATTTCATGGGACTATTCCCAACCTCATATTCAAACAAGTACATCTTGGTAGCAGTGGATTATGATTATGTTTCCAAGTGGGTAGAGGCTATTGCCACTCCAACGAATGATAACAAGATGGTCATGAACTTCCTCAAGAAGAATATCTTCAGCCGTTTTGGAGTCTTCCGAGCACTCATCAGTGATAGAGGGAGTCATTTTTGTAACAGACCACTAGAAGCTCTCCTCCTACGATATGGGGTAAAACACAAGGTTGCCACACCTTACCATCCCCAAACAAGTGGGCAAACTGAGATATCTAACAGAGAGCTAAAAAGGATTTTGGAAAAGACTGTGGGTGCATCAAGAAAGGATTGGGCAAAGAAACTGGATGATGCTCTTTGGGCATACCAAACAGCATTCAAAACACCAATTGGAATGTCCCCATATCAACTGGTGTATGGGAAAGTGTGTCATTTACCACTGGAGCTAGAACACAAAGCTCTCTGGGGTCTCAAGATACTAAATTTTGACAGCATTGCTGCTGGTGCAAAGAGGATCTTGCAGCTGCAAGAGATGGAGGAATTTAGATCACAAGCCTATGAAAATGTCAAGATTTATAAAGAAAAGGCAAAGAGAAGACATGACCTGCATCTTGCACCCAAGAGTTTTGAAAAGGGGCAACAAGTACTCCTCTACAATTCCAAATTGAGACTGTTCCCAGGAAAACTTAAATCAAGGTGGTCCGGACCTTTTCTTGTCACAAAAGTCTCGCCATATGGACACATAGAAATCATGGATGAAAGATCAGAGAGGACTTTCACTGTAAACAGACAAAGGCTGAAGCATTATATGGGCAACATGGGGGAAAACCCCAGAGTAAAGTATCATCTCAAGTAATGGAGGAATCGTCAAACTAGCGACGCTAAAAGAGCGCTCTGTTGGGAGGCAACCTAACCTGAGGTAGTTTCGTTTTCATTTCCATTTCAATAAAGATCACAAGTTGTTTCCCCGGTATTGCGAAGAGCTAAGTTTGGTGTTCCACACCAAGACAATCCAAGAGTGAAAGTGTAATTCTAAGTTTGGTGTTCCACCAAAGATATTAGTTAGAATCACACTACACCCCCAAAACACATTGCTAGCTCCAACCAATCGGGGGAACCAATTAGTTGTAGTTTAGTCTTTAGTTAATAATGGTTTTGTTAACAACATGATATGAGGTTCTCTCCATGTATGCAAACTTTTGTACTGGGCAAGGAACTAAGTTTGGTGTTCACACACCAAATTCAGTTCAGAAGTTCACAAGCATACATGCAAGCTAACTATTTCTCAAGTGTTTCGGGAACAAGCAACTTCCAATAACTTTGCAGGAACCTTATGAGGAAATGGTGCACCTTCATCCAAGGAAGTGAGGTAGCAAAGACTATCGATGACGACAAAGAGGAGGACGATTAGAAACCATCACCCGAAGGTTGTATTGTTACTTAATTCCATATGTTGAGAATGTTAAAATTGGAAGTCCAAATGCACCTTTGATTAATAGCTACTCATTAGTTGGAACCCTTTCAATTCTGTTTTTAAGTCTCTCACAGCTTAGGTCAATGTTTACTAGTCTGAATGTCACTGCATATTTTCCTTACTTAATTGTATGCTTGTCCTTTTCAACCAAATGAAAAGAGAATGAGTGTTTTATAAAGGACCAGAGTGGAGTTCATATTATGGAGTAAGTTCCTATGTTTGTGGTGTAATCATAAGTTAGCTAAGTTGGTTCACCAACAAGGTGGGAAGACAACTATTTGTCCTGAATCCTATGCTTTGAACACACCCCATGAGACTAACTAAATAACAAGATCCTAATAAGAAAAAGGGAAAGAAAAGGGAAAGTGAAGAATAAAAGAAAAATAGCAAGAAAAGAGGCTAGGCACCAAGGGGTTGAGTCTTAAGGGATGTGTCTGTGGTATTCTTGTACCAAGGATCTGCTTGGAATACTAAGCTCTCAGGGGTGCTTTATCACCTGGTAACTTGGGTTAGCTAACCCGGGATTATCAGCTGAAAGTTCACTATCAAGAGCAATCCTTGCTACAGAACATTTAGTAGCCCAAAGAGGTGCTGGACACCAAGACCTCAAGGAAAGAAAATAAACAAACCATGTGCCTGTGGTGTGTATGTATGGGGGAGAGACTTGAGGAAGTAAGTCCTTAGGGGTGTTTCAATACCTAGCACCTTGAACCAATAGGTTCGGGACTGTTGGCTGAAAGCTTATTCTAAAGAGTTGCCCCCTTATAGAGCACTTAGCCTAAGAACACAAATAAGCCCTGAAATGACAACAAAAGGATCAATGAATAAAAGTCTCATGGGATGCAATCAAGTAAGTAGTTTAGGACATGATAAAGGTCTGAAAGCCAGTGAAGGAATGAACCTAAGTTGCTATGCATGAAACCACCATAAAACCAGGGACATGACTTCCACAAGAATGACTCATTTCTCTTGGAATTCCATTCATCATTCTCTTGTTCCAGTACTTGCTTAGGGATAAGCAAGCTTTAAGTTTGGTGTTGTGATGCCAGTGTATTTTGGCAAGTTTCACTGACCTTTCTTTACTGTTTTTAAGGTAGTTTCATGCATTTTCTTAAGAAATAAGCTAGTTTTGGGTAGATATTCACTTACATCTTGTTTCAAGTATACATTGTACATTTTACATGATTTCATGAGAATTTTGCATGAATTATATGACAAATTGGATGATGCATGTCTCATGACTTGGATTAGAACTTTGATGCACTTTGCTGCTTGATTTCAGGACAAAGGAAGCAAAGAAGAACCATGTTAGCATCACGTTAGTTCAACTAACGTGACCTCTAACGTGGAATGGGAGCTAGTTTGCAAAGTTAGTGAGAAAGGTAATCACCAATAACGCCCTCAAAGCCATCACAGCCCACGTTAAGAGTCACGTTAACTAAGTTAACGTGAACTCTAACGTGGAAGAATACAACATGGCCAACGTTAGTGACACTCTCTTTTGTCACTAACGTTGGACCAAGCTCATAATTGGCCACGTTAGTTGCCACGTTAACTTAGTTAACGTGGACTCTAACCTTGGAAAGCAAAAGAGAAGCCAACGTTTGTGACATTCACCTTTGTCACTAACGTTGGCCAAGCCTCCATGAGCCACGTTAACTCCCACGTTAACTTAGTTAACGTGGAAGTTAACGTGTATAAAGAGATAATGAGCCAACGTTAGTGACACTCACCTTTGTCACTAACGTTGGAGATGGCTAGCATTACTACGTTAGAAGTCACATTAGCCTACTTAACGTGGACTCTAACGTGGGAAGTAGGGGCACATTGGAACGTTAGTGACAAAGGTAAGTGTCACTAATGTTCTCGAAGGATTGGCATTACTACGTTAGAAGCCATGTTAACTTAGTTAACGTGGACTCTAACGTAAGGAAAAGCGGTGACTCATCACGTTATTGGGAAAGGTAAGTCCCAATAACGTATGCGAAGGGCCAAGAGGCAACGTTAGTGGTCACGTTAGTGCCACTAACGTTGAAGTCAACGTGATCATATTTGGGTAAGGAACGTTAGTGAAAAAGGTGATTGTCACTAACGTTCTCGAACCCACACTTTCACTTAACGTTGACACCACTAACGTCCTGAGCCAAAGTCCCTGCCTACTTCACATTTTCTCTCTGCAAGCAAAGCTAAGCCCAATAAAGAGGATAACTGCTTCAAACTCAAGATCCAGAGGCCCAAACCCAAGACCTGAAGAGCCAACTAGAAGATCAGAAGAGTAGTATATATAGGAGTAACTTTGAATTAAAAATGGATGGAAAACTTTAGGAGCTAGGGGGCATAGAACTACTCTCTGTATTTTTACTTTCTCTGCAACTTCTAGTTTTACTTTCATGATGTATTCTCCATCTTTGTTTTCATTTTTTAGAGCTATGAACAACTAAACTCCTTTCATTGGGTTAGGAAGCTCTGCTGCAATTTGATGGATCGATATTAGTTTTCATTCTTCTTCTTCTATCTTTTCTCTTGATTTTCACTAGAAAGCTTTCAATCTTCATCCAATTGGGTAGTTATCTTGGAAAAAAAGCTATTCTTACTTGGATCTCTTCGGAACCTTGGAAAAGGAATGAAGAGATCATGCTAGAAATGCTTTCTCATGCTAGATCAAATTGGGTTTGGATGGATATGTGAATATAATCTTACCAATACTTGATTATACCACATGCATTCCCAAATCAAGTATTGGTAGGATTATAATCACATATCCATCCAAACCCAATTTGATCCAGCATGAGAAAGCATTTCTAGCATGATCTCTTCATTCCTTTTCCAAGGTTCCAAAGAGATCCAAGTATGAATAGTTTCTTTTCCAAGATAACTACCCAATTGGATGAAGATTGAAAGCTTTCTAGTGAAAATCAAGAGAAGAGATAGAAAAAGTAGAATGAAAACTAATATTGATCTATCAAAATTGCAGCAGAGCTCCCTAACCCAATGAAAGGGGTTTAGTTGTTCATAGCTCTAAAAAATGAAAACATAGATGGAGAATACATCATGAAAGTAAAACTAGAAGTTGCATAGAAAGTAAAAATACAGAGAGTAGTTCTATGCCCCCTAGCTCCTATAGTTTTCCATCCCTTTTTAATTCAAAGTTACTCCTATATATACTACTCTTCTGATCTTCTAGTTGCCTCTTCAAGTCTTGGGTATGGGCCTCTGGATCTTGAGTTTGAAGCAGTTATCCTATTTATTGGGCTTAGCTTTGCTTGCAGAGAGAAAATGTGAAGTAGGCAGGGACTTTGGCTCAGGACGTTAGTGGTGTCAACGTTAAGTGAAAGTGTGGGTTCAAGAACGTTAGTGACAATCACCTTTTTCACTAACATTCCATACCCAAATATGATCACATTGACTTCAACGTTAGTGGCACTAACGTGACCACTAACGTTGCCTCTTGGCCCTTCGCATACGTTATTGGGACTTACCTTTCCTAATAACGTTATGAGTCACCCCTTCTCCTTACGTTAGAGTCCACGTTAACTAGGTTAACGTGGCTTCTAACGTAGTAATGCCAATCCATCGAGAACGTTAGTGACACTTACCTTTGTCACTAACGTTCCAATGTGCCCCTACTTCCCACGTTAGAGTCCACGTTAACTAGGTTAACGTGGCTTCTAACGTAGTAATGCTAGCCATCTCCAACGTTAGTGACAAAGGTGAGTGTCACTAATGTTGGCTCATTATCTCTTTATCCACGTTAACTTCCACGTTAACTAAGTTAATGTGGGAGTTAACGTTGCTCATGTGGCTCTTGGTGGTTCAACCCAACGTTAGTGACAAAGGTAAGTGTCACTAACATTGGCGATCAATTGCTCTTTCCACGTTAGCTTCCACGTTAACTAAGTTAACGTGGGAGTTAACGTGGCTCATGGAGGCTTGGCCAACGTTAGTGACAAAGGTGAATGTCACTAACGTTGGCTTCTCTTTTGCTTTCCAACGTTAGAGTCCACGTTAACTAAGTTAACGTGGCAACTAATGTGGCCAATTATGAGCTTGGTCCAACGTTAGTGACAAAGGAGAGTGTCACTAACGTTGGCCTTGTTGTATTCTTCCACGTTAGAGTTCACGTTAACTTAGTTAACGTGACTCTTAACGTGGGCTGTGATGGCTTCGAGGGCGTTATCGGCGATTACCTTTCTCACTAACTTTGCAAACTAGCTCCCATTCCACATTAGAGGTCACGTTAGTTGAACTAACGTGAATGCTAACGTGGTTCTTCTTTGCTTCCTTTGTCCTGAAATCAAGCAGCACAGTGAATCAAAGTTCTAATCCAAGTCATGAGACATGCATCATACAATTTGTCATATAATTCATGCAAAATTCTCATGAAATCATGTAAAATGCACAATGTATACTTGAAACATGATGTAAGTGAATATCTACCCAAAACTAGCTTATTTCTTAAGAAAATGCATGAAACTACCTTAAAAACAGTAAAGAAAGGTCAGTGAAACTGGCCAAAATGCCCTGGCATCACATCTAACGTGGTGGTGATTGTCATCTCCAATGTTAGTGACAAAGGTGAGTGTCACTAACGTTGGCCCATCATGCTTAGCTCCATGTTACTCTTCACATTAGTGGTCTTAACGTGACCACTAACGTGGGCACTCTTGGCTTAATCCAATGTTAGTGACAAAGGTGAGTGTCACTAACGTTGGCGATTGCTTCCTCCCCCCTCCCCCCCCCC
>NC_029776.3:50578889-50593866 GCF_000817695.3 Arachis duranensis | reverse complement strand
CATTCACTTTTACCACTAAGGTTGGAGCTTCTCTTTTCCTCCACGTTAGCTACCACATTATTGTACTTAACATGGCAACTAACGTGGGCTATGATGGCATCTAAGGCGTTATTGGCGATCACTTTTTCCATTAATGCTACAAGCTTGTCCTCATTCCACGTTAGTGGTTACGTTAATTAGCTTAACGTGACAACTAACATGGCTCCTTCTTGCTTCCTTTGTCCTGAAATCAAGCAATTAAAGTGCATCAAAGCTCTGTTCCAAGTCATGAGATTACGCATCGTCAATTATATCATTCAATTCCTGCCTAATTCTCATGAAATCATGTAAAGTTCACAATGTTTGCTTGAATCAAGGTGTAAGTGTATTTTCATCCAAAACTTGCTTATTTATTAAGAAAATGCATGAAACTACCCTAAAACAGTAAAGAAAAGGTTAGTAAAACTGGCCAAGATGCCCTGGCATCAATGCCAAAGTGAGATGATTGAGCTGGCATGCCACGCTTTCGATATAAAGTGGCACGCCTAGCTTTATTTGGCCTCCTTAGGTGCTAGCGTGCCACGCCGCATCACTCAAGTGGCACGCCTTAGAGGGACTTCTTGAGCTGGCGTGCCACTCCTTTGATACCAAGTGGCACGCCGAGCTTTTGCATTGTCTCCTTGTTCACTGGCGTGCCACACCTTGTTGCTTAAGTGGCACACCCATTCAATTGTGGGTCTTATAGGCTTGGCGTGCCACGCCTTGGTCCTCAAGTGGCACGCCCAAGTGAACTCTGGGGCTGGTGTGCCACGCCTTCGACACAAAGTGGCACACCATAGTGATGGTTCTTTTAGTAACGAATTGGCATGCCACGCCCTGCTTCTGGCGTGCCACGCCCCTTTGGTGGTCTTCATTTTTGCTCTCTGGAATGTTGTACCAGCATGCCACGCCCAGCTTCTGGTGTGCCACACCAATACATCTTTGTGGCGTCTGTTCCAAGTGGCACGCCTGCTTCACACGCCCCACTTGTTTTGTTGTTTTCTTTCCCATTTTTGATGTCTTCTCCACCTGAAATCTAGCACAAACTCATTTCAAAGCAATGTATTATGATATTCATCAATTAAGGCATGAATTGCAATGATCAAATGAGATTATGCCTCTTTTGTGGTCCTTTTTATGCAAGAAAAATGGTAGATGATATAAGTCATCACAACACCAAACTTAAGCTTTGCTTGTCTTAAGCAAATCAATGTGAGTGGTCTTTTTGGTTAATTGAGTCTTGACCTTGAATGGATGCAATATAACTAGGAATTGGACTAAGTGATTAACACATGCATGAGTGCTTTGAATATCACAAAGAGCTCCTAGATCCTTAAGGGTTTTTCCAAGTATGTGTCTTAGGGGTCCTTTTCATTGATTGTCACCTTGAAGTAGTAAGGGTTAACTCTTTCTTTCTCTTTTGTGCTTCTTTTCTGTTTATTGACCACGTCTCTAAGTGTTTTGTCTCAAGACAACCCTTTAGTTAGGCTTTCAATCAACACTCCCAAGCCAGTTGACTTTAGGGTGCTAGGTGTTGAAACACCCCTGAGAATTTACTTGCCCAGGCCTCTTCTTGACACATCTTCACCACAAGCATCTACTAAGGGTTCTAACTCTTTTTGAGTTTTTCAATTTTCTCTTCCCTCCCTAGTAATTGATGCTCAGAGCCTTGGGTCTTTGTTGCTTACTACTTCTTGGTTCAATAGATATTTAAGGAACACCCCTCAACTTCTACTTGTCATGCCTTCTAGGACTAGTTACTTTTCATGACTCATTTTTTTCTTTTCACTTTATTCAAGGTTCTTCACTTAGTCTTTTGTTCCTTAGTTCTTTTGAATAAGCTTTCTTGGTCTTAGTCTCATTTACTCTTGTTCTTACACACTTACAATAACTCTTATGGAGACAAACTCTACTTTATTGATGAAAATAAAGACTACAGTTATCATTGCATTTTCTTTCTTGCATGTCAAAGGACTCTCAAAAGACTTCAAGCAAAATAAAACATAAACTATCCTAAAATTATCAATTATTCTCAAACATAAAGTGAACAGATAAAAACTTAAACAGAATTCAGAAATTTGGGAAATGTCAACTATGGAACTCAACAACCTTATGCAGCTTCTTTAGTTCATTGGCCCCTGATGCAGCGGAAATTGGTGAATTAAAAATTACTAAAATGTGTACGTTGCAAGTATAGTTCTTAACTCACTGGAAATCCACTTATCAATTTAGAAATATGTCACAGAAATTCAAATTTTAAATACTGAGAGTATGAATCCCAGGTCGTCTCCCAACGAGTTGCAGAAAGGTATGCTATTTTATTAATCAGATGTTTTCAAAAAGGTTTGAGTTGAATAACAGGAATTTAAATTGATGAATTTGAACAATGTAAATAAAAGCCTTGACTAGGAGTTGATTAGTTGGAATCCCTATTACAGTTGGAATACTCTCAAGATTAATTGATAATTAAAAGTTATTCTGTTTTGTTATCCTTTACTAGGCAAAGGAAAGTCAAACAGGTTGGAATGCTACGTCTGTTCACAAATTGCAACCCACTTAATTAAAAGGGATTGGTTTTAATGACTAGAAGGCAATCCAACAGTAACCCAATTATAATCCTTCTTTCAAGCCTTCCAACTCAATTAGTTCCTTTCAATCAACTCCCCATCAAGTTAGGGAACTACTCGCTCATTGTGAATGCAAAATTCAAAACATATGAGAAGAATTTAAAGAAAGACATTGTAAATAGAAATTAAAAATAATCCAATTAAAATAAGAATAATCCTTATATAGAATAAATCCTAATAATATTCCAATGGTAAAATTAACAAAGCAAAGGACATGGAAGAGTAAAGCCAAGTAAAGAAAACGAACTAGAATGACAAAGTCTTGATGAGGTAATGACTCTTCTCAATATACCAATGCAAAAGCAGTAGAAAAATAATATCCTAAGAGTACCAATTGTGTAGAGAGAAAACCTAGAGGAGGAGTAAAACTAGATCTAAAAACTCAAAACTGTGTAGAATGAATGTTGTCCTTCGTTTCTGCATGTTCTCTGGCTCTAGTCTGCTGGTCTGGGCCGAGAACTGGGTCAAAACAGGGCCCAAAATCGCCCCCAGTGAAATCTGCAGATTATGTAGATCGCGCATGTCACGCGATCGCGTCGTCCACGCGGACATGTCATTCGCGTTTTTCCGTGCCGGCGTTCGCGTCGTCCACGCCTCCGTGTCACTTGTGCTTTTCCTTTTCGCGCGGTCCGTGAGCCATGCGGACGCGTCACTGTGATTTCTCCTCTTTCGCGCGAACGCGTGAGCCATGCGGCCGCGTCACTTCTCGCTGGTTGTCTCCTTAATTTCTTGTGTTCCTTCCATTTTTGCCAGCTTCCCTTCCAATCTCCAACTCATCCATGCCCTATAAAGCCTGAAACACTCAACACACAGATCACGGCATCGAATGGGATAAAGGAGAACTAAAATGCATAATAAAAAGTCTCTAGGAAGCAGTTTTCAACCATGTAATAATTCCAGGAAGGAAATATAAATGCATGCTAAATTAATGAATAAGTGGGTAAGGATCATGATAAAACCACATAATTATACACAATATAAACCATAAAATAGTGCTTTGTCAACCTCTCCACACTTAAACATTAGCATGTCCTCATGCTTAATTGAAGGAGATAAGATAAATGAGTATGAACATGTAGAAATTCATGCAATGCAATACAACCTATATTTATACAAATGCAACTATATGATTCTTGCCCACTTGATCAAAAGTAAACAAGCTCTTCAAAACAATTACAAATCAAATTCCATTAATTCTATCACTATACAGTAAAACAGATAAAATTGCAAGAAGATAACTCGTGAAAGTAGGGAACATGAAAATTTAAGTATAGAACCCTCATTGATGATGTATATACGCTCTAGTCCCTCTAGTGTATAAAGTAATCACTCTATCCTTCTCTAATTATGCTCTCTAACTTTTGTTTTTCACCTAACCAATCAACAATAGTTAATATGCCAATGCAAACATCATGAGGTCTTTTTAAGGTTGTAATGGGGCCAAGGTAAGGATAGGGATACATATATGGTTAAGTGAGCTTATAAATTGAATCTTTAATTAACCCAAGCTTTAACCCAATCTATATATTTTATATAACCTTAGAATTCTTACCTAGCTACCTAGAATTCCCTTTTACCTTCCATACTCATGTATCAAAATTTTTTTTTTATATGTGTGCATTGATCTTTGAATTTTTAATTTAACATTTGGATAATTTTGTCCCCTTATTCATTAAATATAGCTTATCAATGCACATAGATTTGTAATTCTTATAGCTTCACATGAGTAGGTAACTAAATTTCCATTATATTATCATGATACATTCCCTTAACAATTTTTGTTCCCACATATTCCCATACTTAACTAGCATACACAATTCTATCTTAAACTAACCAAAGATTCAATTTGGGATATACAATTGTTTTTCCGCTTAAGGCTAGTAATGTGGTAAAATACAGAACAAATGGGATTTAAAGGCTCAAAGTGGTTAACAAAGGTAATTGAAAAGGGTAGGCTTAATTAACAAATGGGATTTTAAGGCTCAAAGTGGTTAACAAAGGTAATTAAAAAGGGTAGGCTTAATTTGGATAAGTGAGTTTAAACAAATAATGGCCTCAATCACATGCAAGCATATAAACATAATAACTATTGGACATATAGGATGAGACAAAATATAGATTACAATCATAGAGAAGTAAACACACAAGAATAAAATAATCATGGTTAAATAATGTAACCATGCATAAAGGCTCAAATTTTCACAGGTTGTGTGTTCTTTAACTCAAAAAATCATGTTCCAAATACAATTTCAAGCAGCTTTATCCTAAAAATTAGGATCAGAATTAGTGAAATTTTGTTCTAAAGATATATTTTTTTAGAAGAAACTTATTGTCTTTTCAATCATGTAGAACATGCATGCAACTAACCTATTCTAAGAAAAAGAAAATCTAACTAAAATATCCTAATTTAATGGTGCTAGGGAAGAGAATTTACCTCCGAAAGTCAGGTACTGACCGACCTCCCCACACTTAAGTCTTTGCACCGTCCTCGGTGCCATCTGTCAGGAATAATGGTGGGCTGGTGGCAGTGTCTCCACAGTCGGGGCTGTCATGGCTCCCTGTGCTGGTGAAGGACATGGAGTCCGGGGTGGCTGAGTCTCTGCAATCTCCTCGAAGCAGCTCCCTGAGGTGTTTGAATCGGCGTTGATTGCGGCGCTCACGGAGCTTTGCTTTCTTTTTATGTTGGTCCAACCGCTTCCGTATCTGATGTAGCAGTTGACTAGTAGATGGTGGAGGAGCTGTAGCATCCTCTGTGGACTGGCTGGTAGTAGCAAGTTGTGGCCTGAGATATTTCCCGTGAGGAACATATTGATCATCCCGTGGGAGAATGGCTTTGGTGTCCCCAGCTCTGTAGGATACTCCAGCTGCTGAGATGAGATCAGAGACCAATGTGGGAAAAGGTAGGTTGCTTGCGATCTGCACATGTTCCATAGCATTCCGGATATGTCACGGTAAATTGAGAGGCTGGTCTGTAAGGATACACCATAGTAGAACGGCCATGTCTGCGGTGAAGGAGGACTGATGAGTACTCGGGAAGACGTAATGGGGCATGATCTGTGCCCATACATGAGCCTCTAAGGTAAGGGCGGAAGCCGAGATTCCTTTAGGACGGGAACGATGGTATCCGAAGATCCATTCGCTACCAGGGCGAGCAATAACTTTGAGAACAGCGTCCCAGTCAAAAGTGTATGCCTGGCGCTTGGTTGCGGCTCTCTGAAAAGTGTCCAATCCTTCTAGAGCAGGTGGGAGATCTAAGGCTCGCTGTAAGGCTTCTTCTGTAATGGGGACTTGCTTCTGGCGTAAATAGATGGACTGCAGAGTCGGCAGGTGGAAGTTGGAGTAGAACTCAACAACCCAAAAAAGATTAACCTGTCGTGGCTGTCTCAGTAAAAATCCCCAATGTCTATGTGCAATTTGTGGCTCAACAAATTCAGCGATATGAAGCGGAAGGATAAGAAGGTGTTCGTTGTTGTAATTTCGAGTTGCCAGAATAGGGAACATCTGCTCACAGTAGCGATTTGGGAATCGTGCAGTGTCCTTGGCTGGGAAGGCTCGTTCCTTTTCATCAACCTTGATAATCCTTTTAATTCTCTTTGTTAAGGGATTGACTGTAGTTGAAGAAGGTTTTGCCATTAATGCTCTCTTCATTCCTTTCCTTGCTGTGGGTTTAGGGGTAGCCTTCTCTTTGCCTTTCTTGGTGGCCATTCTGAAAAAGGGAAGAGAAAGTAAGTTAGATCCAAAGAAACAAAGCAAGGAAGGAGATGGAGTGGGTAATAAACAGTGCACGGTGAAGATGAATGAAAGAAACACATGGTCTAGACAACATGTGAAAAGATCAAGAAAGGAAATAGGATAGGTGCATAAAAAGGGAAGTAGATGCAAGATGATTATTGGCATGCCGGCAAGGGCATGAGTAGCATAGATCAAGCATCACTTCGTAACAAATTAACAATTTGTATTGGCAATTAAATTGGATTAATAAAATAGTAAAGGAATTTTTGTGAAAAACATGCATGGAGTAGTAGAATAGGATAATGTAGAAAAGTGCATGATGCCATATGGGCCTTTTCACAAACACATAGCATGCATGGTAAATAAGGCATAGAAAGTATTAAAGTAAACATGCAAGCAATCCTTTTTTGAGAATAAGATATAAGTGCCAAACAAATTACAATAATCCACAAGCAAATAATGAGGAATGATGGCTCAAATAAATATGCTAGCACCATGTAAAAAGGAAATAAGAAGAAAGAAAATAATGATAAAGAAAAGAAAAAGAAAAGGAAAGAAAATAACGTCTAAAAGAAGAAGAATGATAAAAAGGGAGAAAGGGAAGAAGAAAAGAAAATCTTGTTAATCGAGGTGAGAGAAAGAGAGAGTGAAGGGTGGGATAGAAGATAGAAGGGAGAAGGGAGAAATAAGGAGGGAAAAAAAATTAGGATTTGGAAGAGAGAAAGATAAGATAATTTGGCAGTTTTGGTGGAGCTGTGCGGCGCAAGCGATGCGGCCGCGTGGAGCACGCGTTCGTGTGATTGCGCTGTAAGGTAGTTGACGCGGTCGCGTCAGTCGCGGTCGCGTGACCCATATTGTGCTTCTGGCGCGAGTACAGCCTCGCGGCGGCACAACTCTGTTCAAATTGATAAATTTGCCAAAATTGGGGTGACGCGATCGCATGGGGCATGCGATCGCGTGAGTGGACTTTTAGAGGAATGTGATGCGGTCGCGTGGGGCACGCGGCCGTGTGGGTAGAATTGTGCGTTCAGCACCAATCCAGCACCACTCCAGCACAATAATTGGTTGTGCACCCTTTTACGTCGAAATCCAAGGCACGCGGCCGCGTGGGGCATGCGATCGCGTGGAAGGCCAGGATCGCATGTTACGCAAACGCGTCAGTGACGCGGGCGCGTGGGATGATCTGTGCTATTGGCATGCCTCCAGCCACGCTCCGGCGTAACTCTCTGTACGCTTTTTATTTTCTCACTTATTCTTGCGACGCGGACGCGTCGCTGATGCGGTCGCGTCGCGTAGCTCTCTTTTTTTTAATATATATAAAATGCGAATGTAGATGCATGAAGGTGCTAATAAAGAGAAGAGTTATTGACTAGGAAAAACTAAAGATAGAAAGAAAAGAACGATCATACCATGGTGGGTTGTCTCCCACCTAGCACTTTGCTTTAACGTCCGTAAGTTGGACGCTCCAGTAGCTCAATCTTCTGGCCTGTGGGGATCTTCCAAGAGGAAGATCTCAAGCTCCTTATTTTTCTGCAGCTTCTCTCTATGGTACAGCTTCAGATGTTGTCCATTAACTTTAATAAGTTCAGAGTGTGAAGGGTGGCTTAGGTGATAAACTCCGTATGGTTCGGCCTTCTCTACTCTGTATGGACCTTCCCATCTCGATCTCAACTTGCCTAGCATAAGTCTTAGTCGAGATTTGTAAAGGAGGACTAAATCCCCAGGTTGGAACTCTTTCCTCCTAATGTGCTGATCATGTACAGCCTTCATCTTTTCCTTGTATATTCTTGAGTTCTCATAAGCTTCTAGGCGAAGGTTCTCCAGTTCTTGCAGTTGCAACTTCGTTTCAGCTCCAACTTGCTCAATTCCCATGTGGCACTCCTTGACTGCCCAAAAGGCTCTGTGCTCTACTTCAACTGGGAGATGACAAGCTTTTCCATAAACTAAGCAGAAAGGGCTCATCCTAATGGGTGTTTTGTATGCTGTCCTGTATGCCCATAGTGCATCTTGCAGCCTGGTGCTCCAGTCTTTTTTGTGAGGTTTGACTATCTTCTGCAAGATACGCTTTATCTCTCTGTTTGACACCTCGGCTTGCCCATTGGTCTGAGGATGGTATGCTGTTGCAACCTTATGAATTATCCTATGCTTCTTCATCAATCCTGTTAGTTTCCTGTTACAGAAATGGGTGCCTTGATCGCTCACGATTGCTCGTGGTGATCCAAAGCGGCAAATAATATGGTTTCTCACAAAGGAAACAACAGTGTTAGCGTCATCAGTGCGGGTGGGAATTGCTTCCACCCACTTAACAATATATAAAATTAACCATTAGAATTTGGGAACGGACTCATGAAGTCAATGCACCAAACATCAAAAATTTCACAAAAAAACATAAATTATTGAGGCATCTCATCCCTCCTGGATATATTACCAAATTTTTGGCATGGAAGACAAGATCTACAAAACTCAGCAGCGTCTCTAAAAAGAGTAGGCCACCAAAATCCACAGTCTAAGATCTTTCTAGCTGTTCTTTGAGGGCCAAAATGTCCTCCACTCTCAGATGAGTGACACGCCTCCAAAATGGACTGGAATTCTGATTGAGGTACACAACGTCTAATTACCTGATCAGCACCATATCTCCACAAATATGGGTCATCCCATATATAATATTTAGACTCGCTTTTTAGCTTGTCCCTTTGATGCTTAGAAAAATGTGGGGGAAATGTGCGGCTAACTAGATAATTAGCTACAGGTGCGTACCAAGGTGCTACCTGTAACGACCCAACTTCCAGAACGTCATGATCGTACTGAAAGTAAGGCGTTACCAACCTGCTCTACTTTATTAACTATTTACTATTGAGCCTCTAGTTCGATATTGCGATCCAGTTTTAGTAAAAATACCAGAAAATTTTGTTTTTGATAATTAAAATCATATAGCAAGCATCACCAAGTAATAATAATCACATAATTATTAATAATAATATCTGTCATACAAAAGATTTCAAATAAAACTCACATACAAATCCTACCCCTCTGTATAAATAAAAACCAAAGTAACAAGGGCGAGGGAAATTCTATGAAAATAACTCAAGTTATAAACTTAACTCATGAATAAGATCTATAATCGCCTGCAGCTTCAAACGGAGTCTTCGAACCTGTGTCACTGAAAGGGTGGAAGATTTTGGGGTGAGAACAAACCACACGTTCTCAGTAGGAAATGGGAATGCCGTAAAAGTAATGAAATAGAATGCAAATAATTAATATACTCAAGGAAACTATATTTTTGTCAAACCTTTTTGAAAATACTATTTTTGGTTTTACTTTAACTAACTATTTACCTCTTTTAAAAACCTAAGCTCAAAACAAATTCCAAAATATAAAACTGGTCACTTTAAACATTTTTCAACCACATAATTAATTTTCAATCACAACGTCAATTCTTAATCATCATCATACACTCACCAACTAATAGCACTAACAAAAGATTCAATTCAGCACACAAACAAGTCACAGCAAGGTAAACAGCACAATCACAGGGAAGTACAACGAACAAACCCAATCAAATGCAAATGCACACACAAGGATGATGCATGTCTAGTCCTAGTGCAGGTAATGAGCTCATCTGTCGGTTACTAACCCGCTCCCGACATTATCCAGCAACCTCTGTCTGGATAAGGCGTTCCTATTGGCTATACCCCTGTGTACAGGAAATAACCCCTCTGCCACCACAGGGTCCACTGCACGCAGGAAATAACACATCTGCCACTGCAGGGATGTACGCCGACACACCTTCTGTATACAGGAAATAACCCCTCTGCCACTACAGAAATGGAACAGGTGGTCACGGTACTTCTGTAGGCAGAAAATAACCCCTCTGCCTTACAGAAATAAAATTGGATCTGTACCGTAGGAAAGCGTTCTCAGTAATCATACCATTATCTATCTGACTGCCTCACTGCAGCAGATGATCATACAAGTATATCTGGAGTTGCCTTAATGCAACAAATGAATAAACACATCTCAGGAGTTGCCTCAAGCAACAAATCAATATCTCTTGGGTTGCCTCAAGCAACAAATGACCTTTCAACAGGTACTCTGCTTTTTTATTCTCTTTTGTAATTATAAATATGCAAGCGGGACAAAACCCACGTCCTTGCCCACAATCCAGTATACCAAATAATCTTTTCTTAAAAGAATCATTGAAGTTATTATCATTAGATAAGCCTTAAATATTGATTTTGGTTAAGTCTTTATTTTTATAAAAATTTGGACATAATCTCCTTTAAAAATAGGACTTAGCCACCCTTACGGGTCCCAACCAAACAATTTACCAAACTCTTTTCAACCTTTCCAATATCAATTCAATTCAGAGACAAGCAAATTCCAACATTGAATCAGCCATATAATGCTAAGGTTCATCTTTAATTTTATGAACTCATAACTATCACTCAAGCATTCTCAACACCCTATCTTCTTTTCTGTTTTTAATATAGCAAATGAACTCGGAATTGCGCAAACTTTATGTCCAGGCATCCATCTTGAAATAAGTTTTCTAACAAACCAAAGATCGTAATTTTCTGGTTTCTCTAGCCTTAGGAATAAAGGAAAAACCGAGACTGCTCTGCAGTGCGTAAAACCAGAAAAACAGCAGCAGCATGTGACATTCAAAATTCAATATAAAATCCAAGTTAAATCCAATGACTTTGAAAATTAATACAGTTCAACTTCACTCATCTAAGTTTCTTTTCCAATTGGTTTCAGGTCAATATCATTTTTAATGAAGAAGTTATATAACCTAGAAGTTGACAAATTTTCTGCAGAATTCTGCTTTAAAAGTTAATGAACTTATCTTCTTCCAAGTCCCATAACTTATTCATTAAAACATGGATAGCCCTGAAATTTAAGTCACATATGCTAAACATACTTAATTTTCACATCCAATTGATTGCATCTCAATACCATTCCAGATTTAAAAATTATAAAACCTCAAAGTTACTGACTTCGAAAACAAAGCCTGACTTTTACTGCATAAAACATCTTTCTTTGAAAATCCAAAACTTTAAAACCACAACTCTAACAATTCTAAATTTTTATGAAATTAAAGTATTAGGACCAAAGTTTCATTTAAAATTGGTTCCATTTCAAAATTCAAAATGCAGAATTTCCATTAAAGAAATCAAGTTGCTGCTGTGTTAAATGCTCAGCAGAAAAACCAGATTTGACATCCATGATTCAAAAATTCACCATAAATCATAAACTTAGTGAAAAAGTCTCGAATTCAGCAGTCCAGTTTCCTATATTCCCAAGCTCAATCCAGACTTGGTCCCACACAATTCCGATAATCACAGAAATAGTTATAGCTTTTCAAAGTTTCCGGCTTCTTTTAAACATAATGCAGAAAATCAAGTTTTACATTTTAACTTTGAAAAGTCATAACTAGTTCTATAATTAATTCAAACTTCTCAAAATTGAGTCTCAACAACAACTTTTATTATACTTTACTCAGCAGATCACAATAATCTCTCATCAAACAATTTATAATTCAATCTCACAAAATCAACAAAATTCAACCAAAGTTCCAATCAAAAATCTCAATCATTTCCAATCATAATTTCAGCCACACAACTCAACTAATTCAGTATAATCACATAGAGTCAGAACTTTTCAACAATTCCATCCATATCAGAGAAAACAATATCAATTACAACTTCAAACACTCACAACAAAGCCCAAAGACATTCACAGCCTTAACCTGAATTCAATAATCCAATTGAAACACTAAAACATCATTAAACTTACTCCAAATTTCACAACCTCAACCATCATCACAATAATCCCAAACCAAACACAAATCTAACTCAGTTCATCAATTATCATTACGACAACTTTTCAATAGTTAACCTAGCATATATCAATTTGATAAATTACACTAAACTAATCATTATTCACAACCACATTTATTTCCAATCACAGCTCAAAATATTCACAACAACTAACAAATTTCAAATGCATTTCAGGTCATTCATGTTAATTAAGAAATTCTTAACCATTGTTAACCATTTGCACTTATCCAATAACTTTCTAGGCATTCTAAATTAAAAACGTTAAATTCCCTACCTCAAAGTCGGAACTCACGGAAATCACTAAACCCAGCAGCTCCGTTGGCAGTTCTAACATCCGTTCTGCTCTCTTAGCAGCTACCATGATGATTCTGGGCAGCTCCAGTGATGGTGAAAGGTCTCAGCTTCAGCCAAGCAGCAGCAGTTTCTTCTGTCAATAGCTCCTTCCCTGGCAAGCTTCAATGGTGACAGTGGCAGGGTTCTTCTCCAAACTTGATGGTGGCAGAACAAAGCAAGAACAGTAGCAGCGATCTTAAACCCAACAAACAGCAACGATAGTGGCGTTTTTCCAGATTCCAAAAACCCAGAAGTAGAAGCAGAACTGGCGTGCCTCTCCATTCGGTCCTCCAGCAATGATGTCCGGCGATGTAGCGGCTCGGCGATGGCGATGACTTCCATCAACAGCAGCAGCAGTGAAGAGATGTGGCGTTGATGACAGAAGACTTCTCCTTCTTCCTCTGTTCGGGATACACGGTGGTGGCAAAAGCTTCATTAATGGCGACGCAGCAGCATGGTGACAGATCGGCGGCGCGACACGGAAGCTCCTGGTTCGCGTTCCTCTCTGCGGCCTCCACGGAGCAGCTATGAGAGCGACGGTGGCGGCGCAAAAATGGCAGCGACGCATGGCTCGATGGCTGGGCACGGTAGCGGCAGCAGCTCCTCCATCTTCTGTTTCTCTCTTGTTTTGTGTGTGTGTATATTGAGGAATGAAGCTGAAGGTGAACGAAGGGGGAACGGCGCTGGGGTGTGGGGTTAGTGGGTTAGGGTTTCTCAATTTGGGAAATTAGGTTTGTGAGTTGGATTTGGGAATTAGGATTAGAAATTAGGGATTTTATAAAGTAATATGGATAGATATGAATAGATATTTTGATAAAATTGAAGGGTAGAGTAATTTTAGAATCAAATATACTCTATTAAAAATATTTAGAAATATTATTTATCAACATATTGCTAAGTTAAATTAATTATTTCTAATTTACATTATAAAATAAACATATTAATCATATAATTATAAAATATAATCCAAGCTCAGTATTAATCATTCAAATTAAATGATATAACTTCTCATTATTTTTCTATCACTAGACTTTAATTTCAATTTATAAAATAACTAATTATAATAAAAATTGTGCATAAATATTAATTGACTTAAACTTAAAGAATTTATAAAAATTAATCTAATCATTTCTAATAAATTAATTCCTAAGAGTTCAAATTAATAACATAACTCATTCAAAATAGAATTTATTTAAATTAAATATACAATTCTTTCTTATTTTTTAATTACCAAAATTATAATTTCAATTATATCAAATATTCAATAAAAATTATATAAAAATTCTAATCAATTAAAACTTCAATTATCATAAAATTCTATTTAATTACCTTTAGCAAAATAATTTTCTTAAAATAAAATTACCAATAAATCACAAATATCTAATTATTTGATTTTCAAAAACTAGGGTTGTTACACTACCTCAGATACTGCTTGCAGGTCATCTATATGAGTAGAATCATCCTTAATGTGCTCAAGGCGACTCAAGTGGTCTGCCACTAGATTCTGATTACCACTCCTATCCTTTATTTCTAAATCAAATTCTTGTAAAAGCAATATCCCACGTATGAGCCTTGGTTTGGACTCCTTTTTAGCTAATAGATACTTCAAAGCTGCATGGTCCGAATACACTACTACTCTAGTACCAAGTAGATAAGTGATGAGCGGATAATTTATACGCTTTTTGGCGTTGTTTTCAGTATGTTTTTAGTATGTTTTAATTAGTTTTTATTATATTTTTATTAGTTTTTAGTTAAAATTCACTTTTCTGGACTTTACTATGAGTTTGTTTGTTTTTCTGTGATTTCAGGTATTTTCTGACTGAAATTGAGGGTCCTGAGCAAAAATCTGATTCAGAGGCTGAAAAGGACTGCAGATGCTGTTGGATTATGACCTCCCTGCACTCGAAGTGGATTTTTTGGAGCTACAGAAGCCCAATTGACGCGCTCTCAACGGCTTTGGAAAGTAGACATCCTGGGCTTTCCAGCAATGTATAATAGTCCATACTTTGCTGGAGATTTGATGGCCCAAACCGGCATTGCAAATCAGCTTCAGAATTCCCAGCGTTTAACGCTGGAACTGGCACAAAAATTGGAGTTAAACGCCCAAACTGGCATAAAAGCTGGCGTTTAACTCCAGAAAAAGTCTCTACACATGAAAGCTTCAATGCTCAGCCCAAGCACACACTAAGTTGACCCAGAAGTGGATTTTTACGTCATTTACTCATTTCTGTATACCCTAGGTTACTAGTTCACTATTAATAGGATCTTTTGACATTGTATCTACACCTCATGACACTTTACACGTTTCTCATTGTATCTTCTATGGCATGAGTCTCTAAACCCCAGGGTTGGGGGTGAGGAGCTCTGCTGTGTCTTGATGGATTAATGCAATTACTACTGTTTTTCATTCAATCATGCTTGCTTCCA
>NC_029776.3:50577714-50578383 GCF_000817695.3 Arachis duranensis | reverse complement strand
TCAGAATTTATCCAGAGCAAAAACAATAGCAAGAAGCTCTTTCTCAATAGTAGTATAATTGGACTGGGCAGCGTCTAAAGTTTTAGACGCATAAGCAATAACAAAAGGATCCTTACCTTCACGCTGAGCCAGCGCTGCTCCTACTGCATGGTTGGAAGCATCGCACATGATTTCAAATGGCTGGCTCCAGTTTGGTCCTCTCACAATGGAAGCTTGAGTCAGGTTGGTCTCAGCTTATCGAACGCTTGCTTACAATTCTCACTGAACTCGAACTCAATATCCTTCTGCAGCAATCTGGATAAAGGAAGTGCTACCTTACTGAAGTCCTTAATAAATCTCCTGTAAAAACCTGCATGGCCAAGGAACGAACGGACTTCCCTCACAGAGGAGGGGTAAGGTAAACTGGAAATAACATTCACCTTTGTTGGGTCTACAGAAATACCAGTATTAGATACAACATGTCCTAATACAATCCCTTGTTTAACCATAAAATGACATTTTTCAAAATTTAATACAAGGTTTGTATTGACACATCTATCTAATACTCTAGATAATCCATCTAAGCATAGGCTAAAAGAATCACCATAAACGCTAAAATCATCCATAAAAACTTCCATACAGTCCTCAATGAGATCAGAAAAAAGACTCATCATGCATCTCTGAAAAGTA
>NC_029776.3:50573829-50577529 GCF_000817695.3 Arachis duranensis | reverse complement strand
ATTTACCTGACAGGCGATCCAGCATTTGATTAATGAATGGAAGAGGGTAGTGATCCTTGCGAGTAGCTTCGTTGAGACGCCTGTAATCAATGCAGACTCTCCAAGCATTCTGTACTCTGGTCGCTATGAGTTCTCCATGCTCGTTCTTCACTGTAGTGACTCCAGACTTCTTGGGCACCACTTGTACTGGGCTAACCCATTCACTGTCTGAAATGGGATAAATAATACCTGCTTCCAATAGTCTGGTCACTTCCTTTTTGACAACTTCCAAAATGGTGGGATTCAATCTTCTTTGGGGTTGGCGGACAGGTCTTGCTCCTTCCTCTAAAAATATTCTGTGCTCACATACTTGAGGGTTGATGCCTACTGTGTCTGCCAAACTCCACCCAATTGCTTTCTTGTGCTTCCTCAGCACACTAAGTAACTGCTCTTCCTATTCAGGAGTGAGGTCCTATGCAATAATAATTGAAAACTTCTGCCCATCTTCAAGATAAGCGTATTTGAGATGTGGAAGGAGAGGTTTCAACTCTATCTTCTGGTCATGGGCAGGCTCTGGATTGTCTGGAGCTTGTGAAAATGCCGAAGTATCCTTATTGTCAGTTAGTAGAGTCCCTACACTTGGACTTTGTTCTGTATACTTTTCTTCCAGCTCTTCCTGGTAAATTTCAACTACAGTTTCATCTATGATATCACACTAGAAGATAGAATGATCTTCTGGATGGGTTGTTTGTGACTCCATTCAAATTGAAGATTACTATTCGGCCATCTATTTCAAAAGAATATGTTCCTGAAAAAGCATCTAATTTGAATCTTGATGTCTTCAGGAATGGTCTGCCAAGTAGGATTGATGATGGCTTATCTGAGTCATTATTGGGCATCTCCAAGATATAGAAATCAGTGGGAAATGTGAGCCCTTTAATGTTCACCAAAACATCTTCAGCAACTCCAGCTACTGTAATAATGCTTTTATCTGCCAACACAAAACGAGCATAATGATGCTTTTATCTGCCAACACAAAATGAGCTGCCGACCTTTTTAAGGGAGGGAGCCTTAAAACATCATATACAGATAAAGGCATAATACTAACACATGCTCCCAAATCACACATGCAATCATAAATTACTACACCACCAATAGTACAACTAACTATACAAGGACCTGGGTCACTACATTTTTCAAGTAAACTTCCCATTAAAGCAGATATGGAACTTCCTAAAGGAATAGTTTCTACTTCATTAATTTTGTCCTTATGTATACATAAATCTTTTAGAAACTTTGCATATTTAGGTACCTGTTGAATGACATCAAAAAGGGGAACAATTACCTCAACCTTTTTGAAGATTTCTACCATCTTAGGGTCAGGTTCCAACTGCTTCCTGGGCTTCCTTGCAAGTTGTGGAAATGGAATGGGTGTGGTGTTTTCTGTAGTGTCTGCGCCTTTTGGTGCTATCTCCTGTGATTGAGCTTCTTCTCTCTCAGCTATGTCCTGTATGTCCTCTTTCTCTTCAACATCTTCTAATTCCACAACCTCTTCAGCTGAGGCGTGTTCTGGTGGGCTTGGTTCCTCCTGACTTCTCTCCTGCAGTGTGGTTCCAGACCTTAGGGTGATGGCATTAATACCACCCTTTGGGTTGGGGAATGGTTGAGAGGGGAGTCCACCAGAGCTTGAGGACTGGTTACTAGAATTTTGCATTGATCCCATCTATGAGACAATAGTTTGTAAAGTAGAAGTGAAAGTATTCAGAGTTGCTTTAATACTTTCTTCCATAGCCTGATGTCTCTGATCAATGGCTTGTAGTAAGTCGGTATTAGGGGATGAAGAGATGCTAGTGGTATGAGAGGTTTGCTGAGGGGCTTGAGGTTGTCTTAAATGAGGTGCTCTGTAAGGTTGATTCTGCTGCCTGTTGTTATTGTTATTCCACCTCTAATTTCCATTATTATCTCTGCCTCCTCTGTTAGAATTGTCCCTCCAACCCAGGTTAGAATTGTCTCTCCAGCCTTCGTTGGAATTATCCTGCCATCCTTGGTTATAATTGCCACCATGATTGTACCCTTGATTGGGACGATCATAAAAGTTGTGAGTGGCTGCTACAGTATTGTCTTCTGGTTGGAGTTGCGGACACTAATCAGTATAGTGACTATAATCTGTACAGACGCCGCACACTCTTTGTGGGACTAACTGCTGGCTGTGCTGTGGTGGAGAAGGCTAAACTTGCTGAGGTTGTTGTTGATTCAGTTGCATCTGTTTCAGCAAGTTAGTAATTTCCCATAGATTCTGGGCTATAGCGGTGGTCTCTGTATTAGTGGATACCTCCGCAACAGCTCTTGACCAACTTTGTCTCTGCCTATGATTCCTGGTAGAGTCAGCTAAGTCTCTGATCAATTGTCATGCTTCGTCCGTAGTCTTGTGCTTTTTCATAGAACCATTGCAAGCACCTTCCAGTGTGGTCCTATCTTGAGGTCTCAGACCCTGTGTAAAGTAACCGAGTAAGAATATCTTGTTAATCATATGATGGGGACATGCATTTCGAAGTGTATTGAAGCGTTCCAAGTATTCATAGAGGGTCTCAGATTCGTCCTGGACGATCATAGACATGTCCTTCCTTAGCTTATCAGCAATTTCAGCTGGAAAAAAATTATCCAGAAATTCGCTCCTAAGTGTATCCTAGTTGGAAATAGTTTTTCTGGGCTGAGTGTAGTACCACTCTCTTGCCTTTCCTTCCAGAGAAAACGGGAAGGCTTTTCATAGAATAGAGATTTCATAAGCTCCATCACGCTTAATAGTAGAGCAAGCGGTCTGGAAATCCCAGAGATCCTTGATAGGCTCTTGAGCAGGTAAGCCATGAAATTTGGGCATTAAGTTGAGTAGTGACAATTTTATTTCAAAATCTACAGCTACTGCTGGGTGGTGCGCCTGGAATGGTTGGAGCGTAAAATCAAGGGCTCCTTCCTCCTGGATGGTGACTCTTCTGGGTGCTGCCATGACACCTGCACGTAAATGAACTGAATCAGTAGAAAGGGGGTTGTTTATTCCTTAAATGATGGTTCAGGTTTGTCCTCAAAGAGGAGTCGCCTACGCCTAGTGATGAGCGGATAATTTATACGCTTTTTGGCATTGTTTTTAGGTAGTTTTTAGTAAGTTCAAGCTACTTTTAGGGATGCTTTAATTAGTTTTTATGTTAAATTCACATTTTTGGACTTTACTATGAGTTTGTGTGTTTTTCTGTGATTTCAGGTAATTTCTGACTGAAATTGAGGGATTTGAGCAAAACTCTGAAAAAGGCTGACAAAAGGACTGCTGATGCTGTTGGAATCTAACCTCCCTGCACTTGAAATGGATTTTCTGGAGCTACAGAACTCCAATTGGCACCCTCTCAATGGCGTTGGAAAGTAGACATCCAGAGCTTTCCAGCAATATATAATAGTCCATACTTTATTCGGGAATTGACGACGTAACTTGGCGTTGAACGCCAAGTACATGCTGCTGTCTGGAGTTAAACGCTAGAAAAACGTCATGATCCGGAGCTGAACGCCCAAAACACGTCATAACTCAAAGTTTAACGCCAAGAAATGCCTTAGCTCGTGGAATGATCAAGCTCAGCCCAAACATACACCAAGTGGGCCCCAAAAGTGAATTTATGCATCAAATACTTACTCATGTAAACCCTAGTAGATAGTCTAGTATAAATAGGATAATTTA
>NC_029776.3:50573614-50573729 GCF_000817695.3 Arachis duranensis | reverse complement strand
ACACTTAACTTTGATGAATGTGATGATCTGTGATACTCATCATCATTCTCACCTATGAACGCGCGTGATTGACAACCACTTCCGTTCTACCTTAGGCCGGGCGCATATCTCTTAG
>NC_029776.3:50570115-50570684 GCF_000817695.3 Arachis duranensis | reverse complement strand
ATAATAATGATGGACGCAATAGGCTGAGCAATAGCAAGCCATATCCATCATCTTCTCAGCAACAGACAGAGAATTCTGAACAAAACACTTCTAATTTAACCAATATAGTCTCTGATCTGTCAAAAGCCACTTTCAGTTTCATGAGTGAAACAAGATCCTCCATCAGAAACCTGGAGGCACAAGTGGGCCAGCTAAGTAAGAAAGTCATTGAAACTCCTCCCAGTATTCTCCCAAGCAATACAGAAGGGAATCTAAAAGGAGAGTGCAAGGCCATTGATGTGATCAATGTGGCCGAATGCACAAGGGAGGAGGAGGACGAAAATCCTAGTGAAGAAGACCTCCTGGGACGTCCTTCAAACAAGAAGGAGTTTCCTATTAAGGATTCAAAGGAATCTGAGGCTCATATAGAGACCATAGAGATTCCAATAAATCTTCTTCTGCCATTCATGAGCTCTGAAGACTATTCTTCCTCTGAAGAGGATGAAGATGTAACTGGGGAGCAAGTTGCTCAATATTTAGGAGCTATCATGAAGCTGAATGCCAAGTTGTTTGGTAATGAGACTTGGGAA
>NC_029776.3:50568165-50569525 GCF_000817695.3 Arachis duranensis | reverse complement strand
ATAAAAATTAAAAACAGAATCAAAAACAGCAGAAGAAAAAATTTACACCCTGGAGGACGCACAGGCTGGCATTCAACGCCAGTAAGATGCATCTGGCCGGCGTTCAACGCTAGAACAGAGCATCATTCTGGCACTGAACGCCAGAAACAAGCTACATTCTGGCGCTGAACGCCAGGAATATGCCTAGAGAAGAAAAGCTGGCGCTGAACGCCAGTAACAAGCATGAAACTGGCGTTCAACGCCAGAAACATGCTTTACATGGGCGTTGAACACCCAGAACGTGCACCAATGGGTGTTTAAACGCCAGAATGGTGTGCAAAGGCATTTTACATGCCTATTTGGTGCAGGGATGGAATTCCTTGACCCCTCAGGATCTGTGGACCCCACAAGATCACCTCAGGATCTGTGGACCCCACAGGATCCCCACCTACTATATTTCCTCCTTACCTCCTAATCCTATTTTTGTGATTTGTATTCACCATGTCACACTTCCCAACACCCTTCACCAATCACCTCAATCCCTCTTCCCAATCACCTCCCTCACCACTCACATCCATCCACTCTTCCCCATAAACCCCATCTACTTTCCAAGATTCAAAACCATTTTCCCACCCATTCCCACCCTAAATGGCCGAACAAACACTACGTCCTCTCCCTATATATACCCTTCCATTCTACTTCATTTTCACACAACTCAACCCCTTCTTCTTCACCTAGGCCAAACCTACCTCTCTCCCTCTCCTCCATATTCTCTTCTTCTTCTTCTTCTCTTCTTTCTTCTATTGCTCGAGGACGAGCAATATTTTAAGTTTGGTGTGGTCAAAGCACAATCTTTTTTTGTTTTCCACTACCATCAATGGCACCTAAGGCCGGAAAAGGTAAAGGGAAGACAAAAGCTTCCACCTCTGAGTCATAGGAGATGGAAAGATTCATCTCCAAAAGCCATCAAGACCACTTCTATGATGTTGTGGCAAAGAAGAAGGTGATCCCTGAGGTCCCTTTCAAGCTCAAGAAGAATGAGTATCCGGAGATCCGACATGAGATCCGAAGAAGAGGTTGGGAAGTCTTAACCAATCCTATGCAACAAGTCGGAATCCTAATGGTTCAAGAGTTCTATGCCAATGCATGGATCACTAGGAACCATGATCAAAGTATGAACCCGAATCCAAAAAATTATCTCACAATGGTTCGGGAGAAATACTTAGATTTTAGTCTGGAAAATGTGAGGTTGGCATTTCACTTTCCCATGATGCAAGGAGATGAACGCCCCTACACTAGAAGGGTCAACTTTAATCAAAGGTTGGACCAAGTCCTACATATGTGTGGAAGGAGCTCAATGAAAAAGAGACTCCAAAGGCAA
>NC_029776.3:50563948-50564956 GCF_000817695.3 Arachis duranensis | reverse complement strand
GATGGCGGCATTCATGAGAATCCGGAAAGTCTAAACCTTTTCTGTGGTATTCCAAGTAGGATTCATGGATTGAATGACTGTGACGAGCTTCAAACTCCTGAAGGCTGGGCGTGATGACAAGCGCAAAAGAATCAAGGGATTCTATTCCAACCTGATTGAGAACCGACAGATGATTAGCCGTGCTGTGACAGAGCATAGGAACGTTTTCACTGAGAGGATGGGATGTAGCCATTGACAACGGTGATGCCCTACATACAGCTTGCCATGGAAAGGAGTAAGAAGGATTGGATGAATGTAATAAGAAAGTAGAGATTCAAGAGGAGCACAGCATCTCCATATGCCTATCTGAAATTTCCACTATTGATTTACATAAGTATTTCTATCCCTTTTATTTTCTATTTATTCCATTAATCAAATTTAAACCAATAATCTGCCTAACTGAGATTTACAAGGTGACTATAGCTTGCTTCATACCAACAATCTCTGTGGGATCGACCCTTACTCACGTAAGGTATTACTTGGATGACCCAGTACACTTGCTGGTTAAGTTGAACGGAGTTGTGTCCACACATAGTTGAAAAAGCAATGAATTTTATAAAATACAATAACAAAGGAATCACAATTTCATCCACCACCTAGCTTGCCTTATATGCGAAAGAGTTCTTTCAATTTCAGGGTCAAATGCTGGCAAGCTTGGATCAGGAAGCAAACGCGTCATTTAACGAAAGAAACGTGCAGTTCATAGTGATAGAATGAAAAGAAAAAATTGCAATAGAAATAAATACCAATCAATAAATTAACACACTGTTGCAACTCCCCGGCAACGGCGCCAAAAATTGATGCAGCGGAAATTGGTGAATTAAAAATTACTAAAATGTGTACGTTGCAAGTATAGTTCTTAACTCACCGGAAATTCACTTATCAATTTAGAAATATGTCACAGAAATTCAAATTTTAAATACTGGGAGTATGAATCCCAGGTCGTCTCCCAACGAGTTGCAGAAAGGT
>NC_029776.3:50505007-50563745 GCF_000817695.3 Arachis duranensis | reverse complement strand
GTTCCTTTCAATCAACTCCCCATCAAGTTAGGGAACTACTCGCTCATTGTGAATGCAAAATTCATAACATATGAGAAGAATTTAAAGAAAGACATTATAAATAGAAGTTAAAAATAATCCAATTAAAATAAGAATAATCCTTATATTGAATAAATCCTAATAATATTCTAATGGTAAAATTAACAAAGCAAAGGACATGGAAGAGTAAAGCCAAGTAAAGAAAACGAACTAGAATCACGAAGTCTTGATGAGGTAATGACTCTTCTCAATATCCCAATGCAAAAGCAGTAGAAAAATAATATCCTAAGAGTACCAATTGTGTAGAGAGAAAACCTAGAGGAGGAGTAAAACTAGATCTAAAAACTCAAAACTATGTAGAATGAATGTTGTCCTTCGTTTCTGCATGTTCTCTGGCTCTAGTCTGCTACTCTGGGCCGAGAACTGGGTCAAAACAGGGCCCAAAATCGCCCCCAGTGAAATCTGCAGACTATGTAGATCGCGCATGTCACGCGATCGCGTCATCCACGCGGACGCGTCATTTGCATTTTTCCATGCCAGGCGTTCGCGTCGTCCACGCTTCCGCGTCACTTGTGCTTTTCCTTTCCGCACGGTCGCGTGAGCCATGCAGCCGCGTCACTGCAATTTCTCCTCTTCCGCTGGAACGCGTGAGCCATGCGGCCGTGTCACTTCTCGCTGGTTGTCACCTCAATTTCTTGTGTTCCTTCCATTTTTGCTAGCTTCCCTTCCAATCTCCAACTCATCCATGCCCTATAAAGCCTGAAACACTCAACACACAGATCACGGCATCGAATGGGATAAAGGAGAACTAAAATGCATAATAAAAAGTCTCTAGGAAGCAGTTTTCAACCATGTAATAATTCCAGGAAGGAAATATAAATGCATGCTAAATTAATGAATAAGTGGGTAAGGATCATGATAAAACCACATAATTATACACAATATAAACCATAAAATAGTGGTTTATCAGCCCCTTGCCTTTGTCCTTCTTCTTGGTGGGGGACGAGTTATCTCCATCCTTTTTGGAGGATCCTTCTTGTGCTTTCTTGTCCTTGGGCTTTTAGAAACCCAGCCTTCTCATGTAGGACTTCACATTTTCTTTGTGCTGATACGTAATTTCCTCCTGCCATCCACTGAGTTCCTCCAATTTTTGCATATAGGTGGGATAATTGGGATTCAAGTTGGCTACTACATTGCACAAGTAACTCAACTTAGTTTGTTCATAGCAGTCATATTCCCTTCTTGATATAGTTCTAACTTCATAGAGGTGTCTGAATTCAGCAAGGCTGTTCATTTGATGTAATTGATGTTCTAGCATCATCCCTAGGCTGCCTTGCACTTCTCCCCAGTTGATCCTTCCTTGCTGCTCCTTCAGTTGTTCAGAGCTTCCTTGGAGGTTTTGCATGTTCTCATTCACTTGGTTCCATTGCTCCCTTTGGCTACTTTGAAATTGGTTGACATCTTTCCTCAGTTAATGCAGATCTCCCTTCATTTGGTGCATGTCTCCTTGCAACTACTCCCAGTTCATTCCATCAGGAAATTGTTGGTATTGTTGGTATGGTGGTGGTTAAAGTGCTAGAAATTGTGGTTACTCCTCTACTTCCTTTTCCTCTCGTTGTTGTGGTTGTGGCACATGAGCATGAGCTCTATGCTCTCTAGCCCTTTGAAATGGATTGACGGCCAACACCTTGGCCATCTTCTTGGCAGTTATAGGCTTATCTTGCTTCACCAACACCTCATCAATCACCTTCTCAACTCCAGCGTCATCACATAGCTCTTGTATGATGCTAGGGAATGCCAATCTTGTGCTCTCGTTAGTTCTTTTTAGTATCTTATTGATGTTGTTGGCAATCAACTCCCTAACATTCACGTCCTCCCCCTTCATTATACTGTATATAAGTACAGCCATCTCCTTGGTCACCTCAGATGTGTTTGATGTAGGGATCAAAGATCTTCTCACAAAGTCTAACCACCCCCTAGCTTGGGGGCTCAAGTCCCTTCTCCTCAGCTGGTTGGGTTTTCCATCTTTGTCATTGATCTACTGCACTTTTTGTACACAGATTTCATTCAGGATTTCATCAAATCCTGGATCTGGTTGCTTCATCCTCTCCTTATAACTCCGAGTGGAGTTGATCCTTTTCACCATCAGCACCCTTTCTATGTTAGAGGGACTATAGTCAATGGACTTCCCCCTCACATAGCTAATATACCCATAAGTTTGCCCTGGCTGTGGCACGGCATTGGCATAAAACTCCCTTACCACTCCTTCCACCACTTTCTTTGGTGGGTTACGGAAGAGTGTCCAGCCCCTGTTGATGATCTCAATGTTGATCTCAAGGTGCTCATTCCTTCCTAGTTGGAAGCCGACCTCTGGGATGATCTTCCTCTCACTCACCCAACCATAGAATTGGTTTTGGTTGAATGCTTAGAGGAATTTGTACTCATTAAAGTTTGAGCTTGAGGAACCTGAGGTTGGTTCTTTGGTCTTTCTTTTCTTTGAGGTTGAGGATCTTGGTGGTGCAATTGGGTGGAGAAAGAAAGGGTTCTGAGATATTAATGGAGTGTTACAAAGAAACACAAGCAAAATAAAGTTTTGCCCCAACACCAAACTTAGCACTTGATTGTCCCAATCAAGTAGAAAGATAGATGATGATTGGGTTTTTGACGGTTTAGAATTTCACTAATGAAATCTCGTTGTAAAGTATAGTCTCTAAACCAACAATAATCCTTTCATACAAAATCAATTAACAAAGGAAAGTCAAGTGAGTTATATCAATCCTAGTCCATAAATCCTAGCTTTCCACTAATTGGATTAATGAAGGCTAGAGTCAATGGTTATCAACTATCAATCAATTGGACACTAGTGACTCAAGAAATCCTAAGTTACCTTCTCAAGCCAAGAATAGAAAATTCTAGTCTAACATTCTTCCAAGCATTTAATCAAACACTTGGAAGGCACAAAAGGAAAGTATAGTAAATCACAACAAGGATGAATTCTAACAACAATTGAATACAAAGAACTAACAACAACAATCAAGGAACTCACAATTATCATGAATTACCTCAAATTGCATTATTGAAAGAAAACAAAAGAACAATAATCTATCCACAACAAAATGAAGAATTACAATTATCAAAGCACATAACTAGAAAGAGGAAGATGAGAAGAGTAAGAATTGATAGAGGAGAAGTGAATTAAAGCATGAATTAAACCTAGATCTAAGAAGAGAGATTAACCTAAACCTAATCCTAATTCTAGAGAGAAGTGAGAGCTTCTCTCTCTAAAACTAACTAATCCTAATCCTAATGATGCTAAATGATTCCAAGATTGATGTCTTCCCCTTCAATCCTTGATCCTTTTATTCCCCTCTATCAGCAATTGGCCCCAAAATGGGTTCAAAAGCCCTTCAAAATCGCCAGGCACATGTTGCTTTAATGAGGTCACATGTGGACTGTGGCACGTACCGTGCGCGCCCTTGACCAATCTGCAATGTACGCATGAGCGCCTTGTGCGCGTGCGCGTACATGACTGATTTTGCTTCTTTGGCTTTTTATGCTTCTCTCCACTTGTATGCTTTCTTCCTTGCTCCCTTTGATCCATGCCTAGCCTATTTCAATCCTGAAATTACTAGCAAAACACATCAAGGCATCTTATGGAATCAAAGAGGAATTAGAGTTCATCAAAATAAGGCTTAAAAAGCATGTTTTTACACTTAAGCACAAATACGGGAGAGATTACAAGACCATGCTGATTCATAGGTTAAATGTGAGAAAAGGTCGTCAAAATACTCTAAATTCAATACAAGATAAACCGTCAAATTGGGGTTTATCAATAGAGAGAAAGAAGAACGAGAAAAGAAAAAAAAAGAAAGGTCTCTGTGAGTTTATTTTGTGTATGGAAGTGGGAGGGAGTGGGAAGGGTAGGGGATTTATAGAAGTGAAGGGTGTGGTTCGAATGGTGGGAAAAGAAGGGAATTCAATGTTTTCCACTTGGGGAGTGGCGCCTAGCGTGGGAAGAGGCGCCAATCCTTATCCCACTGTGCCCTCTGAATATGTTGAGTTCCAAAGGGTAAGTACACTTTGACCTCCTTGTTATTTATCAAGTGGGCCCCATTAAATCTCCTGAAAAAAAAGAAACCGAAAACCCCATCAGTAATGACAAAATAATCCTCCACATTCCTTTTCAATGCTAGTGAATGGAGTTGCAACTGATGGGTGTCCCTTGGGACACCAAACTTAATTCATTTGTATCTCAATAAATTGGGTTCATCATTGGGTTTTTAATGTGTTAATGGGGAAGAAGTAATTCCAATCCTTTCACATTCTTTACTTCTAATCTCCCCTGAACACATTAAAATTCTCATTTAAGCCTCCACCAATGTATTAAATGCTTCCAATTTGAGTGGTATTGGGCTTTCTGATTGATTCTCATATGGTAGTGGCCACACCAAACTTAATCTTTGGGCTTACTCTTTAAAAATTTAATTTATCCAAATGGTTGTAAGCCTAGAGCAAGTTGGTGAGTGGCCACACTAAACTTAGCTTTTTAGCTAGTTCTTAGCCCAATCACTCATCATCACCAGTAAATGCTTTCATCCAGCTGCACTTCCAAAAATAGGAGACAAATTAACTCACAAAGTTATCTTAACTATCAAAAATGGAATTAACTTCCTAAGCTAATATTCAGAATCTACTTCTAATAAAGCAATAAATAAAAAGGATATAAAGTGTTGGGTTGCCTCCAAATCAGCGCTTCTTTATCATCACTAGCTTGACGTTCTTCCTTTTCCAATTGAGGTGGTAGCTCGCTCTCCTTTCATCCAGTGAGTCCCCCGGGTAATGCTTGAGTCTATGGCCATTTGTAGTAAAGGTTCTCTGTGTTTTGTCCTCCATGAGCTCCACTTGACCATAGGGGTACACTTTGATGATGGTGAAGGGTCCAGACCATCTAGACTTAAGCTTCCCAGGGAAGAACCTAAGTCTAGATTTGTTCAATAACACATTTTGTCCTTCAGTGAACTCCTTTCTTGCTATCTTTAGATCATGCCATCTTTTTGTGTTCTCTTTATAGATCTTTGCATTTTCATATGCTTGGTTCCTAAATTCTTCCAGCTCGTTGAGTTGCCTCATCCTCTTTTCTCCATCAGCTTGCTCATCAAAGTTCAGTAGTTTTAGAGCCCAGAAGGATCTATGCTCCAGTTCAACTGGCATGTGGCAAGCCTTGCCAAATACTAGTTGGTATGGTGACATCCCAATGGGGGTCTTGAAGGCTGTCCTGTAGGCCCATAAAGCATCGTCTATCTTTTTAGACCAGTCCTTCCTTGAGCTTCCAATAGTTTTTTCAAGAATCCTTTTTAGCTCCCTATTGGAAATTTCTGCTTGCCCATTGGTCTGCAGATGATAAGGGGTTGCCACCTTGTGTTTGACTCCATATCTGAGAAGGAGTGCTTCCAGTTGTTTATTGCAGAAATTTGTCCCTCCATCACTAATGAGTGCTCTGGGAACTCCAAACCTATTGAAAATGTTCTTTCTTAAGAAGCTCATTACGACCTTGTTGTCATTTGTGGTGGTGGCAATAGCCTCCACCCACTTTGACACATAATCTACAGCCAAAAGTATATAACTATTTGAGTAGGAGGATGGGAAAGACCCCATAAAGTCTATCCCCCATACATCGAATAGTTCTAGCTCCATTATAAATCTCTGTGGCATCTCATTATTCCTGGGTAGATTGCCAGCCCTTTGGCATTTATCACACCTTGACACCAAGTCTTTTGCATCATTGAAAATGCTTGGCCAGTAAAATCCACATTGGAGCACCTTGGCTGATGTTCTTTCTCCACTAAAGTGGCCTCCATTGCAGATCCATGACATTGCGAAAGCACCTCTTGTCCTTCTCCATGGGATATACACCTCCTCAAGATCCCATCAGCACACTTTTTGAACAAATATGGCTCATCCCAAATATAGTATTTGGCATCTTTGATGAGCTTTCTCCTCATGTGTTTGTTGATGTTGGTTGGTAGTTCCCCAATGTCCTTGAAATTGGCTATGTCAACAAACCAAGGGGTCTCTTGTATCATCATCAATTGCTCATCCGGGAAGCTTTCATTTACTGCAAGATGGTGTGCTCCTTCTTCTTCTTGTAGGATCCTTGAGAGGTGGTCAGCAACTTTGTTCTCTGCTCCACTCCTATCCTTAATTTCGATGTTAAACTCTTAGAGTAGCAGGATCCATCTTATTAGCCTCGGCTTGGATTCTTGTTTGGAAAGCAAGTATTTGATTACTGCATGATCAGTAAATACAATCACTTTAGAACCAATGAGATATGATCTAAATTTATCAAAAGTAAAGACAATGGCAAGTAATTCCTTCTCTGTAGTGGTGTAGTTCCTTTGATTTTCATTAAGGACCTTGCTAGTATAATAAATGACATGCACCAATTTATCCTTCCTCTGTCTTAAAACAGCACCCACAGCAAAATCTAATGCATCACGCATCAACTTAAAGGGTAGATCCCAACATGGTGGTGCTATGATAGGTGTAGAGGAAAGTTTGTTCTTAAGCTCCTCAAAGGCTAACATGCATTCATTATAAAAAACGAAAGGCACATTTGAGACAAGTAGGTTGCTCAATGGCTTGGCAACCTTAGAGAAGTCTCTAATAAACCTCCTATAGAAACCAGCATGTCCCAAAAGCCTTCTAATTCCTTTGACATTGCAAGGTGGAGGTAACTTTTCAATCACCTCTACCTTGCCCTGTCCACTTCTATGCCTTTCTTTGAGATTTTATGACCAAGGACCACTCCTTTCGTAACCATGAAATGGCATTTTTCCCAATTTAAAACAAGGTTGGTCTCTTGGCATCTCTTTAGAACTAGGGCTAAGTGATGCAAGCAATCAGAATATGTGTTACCAAATACAGAGAAGTTATCCATAAACACCTCAATGTCTGAAAATATGGAGAGCATGCACCTTTGGAATGTTGCAGGTACATTACACATTCCAAAGGGTATCCTCATGTAAGCAAAAACACCATATGGACAAGTAAATAAAGTTTTCGCTTGGTCCTTTGGGTCTACAACTATTTGGTTGTAACCCGAATAACCGTCAAGAAAGTAGTAGTATTCATGTCCAGCCAGCCTCTCAAGCATTTGGTCCATGAATGGTAGGGGGAAGTGGTCCTTCCTGGTGGCTTTATTGAGCTTCCTGTAGTCGATGCACATACGCCAACCAGTCACTGTTCTTGTCGGTATCAGCTCATTCTTCTCATTTGGTACAACAGTGATTCCTCCTTTCTTTGGAACTACTTGTACCGGGCTTACCCAAGGGCTGTCTGAGATGGGGTAGATCACCCCAGCTTGCCACAACTTCAACACTTCCTTCTGGACTACCTCATTCATGGTTGGATTCAACCTTCTTTGTTATTACCTTGAGAGCTTAGCACCTTCCTCAAGTAGGATCTTGTGAGTGTCTAGCCTATAGCATCTTTGTGTTGTTTCAGCACTTGGATGAGCTCCTCTTCTTGCTCCTTACTTAAGCTTGAGTTGATGATCACTGGGTAGGTGCTGTTGTCACCTAGATAGGCATATTTCAAGCTTGGAGGTAGGACTTTTAGCTCTAGTTTTGGTGCCTCTTCTCCATTGTTGTCTTTGTGGTTTGTCATGATTGAACTTTCCATGGTTCCTTGTGGTGGTTCTTCACGTGGTGCTTGTTGCTCCAATTTCATACTTCCTTCATATTGCTCTTCTTCCAAAACTCCTTGGACTATTTGTTCTATGGTGTCCACCATCATGCATTCTCCTATTGCTTCCTTGGGATAACTCGTTGCCTTAAAGACATTGAAGACCATCTTTTCCTCCTGTAGTCTTAAGACTAGTTCTCCTTTTTGCACATCAATGATGGCTCTAGCAGTAGCTAGGAATGACCTTCCTAGAATAATTGAAGTGTTTGCCTCTTCTTCCATATCCAGCACAACAAAGTCAGCTGGGAAGATGAATTCCCCCACCTTCACCAATAAATCTTCCACCACTCCATGTGGAAACTTGAATGTCCTGTCAGCTAGTTGGAGTGCCATTCTTGTTGGTTTGGCTTCCTCAATTCTCATCCTTCTCATCATGTTCAAGGACATGAGATTGATGCTAGCCCCCAAGTCACATAAAGCCTTTTCAATAGTGATATCCCCTATGATGCAGGGGATTTGAAAACTCCCTGGGTCCATCATTTTCTGGGGGAGTTTCTTTTGTATGATGGCACTACATTCCTCAGTTAGGACTACAGTCTCCTTTTCTCCCCAGTTTCTTTTTCTTGTCATGAGCTCCTTTAGAAACTTTGTGTAGAGGGGCATTTGCTCTAGTACTTCAGCAAATGGTATGTTGATGTGGACCTTTTTGAAGATTTCCAAAAATCTAGAAAATTGGCTGTCCTTCCGATCCTTCCTTAGCCTTTGTGGGTGATGAGCAGATAATTTATATGCTTTTTGGCATTATTTTTAGGTAGTTTTTAGTATGATCTAGTTACTTTTAGGGATGTTTTCAATAGTTTTTATGCTAAATTCACATTTATGGACTTTACTATGAGTTTGTGTGTTTTTCTGTGATTTCAGGTATTTTCTGGCTGAAATTGAGGGACCTGAGCAAAACTCTGATAGAAGGCTGACAAAGGACTGCTGATGCTGTTGGAATCTGACCTCCCTGCACTCGAAATGGATTTTCTAGAGCTACAGAACTCCAAATGGCGCCCTCTTAATGACGTTGGAAATTAGACATCTAGAGCTTTCCAGCAATATATAATAGTTCATACTTTATTCGAGATTTGACGACGTAAACTGGCGCTCAACGCAAGTTTCATGCTGCATTCTAAAGTCAAACGCCAGAAAAATGTCACGAACTAGAGTTGAACGCCAAAAACATGTTACAACTTGGCGTTCAACTCCAAAAGAAACCTCAGCTCATGTAAAGATCAAGGTCAGTCCAAACACACACCAAGTGGGCCCCGAAAGTGGATTTATGCATCAATTACTTACTTCTGTAAACCCTAGAAGCTAGTCTAGTATAAATAGGATAGTTTACTATTGTATTAGACATCTTTGATCAGTTTATTCGGTCTTTCATGGGGGCTGGCCATTCGGCCATGCCTGGACCTTCACCACTTATGTATTTTCAACAGTGGAGTTTCTACACACCATAGATTAAGAGTGTGGAGCTCTGCTGTACCTCAAGTTTTAATGCAATTACTACTATTTTCTATTCAATTCGATTTATTCCTATTCTAAGATACCATTCGTACTTCAACCTGATGGATGTGATGATCCGTGACACTCATCATCATCCATCCTTATGAACGCGTGCCTGACAACCACTTCCGTTCTACAAGCGAGAGCTAGAGTGCGTATCTCTTGGATTCCTGATGCACGACGCATGGTTGCCCCTCGCCTGACAACCGAGCCTTCCATTCCATGAGATCAGAGTCTTCGTGGTATAAGCTAGAATTGATGGCGGTATTCATGAGAATTCGAAAAGTCTAAACCTTGTCTGTGGTATTCCGAGTAGGATTCTGGGATTGAATGACTGTGACGAGCTTCAAACTCGCGATTGTTGGGCGTGATGACAAATGCAAAAGAATCAAGAGATTCTATTCCAACATGATCTAGAACCGACAAATGATTAGCCGTGCCGTGACAAAGCATTTGGACCTTTTTCACTGAGAGGATAGGATGTAGCCATTGACAACGGTGATGCCCTACATACAGCTTGCCATGGAAAGGAGTAAGAAGGATTGGATGAAAGCAGTAGGAAAGCAGAGATTTAGAAAGGACACAGCATCTCTATACACTTATCTGAAATTCCCACCATTGAATTATATGAGTAACTCTATCTTTATTTTCTATTTATTTATTATTATTATTCGAAAACTCCATAATCATTTATTATCCGCCTGACTGAGAATTACAAGATGACCATAGCTTGCTTCATACCAACAATCTCTGTGGGATCGACCCTTACTCACGTAAGGTTTATTACTTGGATGACCCAGTACACTTGCTGGTTAGTTGTGCAGAGTTGTGACAAAGTGTGATTCATGTTTGAGAGCACCAAGTGTTTGGAGCCATTGTTGATGATCACAATTTCGCCGATCAAGTTTTTGGCGCCGTTGCCAGGGATTGTTCGAGTATGGACAACTAACGGTTCATCTTATTGCTCAGATTAGGTAATTTTCTTTTTTATTTTCTTTTCAAAAAGTTTTCAAAAATATTTTTCAAAAATTTCTCATCTATTTTCGAAAATTATTCTAAATTTTTAAGAATGAATTCTAGAGTTTCATAAAGCATGTTGAAGCCTGGCTGGCTGAAGCCATGTCTAAATTCTTTTGGACCGAGGTTTTACTCATCCTTAGAGAAGAGCTTCTTTGTCTTTCTCAGCAAATTGGCTACTGTATAGGATGTTTCAATTAAAGCTTGGCTAGCCATTGGCCATGTCTAATGTTTTGGACTGAAGCTTTTGCAAAAAGCTTGGCTGGCTATGAAGCCATGTCTAATTCCTGGACCGGAGCTTTAGACTAAGATTGCTAAGATTCTTGGAATTCTTATTAAAAATTTTGAATTTCCTTATTCGTTTCTTCAAATTAATTTTTTCGAAAAAAATAAAAGAAAATACAAAAAAATTAATAAAATCATAAAAACCAAAAATATTTTGTGTTTCTTGTTTGAGTCTAGTGTCAATTTTTAAGTTTGGTGTCAATTGCATGTTTTAAAAATTTCTTGAAATTTTTGAAAATTCATGCATTCATAGTGTTCTTCATGATCTTCAAGTTGTTCTTGCTAAGTCTTCTTGTTTGATCTTGATATTTTCTTGTTTTGTGTTGTTTGTTGTTTTTCATGTGCATTTTTGCATCCATACTGTCTAAGCATTAAAGATTTCTAAGTTTGGTGTCTTGCATATTTTCTTTGCATCAAAAATTTTTCAAAAATATGTTCTTGATGTTCATCATGATCTTCAAAGTATTCTTGGTATTCATCTTGAGATTCATAGTGTTCTTGCATGCATTAAGTGTTTTGATCCAAAATTTTCATGTTTTGGGTCATAATTGTGTTTTTCTCTCTCATAATTAAAAATTCAAAAAATAAAAAAATAAATATATATTTTCCTTTTTTCTCTCAAAATTTCAAAAATTTGAGTTGACTTAGTCAAAAATTTTTAAAATTAGTTGTTTCTTACAAGTCAAGTCAAATTTTCAAGTTTAAAAATCTTATCTTTTTAAAATCTTTTTCACAAATGAAATCTTTTTCATTTTTTTTATTATTTTCAAAATTTTTAAAAATTTATTTTCAAAATCTTTTTCTTATCTTTATTTCAAAATTTTGAAAACTTTACTAACAATCAATGTGATTGATTCAAAAATTTGAAGTTGTTACTTTCTTGTTAAGAAATGTTCAATCTTAAAATTCTAGAATCCTATCTTTTAGTTTCTTGTTAGTTAAGTAATTAATTTTAATTTTAAAAATTATATCTTTTTCAACCATATCTTTTTAATCATATCTTTTTATCATATCTTTTTCAAAATTTTATCTTTATCAAAAATTTGATTTCAAAATATCTTATCTAACTTCTTATCTTTTTATCTTTTCAAATTTGATTTTAATATATTTTTCAACTAACTATTTGACTTTTTGTTTGTTTCTTATCTTTTTCAAAACCACCTAACTACTCTTCCCTCTCTAATCTTCGAAAATATCTCACCCTTTTTTCAAAATTCTTTTTAATTAACTAATTGTTTCAAATTTTAATTTTAATTTTATTTCACTATTAATTTTCAAAAATCATTAACTCCTTTTCAAAAATTATTTTCGAAATTACTAACCCAATTTTCAAAATTATTTTCAAATTTCTCTCCCCCTCATCCCCTTCTATTTATTTTAATTATCTACTAACACTTCTCTTCATCTTAAATTTCGAACCCCTATTCTCCTCTGTGTTCAAATTTTTCTCTTCTTCTTCTTCATTCTTTTTCTTCTCCTCTTCACCACTCACACCCATCATCTCTTTCCCACCCAAACCCACCCTACATAGCCGAATACACACCTCTCTCCCTCTCCTCCATATCTTCTTCTTCTTCTTTTATTCTTTCTTTTTTTGCTCGAGGGCGAGCAACATTCTAAGTTTGCTGTGGTAAAAGCATAGCTTTTTGCTTTTCCATAACCATTGATGGCACCTAAGACCAGAGAAACCTCAAAAAAAATGAGAAGAAGAAAAAGGGAAGACAATTGCTTCCACCTCTGAGTCATGGGAGATGGAGAGATTCATCTCAAGGGTCCATAGCTCAGTAATAGAGCATTTGACTGCACATCAAGAGAGCATGAGGAATTCCCTCATCAAGAAATCCCTGAGATACCTCAGGGGATACATTTTCCTCCACACAATTATTGGGAGCAACTAAGGATAAGAGCACCAAAATCATTAGGGATCATGCAACAAAGGCAAGGAAGAGACATAGAGGAGCTCAAAGCACCATTTGTCCTTCAAGAAGGTGCCACCATCACTGAGGTGGACTCATTCCTTGTTCTTATTTTTTTCTTCTTTTTTTCAATTTTATGCTATATGTTTATGTTTGTGTCTTTATTACATGATCATTAGTATTTAGTAACTATGTCTTAAGGCTATAAATAATTCCATGAATCCTTCACCTCTCTTAAATGAAAAATGTTTTTAATACAAAAGAACAAGAAGTACATGAGTTTCGAATTTATCCTTGAAATTAGTTTAATTATATTGATGTGGTGACAATACTTTTTGTTCTCTGAATGAATGCTTGAACAGTGCATATTTTTGATCTTGTTGTTTATGAATGTTAAAGTTGTTGGCTCTTGAAAGAATGATGAACAAAGAGAAATGTTATTGATGATCTGAAAAATCATGAAATTGATTCTTGAAGCAATAAAAAGCAGTGAAAAACAAAAGCTTGCGAAAAAAAATATTGCCGAAAAAAAAATTTAGAAAGAAAAAGAAAAAGCAAGCAGAAAAAGCCAATAGCCCTTAGAACCAAAAGGCAAGGGTAAAAAGGATCCAAGGCTTTGAGCATCAATAGATAGGAGGGCCCAAGGAAATAAAATCCAGGCCTAAGCGGCTAAATCAAGCTGTCGCTAACTATGTGCTTGTGGCATGCAGGTCCAAGTGAAAAGCTTGAGAATGAGTGGTTAAAGTCATGATCCGAAGCAAAAAGAGTGTGCTTAAGAGCTCTGGACACCTCTAACTGGGGACTCTAGAAAAGTTGAGTCACAATCTGAAAAGGTTCACCCAGTCATGTGTCTGTGGCATTTATGTATCCGGTGCTAATAATGGAAAATGAAGTGCTTAGGGCCACGACCAAGACTCATAAAAGTAGCTGTGTTCAAGAATCAACATACTTAACTAGGAGAATCAATAACACTATCCAAAATTCTAAGTTCCTAGAGAAGCCAATTATTCTGAACTTCAAAGGAAAAAGTGAGATGCCAAAACTGTTCAAAAGCAAAAAGTTACAAGTCCCGCTCATCTAATTAGAATTAATATTCATTGATATTTTGAGATTTATAGTATATTCTCTTCTTTTTATCCTATTTGATTTTCAGATGCTTAGGGACAAGCAACAATTTAAGTTTGGTGTTGTGATGAGCGGATAATTTATACGCTTTTTGGCATTATTTTTAGGTAGTTTTTAGTATGATCTAGTTACTTTTAGGGATGTTTTCATTAGTTTCTATGCTAAATTCACATTTCTGGACTTTACTATGAGTTTGTGTGTTTTTTTGTGATTTTAGGTATTTTCTGGCTGAAATTGAGGGACATGAGCAAAACTCTGATAGAAGGCTGACAAAGGACTGCTGACGCTGTCGGAATCTGACCTCCCTGCACTCGAAATAGATTTTCTGGAGCTACAGAACCCCAAATGGCGCGCTCTTAACGACGTCGCAAAGTAGACATCCAGAGCTTTCCAGCAATATATAATAGTTCATACTTTATTCGAGATTTGACGATGTAAACTGGCGCTCAACGCTAGTTTCATGCTGCATTCTAGAGTCAAACGCCAGAAAAATGTCACGAACTAGAGTTGAACGCCAAAAACACGTTACAACTTGGCGTTCAACTCCAAAAGAAGCCTCAGCTCGTGTAAAGATCAAGCTCAGTCCAAACACACACCAAGTGGGCCCCGAAAGTGGATTTATGCATCAATTACTTACTTCTGTAAACCCTAGTAGCTAGTCTAGTATAAATAGGATAGTTTACTATTGTATTAGACATCTTTGATCAGTTTATTCGGTCTTTCATGGGGGCTGGCCATTCGGCCATGCCTGGACCTTCACCACTTATGTATTTTCAACAGTGAAGTTTCTACATACCATAGATTAAGGGTGTGGAGCTCTGCAGTACCTCAAGTTTTAATGCAATTACTACTATTTTCTATTCAATTCGATTTATTCCTGTTCTAAAATACCATTCGTACTTCAACCTGATGGATGTGATGATCCGTGACACTCATCATCATCCATCCTTATGAACGCGTGCCTGACAACCACTTCTGTTCTACAAGCAAGAGCTAGAGTGCGTATCTCTTGTATTCCTGATGCACGACACATGGTTGCCCCTCGCCTGACAACCGAGCCTTCTATTAAGTGACATCAGAGTCTTCGTGGTATAAGCTAGAATTGATGGCGGTATTCATGAGAATCCGAAAAGTCTAAACCTTATCTGTGGTATTCCGAGTAGGATTCTGGGATTGAATGACTGTGACGAGCTTCAAACTCGCGATTGTTGGGCGTGATGACAAACGCAAAAGAATCAAGGGATTCTATTCCAACATGATCGAGAACCGACAGATGATTAGCCGTGCCATGACAGAGCATTTGGACCTTTTTCATTGAGAGAATGGGATGTAGCCATTGACAACGGTGATACCCTACATACAGCTTGCCATGGAAAGGAGTAAGAAGGATTGGATGAAAGCAGTAGGAAAGCAGAGATTTAGAAAGGACACAGCATCTCTATACACTTATCTGAAATTTCCACCATTGAATTATATGAGTAACTCTATCTTTATTTTCTGTTTATTTATTATTATTATTCAAAAACTCCATAATCATTTATTATCCGCCTGACTGAGAATTACAAGATGACCATAGCTCGCTTCATACTAACAATCTCTGTGGGATCGACCCTTACTCACGTAAGGTTTATTACTTGGACGACCCAGTACACTTGCTGGTTAGTTATGCGGAGCTGTGACAAAGTGTGATTCATATTTGAGAGCACCAAGTCTTTGGAGCCATTGTTGATGATCACAATTTCGCCGATCAGTTGGTATAGTGCCTTTGGCACATAAGGCTTCAAGATTGGCTTTGGTGAAGATGGGCTAGGGACCTCTTCTTTCTTCCTGTTTTCAGGCTTTTCTGCAGCTTCTTCTTCATGGTTCTCCTGGTTTTGGGTGGCTTCTCTATCACTTTTCCACTTCTAAGTGTGATGGCCTTTCACTCCCCTCTTGGGTTGTCCATGGTGTCACTTGGAAATGTGTGTGTAGGCATTGGGATTTGCTTGGATAAGAACCCCACTTGTGCTTCCAGCTTTGAGATTGCTGCACCTTGGTTCTTCAAATTCGACCTGTATTCTTCTTGGTTGGCATCTATATTCTTTTCAGCTTGTTCTTACCTTTCCAAGAGGGTGGAAATGGCCCCTGTGAGCTGTGATGATAGCTGTGCTATTGCGGCCTCTACTCTCTTAAAGTTACCCTTGATTTCACACGGTTGTGAGGTTGGGGTTAGTGTGTCTTGATGGTGGTGTGTTTGCTGGTTGGAAGGATATGATGTGTGAGGTGGATTGTGGTAAGGTCTGTTGTTATTTGACTGATGGTTGGAGTTGTGATTCTGGTATTGATTGGCTTGGTATGGTTTGTTGTGATCTTGGTTATGATTTTGTTGGTTCCCCCACCCAAAATTTGGGTGGTTCTTCCATCCTGGGTTATATGTCTTGGAGTTAGGGTCATATTGTGGTCGAGAGGAGTTATGCACATAGTTTGCTTGCTCACATTCAACTTCTGGTTCATTTTCTTCTTGGGGTGGTGCTTGAGCTTAGACAACTGCAACTTGATTGTTCTCTATTTTCTTGGTTAAAGCTGCCAATTGTGCTGTAATTGTCTTGTTTTGTGCCAACAGGGCATCCATAGAATTGAGTTCCAGCACCCCCTTCTTTTGGCCTCTTTCTGAAGCATAGAAGTAGTCATTCTCAGCTACAGTTTCAATAACATCTATGGCTTCCTCAATGGTCTTTTTCTTGTTGATGAACCCCCTGAAGAGTGGTCCACAGCCTTCTTCGATTCATAGGTTAATCTTTCATAGAAAATGTGGAGCTACACCCACTCATTAAACATATCTGGTGGGCATTTTCTTGTTAGATCTTTGAACCTCTCCCAGGCCTCATAGAGTGTTTCACCATCTAGCTATCTGAAGGTTTGCACCTTAGCTCTTAGCCTGTTAATCCTCTGTGGAAGGTAAAATCTCGCTAGAAATTTATTCACAACATCCTCCCATGTGGTTAGGCTCTCCTTGGGGAATGATTCTAACCACTTTGTTACCTTATCTCTGAGTAAGAAAGGGAACCAAAGTAGTTTGTAGGTGTCAGGGTGTACACCATTGGACTTTACAGTATCGCATATCCTCAAGAATGTGTTGAAATGTTAATTTGGATCTTCTTGAGCACCTCCTCCATATGAGCAGTTATTCTGGATTAGTATGATGAGTTGAGGTTTCAACTCAAAGTTGTTGGCATGGATTGTTGGCTTGAGGATGCTGTTGCCACAGTTTCCTGGATTTGGGTTGATATAGGAGCCTAAGACTCTCCTCTCTTGCCCAGCTTGATTTCCAGCTCCTCCTCCAACATCTTCGTGTACTTCGTCTTCTATGGTGGTTGTTAGATCTTCTTCTACTGGTTCTTCTCCAACTATACCCTTGCCTCTTGCCTCCTTCCTCAATCTAAGGAAGGTTCTCTTAGGTTTACTATCAAAAGAGGATGAAGTCTCTCCTCTTCTACCTGTCATACAGTCAACACACAGCAAGAAAAAAGCAAGTAAAGAAATCTCCTTAGTTAAAATTAGTGATTAGCTTTAGTGATACAATTAATCAAACAATTAGAAGGGTGAAAGTATAAATAATGAATAGCTAAAGAAATCTCAGAAAGACAAGAAAAAAAAATAGAGATTAGAAAGGAATTTAAAGGTTACACTAGGAAATGAATAAGAAAACAATTAAGGAGAAAAAATAAAAAAAAATAATAAAAAATGCTTAATCTAGCTCTCCAATCAGTTTAATCATTGTCAAATTCAAACCAATCCCCGGCAACGACGCCATAAAACTTGATGGGCGGAATTCACTACCCTTTCCCAATAATATTGATGAATCCGCTATTGGCAAGCGCACCAAAATTATCGTCAAGTATTAACCCACAGTGGGGTGGGATCGTATCCACAGAGATTGGTATATTTGAGCAATTTTAATTAATTGGTGAATTAGTCAAGCTCAACAGAATAAGTTGTAAGTACAGAATTATAAATGGTAAAAACATAAATGGCAAAGGAATAAAAGAAAGTAATAAAATACAGAAATGGAAATAACAGGAATGTAAAGAGGAATGGGATTTTGCAGAATGTAAGTAAAGCTATAAAAGAATGGGACAGATAAGAATGGGCAAATTCATTGAGATCAGGAGATACTATCTCTTTGGATTAAATCCAGCTCATATCCTCTTCAATCATGCAACTCATTAACCTCTTGGCAATCATGATTGATTGAGCCCCAATTCCTTGGTGACTCAATCTCTCAGATCTTGATCAATAGCCAATTCCTTGGTCTAATTGCTCATGAAGAGAGATATGCTTGGTCCCTGATTATACCACACATCATCATAGGTCCATGTAGAGGGAAGATTGTATGTTACCATATCCAAACACCAAAACCCAGATTCTACTCAAGTGTGAGAAGGGATTTCTAGCATGGTTTCATGTTTCCTTTTCCAACGTTCCCATGAAACCCATTTTGCATTCAACCTCTTTTCCAAGTTAATTGAACACTAAGCATGAAAATCAAAATTCCTTCTAGCAAATCAAAGAGAAGATGAAGAGAAGAAGAAATCCACTATCATTAATCCATCAAGTACAATGAGAGGGAATTTAGCTACTCATAGCTCAGAGAGAAAGTACAAAAGATGGAAGAGATGTAGTGTGAAAACTAAAAAGTGAAATCCCAAAACTAAACTCTTTGACTTGCTAACCCCTTTTTCCAATACTTTCGAGGGTATTTATACTACTCCTAGATCTAGAAAATAAAAGAGAATTACAAAAGTGAAAAGAAAATTACAATTTGGAGGGAAAAGAAACTCAACAAATGTGATCTTCTAGCTGGCGTGTGACTGGTGATTCTCTGGCGTGTCACGTTCCTTCTGTTTCTGATTTGGCGTGCCACGCCTCTCCATTCAAGTGGCACGCCGTCCTCTATTTCACCCCTGGCATGCCACGCCTTCGAGCATAAGTGGCACGCCCAGGACATTTTAAATGGCAAAGTAACCTAGTGTGCCACGCCTTCGAGCCAAAGTGGCACGCCCAAGGCATTTTAGATGGCAAAGTAACCTGGCGTGCCATGCCTTCGAGCCAAAGTGGCACGCCCAAGGTCACTTCCCTTATCTCTATGCTTCTGGAGATTTGTACCAGCGTGGCACGCCCAGGGTCTGGCGTGCCACGCCCTTCTTAAAGTTTCACCCCCTTGCCGGTGTGCCACGCCTTGAGACTGGCGTGTCACGCCCTTCATTTGCTTCATCTTCTTGCTGGCGTGCCACGCCTTATCTCCCAAGTGGCACGCCTGAGTCCACTGGCCCTTTAATTCCTCCTCTGGAAAACACTACCAGCGTGCCATGCCATGAGACTGGCGTGTCACGCCCTTCATTTCCGATGGTCCCAGAGGTTGGTGTGCCACGCCTGGATGTTCAAGTGGCATGCCAAAGTGAGATGATTGAGCTGGCGTGCCATACCTTCGATAAAAAGTGGCACGCTTAGCTTTATTTGGCCTCCTTAGGTGCTGGCGTGCGACGTCTCATCACTCAAGTGGCACACCTTAGTGGGACTTCTTGAGCTGGCGTGCCACACCTTTGATACCAAATGGCACGCCCAGCTTTTGCATTGTCTCCTTGTTCACTGGCGTGCCACGCCTTGTTGCTCAAGTGGCACGCCCATTCAATGGTGGGTCTTATAGGCTTGGCATGCCACGCCTTGGTCTTCAAGTGGCACGCACAAGTGAACTCTGGGGCTGGCATGCCACGCCTTTGACACAAAGTGGCATGCCATAGTGATGGTTCTTTTAGTAACGAATTGGTGTGCCACGCCCAGCTTCTGGCATGCCACGCCCCTTTGGTGGTCTTCATTTTTGCTCTCTGGAATGTTGTACCAGCGTGCCACGCCAATACATCTTTGTGGCGTCTGATCCAAGTGGCACGCCTGCTTCACACGCCCCACTTTTTTTGTTATTTTCTTTCCCATTTTTGATTTTTTCTCTACCTGAAATCCAGCACAAACTCATTTCAAAGCAATGTACTATGATATTCATCAATTAAGGCATAAATTGCAATGAACAAATGAGATTATGCCTCTTTTATGGTCCTTTTTATGCAAGAAATGGGGTAGGTGATGTAAGTCATCACCTTCAAAACCTTAAATCACTCAAACAAATATATCAAGGCATCGAATGGGAGAAAAGTGAATTAAAATTGGCAATTTTAAGCACAAAAAACATGTTATTTCACAATTAAGCACAATTTGGAAAGAATTCACAAAAGCATGCTATTTCAATGAATAAATGCAAGAAAAATCAATGAAATCCACCTAATTAAACCAAATAAATACCATAAAATATGGATTCATCACATCCCCACACTTAAACAATAGCATGTCCTCATGCTATACCAAAGGAAGACAACAAGGGGAATCAACAATTATTCAATGTAACTATTTATATGCAATCTACCTATATGTATGTAACTATTATACCTTATACTATCTAACTATCTATATGTATTTAATTAGTCCAAGTAAATCAATTTCCAAGAAAACATCTATACACAACCAAAGGCTAAAGCAATTATAACCGAATCCTATTCACAGTTGAATTGAGTCATATAAAAGAATTTAACCAAACTTGCAAGATAAGCAATAATCATAGGTGAAAATATAGAATTGAGTAATTGAACCCTCACCAGATATGTGTATGCACTCTAGTCACTCAAGTGTTTAGGGTCAATTCACTCAATTCTCCACTAATCATGCTTTCTAAAGTTTGTTCTTCTTCTAACCAATCAACAAGTATTTAATGTACATATGCAAAAATCATGAGGTCTTTAGAGGGTTGTAATAGGGCTAAGGGTATAGTTAAGGATATATATATATGGCTAAGTGAGCTTGCACTTGAATCTTTGATTAACCTAAGTTTTCGCCTAACACATACACAACCTATAAACTTCTAATATCAAGCTTAGCTACCTATAATCTCACTTTTATATCCATACACACACTTATGCATTAAATTCAATTCATCACATATGCATTGATTCTTATTGAATTTCTCATTAAGGTAATTTTGTCCCCTTTTCATTATTTCTTTTTCTTTTTTCTTTTTCTTTTTTTCTCTTTTTTTTTCTTTTTTTTTCTTTTTTGAACATAAGATATATACCAACTCATCAATGCATATGGTTTCTATAGTATTACATGAGCATGTAGCCAAATTTCCTAATATTTCTCAATAAGCATAAAATACATTTTTATCAACCCAAGTTCTCACATTTTTCCCACACTTAAACATCACACACTCTAACTACTTAAGCTAACCAAAGATTTAAATAGGACAATTAATTGTTTTTCGCTAAAGGTTAGTGATGTGGCAATATAAAGAACAAAAAGGGCATTCATAGGCTCAAAGTGGCAAACAAAGGTGAATGAAATGGTAAGCTTTTTGGGTTAAGTGAGCTATAATGAAGTAATGGCCTCAATCACATAAATACATAAAAATACATTAAACAATGGATATATAGAATTAAACAAACCAAAGATTGTAATCATAAAGAAGAGCAACACACAATGTATAAATCATGCATGTTTCAATGAAAATTTTGAACTCAATTCAATTTGAATTTCTATGCCCTTTATAAAAAGTAAGTTTCTTGGAAATTTCATTAATTTGACTAATATTTATTATATATATATATAATGTGATTGGATGGAAAAGGTCAAAAATCCTAAGTTAAAAGAGGAAATCTAAAAACATGCTTTACTACAATATAATACTAGTTTATATACAAGCAAAATTGAAAAGTGCAATAAACTAAGAAAGTGCGATAAACTAAGTAAAAAGTTTCTCAAAAGGATAAAATATATACAAAGTACCAAAAAAAACATAAAAAGAAACTACACTAAAAGTGTTCGGAATGAAGATTATCACCCAAAATGCGCTGCTGAAGTTGGACAACCTCCCCACACTTAAAAATATAGCACCGTCCTCGGTGCTCACGATCATATGGAGTGGAAGGAGTCATCACTGTGTCACCTCCACCTTCAGCTGGTGGGTTAGGCGATAGAGTGGCTGCAAGAGTGGTGGTGCTGCTAAAAAGGAAAGTGCTAAGTCACAAAACAGCATATGAAGTGAACAGATAATAAAAATTTGAATAGAAGCATATATGAGAATCAAATTAAATCAAACACAAACAACATCCAATCAAATTCAGGACATGAATAAAGCTAACTTGCTTATTTATCAAAGAATAAAAGAAGAAAGGAGCATTGTTACTATGCACAAAGAGAAAGAAAACAGTTAAAAGTTAAAAGTTAATGTTAGTTGAAAAGTAAAAAGAAAGTTAAAAGTTAAGAGTTATGTTAGTAAAAAGGAAAATTGTTAATTGAAAGTGAAAAGAAAAGTTAGATGAAAAAGACAAGCAAAGTTAAAAGTTAGGCAAAGAAAAAGAAAAATTAGTTGAAAAGGAAGCAAAGGTAGAAAATCAAGTGAAAATGAGGGAAAAAATTAGTTAAAGAAATGAAAACAAGCAAAAATTCAAAAGTTAGATTCATAGTCAAAAGTTCCTTAATTTCAAAAGGTTTCTAAAGTTTCAAAACAAGCAAGTTTGTATTCACTTCTCAACAATTCAAAATATCAAAACAAGTGATGCACATGTATGTGTAGAGCATATAATCAAGTTAATATCAATCACATGTAAGTGACATAAATTAAAACAATTTGGTGCTGACTAAGTTAGAAACAGAAAGAAACAAGTAAGCCAAAAAACATTCGAACACCAAATTTAATGAGGCATGAAGGCCAAGTCAATGGTCAATTTAAAAATTCATTTAAAACTCAATTAAAACTCAAGAATAATGTACAATTGAAAGCAAGCAAAGAAGTTGAAGTATTGACCAAAACTTGCAAGAAATTCCTTGAGGAATTTTCCAAAACCATTTGGCAAAGAAGTTTCTTTTTGACACAGAATTCCATCAATTGGAATCTTGTTGTACCCAAGTAAAACAATATCATTTAATGAAACATGCTAAGGAAAAATCCGGCAGCATTTCAACAGTAAATTGGCCGTTTCCCAAATTCAATCAATTAATTTAAATTTCCTATGAATGCTTTAACCATTAAATTCACAAAATTCATGTATGTTTTCAAAGGAAATCAGAAAGTGAGCCAAAATACAGCAAGAACAAAAATACAGCACCAAAACAATGAACCATTTAACAAGCAGGCAATCTGAATTCAAACAGTCAAGTGCAAAATTGAAAGAAAACTTCAGCAGCAATTCAGTCAAGCCAGTTCAAACTAAATGAAATTCAAACTTAAGAAGCATAATAGCATGATTAATTATTTATGAACTTATACTAATTCTACTCCAAAGCAACCTAACAGCAGCAAAGTTTTAGGAAAAACAACTTTAACGCAATGAAGTAACAAGTATCCAAATGATCAAAACAATTCCAGACAAATTAAACATGCAACAAACACACATTATCCCGTTAATTTTAGCCTCAAAAGTCATCAAAACTGGCAGTAAATTAGCGAATCTCCACACAATCTAGAAAATTTTCAAACAAACTCAACAGCAAATTTCGAACAATTCAGCCCCAAACAGTAATTCATAAATATAGTTAACCATTTCCAAATAATTCCAGCAACAGTTATAGCAAATCAACAATATCAACACTTTCAGCCCAAATGAATTCAGTAGTAATATCTCAACAATCTAGCAAAAAATCAATTAATCAAATTGCAATACAAACTCAAGAATAGCATGAAAGCATGATTAATTATCCGGCAAGCAAACCTAATCAAGGCAAACCAAACTGTAGGCTTCAACAATTTTAGCCGCAATATTGTCAATGGAACCATTTTCAATCCACACATACCCACGTATTTAACACAATTCCAGCAACAATAATTCAACACTCCCAGCAGCAATATCTCAGAAGTTCAACAGAAAATCAGTCAAACAACTAACCAAATGAATTCAACAGCAATTTAACCATTAATTCAATCAAAAAAATCAAATCAGAATCAGTGATTTCACATCATAAACAAAAACTCAGAATCAGTGATTCCATCATAAATGAGCAACCCAAATAGCAATATTCATCAACAAATAAAATTTTTCCAACACTTGCAGCTAAAATCAAAATCCAATAAACTAAACTAACCTACCCTAGCAACCTAGAATCCACTAAACAGAAATCAGAATCTAACTAATTAAGTAACTAGAATTAGAACTAGATTAAATAAACCAAATCTAACTAAAAAAATTTGAAAAAGATATGCATTTTCTTGCAACCAAACTTGACATCCAAAATAGATTTTCAACCCCAAAACATCCAATATTGCACAATCACATTATTCAAACTAAATTTAACCTAACTAAGCTTGAAATTAAACTAAACATAAGCTATCTACAAGACACAAAATGCAATTAATTAAAACTATATACAATGAGAGGGTTAGAGAGGTGTTACCATGGTGGTGTATCTCCCACCTAGTACGTTCATTTATTGTCTTTAAGTTAGACAATTGGGGGAGCCCTTGCTATGGTGGCTTGTGCTTGACTTCCGCACCAATGTTTGAATTTTCAATGTCCTCCGAGATCCCAAATCTAACCATTAACAAAAACAAAAGATAACCAAAAAGCATACTATTTACATATTAACATATTTACAATAGTCAATAACATAACGCCATTGTAATTCCCCGGCAACGGCGCCAAAAATATGATGAATTGGCCTAAAGCGAGTTAGGAATTTTGATCTCAAAATTAGAATTGGCGTTGTAAGTATAGTTTCCAACCCAACAATTGGCCAAAAATCAAATTTAAATCAAAAGATTAGTCACAATCAAAACTAACTAACAAAAATTTTGTATAGTCAATTAATTCATCAAATTTTTTGGCGTTGTTGGCGGGGAGTTGCAATGTGTGCTTATTGTTGGCTATTATGCATATGTGAATATTGTGAATAGCTTATTTTTGGTTCACTGTGCATATATTGCTTGCTTAATTGTTGGCTATTGTTAATATGATAATATGTAAATAGCTTGTTTTTTATTGTTTGCTTGTTTTTGCTAATTTTAGGAGTTCATTTTATTTGCTCTTATTACCTTTGGTTTTTATTTTCCTTTTATCCTAAGAATTCTCACCCATTGCATTATGAGTTTTGTTGCTATTGTGTTATAGGGATTGGGAATTTCAAATGCTTGTTACCTAGATGAAATGCAAAGAATTCACAACAAGATTTGGGTGCATAAGCTTTGGAATCTCAAAAGCCTTGGAGAATACAAGCTTGGGTGGGATTTCAAAGAGGTTTGATGAGAGCTTCTCAATAAAGTCCAACTTAAGGACTCTAAATAGAAGTGCTAGGTGGGAGACACCCCACCATGGTAACATTATTCTTACCTTCTCCTTTTGTTTATAATTTGACCTTATTGTATTTTGCTTATTTTAGTTAGCTTAGAATTGTTTAATTTTAAGTTTTGTTAGGTTAATTTCTGTATGGATCATGAATTTATGGGTTTTTGGATGTTTAGGGGTTGAATTTTGGTTGAGCTAAGGCTTGGTACCTTATATTTTGAAGAAAATTTTTTTGGAAAAAAAACAAGGCATGTGCGTGCGCACACCCTTGTGCGCTCGCACACAACTAAAAGTCGCGACTTGTGCGTACACACACTACCTTGCCAAGCCTCTGTTGGGAGCGCTCGCATTCCTTGTACGTGCGTATTCCCCTGTGTTTTGTGATCTGTGCATGCGCACGCCACTGTGCGTACGCAAGCGACCTTCTTTTTGTGCGCTTTGTGCGTATGCACCACCCTGTGCATATGCACACACCCTTGCACCCATTCTGTTGGGAGTGCCGGTGCACCCTGTGCGTATGAATCCCTACCCAATTTTGTTCTTGTGCGTGCACATAGAACTGTGTACGCACGCACACATGATCCTTTTCTAAAAAAAAGTGTTATGTGCGAACGCACAGGCTTGTGCGCGTGAACACTTCTTACATCCCCTTTTGTCCAGAGCACTTGCACAACTTGTGCGAGCGCACACCTCCCCTGTTTCACCTTTTGTGCGTACACACAAGTGCTATTTTGGGCAAAAAAAATTTTGTTTCACTTTTCCTTAAGCCCTAACACACTTCCACCCCCTTCATCCTTCTCTTTTCTTGCCTTTCCCCTGTTTTCTACTTATCTTAGTTTGTTTTATTTGCATTTTATTTTTCATTTTAGTAATTATATTAGTTTTGGTTTAGTTGTTTGTTAATTAAATAAATTGCAAATGTTTGATTGATGTTGATTGGGTTGCTTCTTGCTTCAATTTTGGTTTAACTTTTGATGAATATGTGCACTGAGCATTAAGTCTTTGTTTGATTACCTAAATGCATTTTGAGTTTGATTCATATGTTGTAGCTACCATATGCATTAAACTATATCCTTTTGTGGCAACTTCATCATGAATTGTGCACTTTTACTTAAGTGAATTGGGTTGAAATTACTTGTTCATCATGAGTTCCATATCAAATTCATCACATTACAAGGCACTTGTTTCTTGTTAATGCTTTGCATTTGTTTGAGTGACTTGACTTTATTCTTATCAAGCTTATCACTTTTTGCAACAAGTGCCTTTACCATGTGACTATTTCATTATGTTTCAAGATGAATAAGTAGTTTTCTCTTCATCATGGAATTGGTTATTATTGGTTTTGCCATTTTACATTCAGTTTGCGCTTTCACTTGCACAACTTCAATATCCAATATCTCAAAACTCAATTAACTTTTGTGATTACCTAGGGTTGCTTGTGCCTTAAGTTTTACTTATTCTTTACTTGCAACCTAGGCTACTTAATTGAGAAAATCATTCTTAACTATTTCTTTTGCTTATGTGGTTACCGTTACCGACCAATGTGTGTATTCTAAACCATGCACACTTAGAATACATATTGTCTTTTATCATACCACACACATGTTACTTTTCCTCAATTCCGCATTATTTGTTTTATACAGTAGCTTGTGCTTCAGTGCCCACCAGCTGAAGGTGGAGCTTCATAGTACTTCACCCCCGGATTGAATGCATGAGGGGAAAAGTGTGAAAGTAGGTAGAAAAAAGTGGGGTAGGTGAAATATGCTGTGAGATCCACTGATCCTGAGAGGCTAGGGAATCTAGATTTCCTGCTTCCCTGCACTGGTGTTTGAACGCCCAGGGGCTGCTCCCTAGCTGGCGTTTAACACCAGCAATGCTGCCCATGAGGGGCGTTGAACGCCCAGCAGGGATACCCTGGCTATCATTCAACTTTAACACTCCATCCAGAGTGTTCTATTTTCACTGCTGTGAAATCTGTTTCTGTTCTGACTAATGCACATAATCATGGCTCTAAAATCAAAGAAAAATAAAATAAAAGGAAATAAATAATTAAAGTTGGGTTGCCTCCCAACAAGCGCTTCTTTAACGTCACTAACTTGACGTTTAGCTCCTTACAGAGGTGAGTATGGGCTCAGATTTTCGCCCCCTTACAGTGGAATTTTTTTCTGTCCTCTCATGAATGAGCTCTACATGCTCTAGAGATAGGACACGACTCATTGTATGTGGTAAGATTGGATTCTTGGTGAAGACAACTCTCATGCCAGATGAGAGGCATTCAGTTGGGACTTTCTTGTCCCTCCAGCCTTTAGGTACTTTCTTCTTACTACCTTTGTGCTTAGAGCTTGTTGGTGGCTGCCCAACACCAAACTTAGAATTAATGTCTGGGGGCTCTGCAAAGCTCTGCATAAAGAGAGAGAGGGTTAGAATACTAGGTGTTGCATAGTTATCTCTCTTTTAGAGGGAGAATTGGGGTGAGGCATCTTGAATAAGATGTGATCCTCCCCTAATTGTAGGGTCAGTTCTCCCTTAGCCACATCAATGATATCATTGGCAGTGGCTAGGAAAGATCTTCCAAGGATGACAGAGTCATCCTCATCCTCTCCAATGTCCAAGACAATAAAGTTTGCAGGGATGTAGTGGTTTTCAAATTTTACCAAGACATCCTCTACTAAGCCATATGGCTTCTTTGATTAACTTTTCTGCCATCTCTAATGAGATGTGTATAGCTTATACCTCAAGGATTCTCAGCTTCTCTATTACAGAGAGTGGCATGAGGTTTATGCTTAACCCTAGGTCACACAGAGTCTTCTCAAAGGTCATGGTGCCTATGGAACAAGGAATCAAAAAGCGTCCAGGATCTGGAAGCTTCTGAGGTAGCCTTGATAAACCACTATTTTATAGTTTATCTTGTGCTCAATTGAGTGGATTTTATCAATCTTTCATACACTTATTATTCATATGATTTGCATGAGTTTACGTTTTCCTTCCTGATTTTGTGCTATGATTGAAAATATGATTCTTTGGTCTTAATTTTGCTATATTTAATCCTCTCTTTTTACCATTCGATGCCTTGATATGTGTGTTAAGTGATTTCAGAGATTACAGGGCATGAATGTCTTAGAGAATGGAAAGAAAGCATGCAAAAGTGGAAGGAATACAAGAAGTTGAAGGAACTGCAAAGCTGTCAGCCTAACCCTCTCGCACTAAAACAACCATAACTTGAGCTATAGAGGTCCAAATGACGCAGTTTCAGTTGTGTTGGAAAGCTAACGTCCGGGGCTTCGATTTGATATATAATTTGCCATAGTAATTCTACAGCTAGGTGATGCGAACACATGCTCCACGCGGACACATCGCAGTGACGAATATCAGCGTGGCAGATTTCGCAATCAACGATTTCTGTGCTATTTCCGGTCCAGTTTCAAGCCTAGAAAACACAGATTAAAGGCTGCAAAGTGGATGAATGAAGGGAGACGACTCATATTTCACTTTTCATAATTTAGATGTAGTTTTTAGAGAGAGAGGCTCTCTCCTCTCTCATAGGTTTTAGGAATTAGGATTTCTCTTAGTTTTAGGATTAGGATTTCTACTTCTTCATCACAGGTTCAATGTTCCTTTAATTTATATTTCTCTTCCATTTTTAGATACTCTTCTACATTATTGGCTTTGGTTGATTAATTGGTAACTCTTGAGTTTTCAAACTCATCGTGATTGATAATTGATATCTTTGCTAATTGATTTAGATTCCTATAACTCTAGTCTTTCCTCAGGAGTTGACTAGGACTTTAGGTGTTAAATTGATATATCCACTTGACTTACCTTCATAGTTAGAGGTTGACTTAGTGGGAGCAAAAAAATATAACTCTCATCACCATTGATAAGGATAACTAGGATAGGACTTCTAGTTTTCATACTTTGCCAAGAGTTTTTCTTTGCTATTGATTTAATTCCCTGCAATCTATTTCTCTCATTCAACCTTTCAAAAACCCAAAAATATTGTTTTCCAGAACCAATAATAAATTATACTTCCCTGTAATTCTTTGAGAAGACGATCCAAGGTTTGAATACTTCGGTTTATAAATTTTATTGGGTTTGTTACTTGTGACAACCACACGTTTGTACGAAAGGATTCTCTGTTGGTTTAGAAACTATACTTACAACGTGATTATATTTTTATATTTCTTTACCGATAGAAAATCCGATCGTCAAAATGGCGTCATTGCCGGGAAATTGCAAATGTGTGCCTTATTATTGGTTATTGTAAATATTTTTCTTATTTGTTTTCTTTGCTTTGATCTAAAAATTCTAACTTTGGTGTCATTTTATTGTTTTTCTCTTTCCTCATTAATTTTAAAAATATCTTTTCTCTTTATTTTAATTAATTTTTTTTCGAAAACTACAAAAGAAATTCAGATTTTTTATTTTAAAATTTTTATCTTATCTTATCTTAGTTTTAAATTTCAAAATTCAAATCTTTTTCAAAAAATCATATTTTTTTTCAAAATCTTATCTTATCTTATTTCAAAATCAAATTTCAAAATTCAATATTTAAATTCCAAAATTCGAAATTCAAATTTTAAAATTTAAATTTAAAATTTTAAAAATCAAACCTTTTCAAAAATTTAAACCTTTTTCAAATCTTTATCTTATATTGTTGTCAGTGTTTCCAAGTTTTAGGAGTTTATTTTCGTTAATTTCTTTTTATTAATTTTTATTTTTATTTTCTCTCACTACTATGAACTCTCACCCCTTTGGCTATGAGTCTGGTTATAATTATGTTGCACGAAGAAGAGATTATAATGACAACATGCACCATAGTTGGAACAATCAAAGATGGGAGGAGCCACAAGGATTTGATCAACCCTCATGGCAACAACCACCTCCAATGCACTATCAACAACCATTCTGTGATGCATATCAAGGCAATGGCTATGGTGAGCACTCTTTTGATTATCAACAACCACCACCATATGCCTATGAACTCCCTCCTCAACATGACTTTGGACCACCATACTCACAAGCCCCTTACCACCAAACACCCCCATATGACCCTAACCCTCATCCACCATACCAACCACCTTATGAGCCATATGAACCATATCTAGAACCACCCTAATTTCAACCCAATTACTCCCAGAAACCACCACCTCCATATACACCATGTCCATATCCATCTACCCAAGAGCCATATGATCCTAATCATGCAATTCAAGCGGAACAAGAATCAAGGGATCATCTCAAGGAATCAGCAGATCGATTTCATGCAACTCTATATCAGCTAAATCAAGCGATAAGTCGATTGGCTTCCCAATGCTCGGACACTCAAAGTGCTCCCATGGCTACAAGTGGAGAATCAATAAAAGAGCGTAGCATAAAGGAGACACTAGAAACTCCAATGAACAATGAGGAACATACCTTTGTATTGGAACAAGGGGAGGAAACCGTAATAGCTGAAGAAGAGGAAGTGGTTGAAGATTTAGGAAATGCGGAACGTCCATGGGAAATTCAAATCATAGAACCTCCTTCCAAGATGGTTGCATTTGATGTTGAGGAGGGTGTACAATCTCCAAGGCATGTCATGATTAAAGACTTGGAAGAGATTGATCAAGAGATGGAGATTAAAAAAGAAGAAGCACAACCTCCCATGCCCTTGGTGAGCAATGAAGAAGAGATTGAATTGGAAGAAAGCTACCAAGAGGAAGAGGTAGATATTGAAGAAGCTTGCAAAGAGGTGGTAGTTGTCAAAGAAGAACACAAAGGAGTGGAGCTTGCAAGTTCATTAGAAACCCTTCCCCCTAAGTTGCCATCATCCTACACAACATTCAAGTGGGTAAAATTCATATCCCTTAGCTTTCTAATTCCACTTGAATATGGGCTACTGGAGACGAATGGTCAACTTAGAGCTCTTTGTGGCATTAAGAGTAAGAGGAAGATAGTCAGTGGTAAGAATTGTCCTGCGAGGTTCATTATGGTTGGAAGCTTTAAGTTTAAATGCAAAGGTTGGTGTAGAGCTGATGCCAGGGCATTTTGGCCAGTTTCACTGACCTTTTCTTTACCATTTTTAGGTAATTTCATGCATTTTCTTAGGAAATAAGTTAGTTTTGGGAAGATATTCACTCAGACCTTGATTCAAGCATACATTGTGCATTTTACATTATTTCATGAGGATTTTGCATGATTTTAATGACAAAATTGTATATTGTATTACCCATGACTTGGACTAGAACTTTGATGCACTTTATTGCTTGATTTCAGGACCAAAGGAAGCAAGGAATGGGAGGTAACTTGCAAAATTAAGGAGAAAAGTAATTGCCAAAAACACTCTCAAAAGCCATCAATGCCCACGTTAAAGAGTCACGTTAACTAAGTTAACGTAAACTCTAACGTGGAGAAGAGAAGTTGAGCCAACGTTAGTGACACTTAACATTGTCACTAACGTTCGCAATTGCTCACAAATGGCCACATTAGAAGCCACGTTAACCCAGTTAACGTGGCCTCTAACGTTAAAGGGGGAAGAGAAGCCAACGTTAGTGACACTCAACATTGTCACTAACATTGGCCTAAGGTGCAAAGAGCCACGTTAACTTGGTTAACGTGGGAGCTAACGTAAGAGATGGAGAGTTGTCGACAACGTTAGTGACACTCAACATTGTCACTAACGTTGGAGCAACCACACAACCCCAAGAGCCACGTTAACTTCCACGTTAACTTGGTTAACGTGGAAGCTAACGATGAGGAATGAAGAATGAGCCAACGTTAGTGACACTCAACATTGTCACTAACGTTCAAGTGTGCCCCTAGGTCTCACGTTAGAGTCCACGTTAACTGGGTTAACGTGGCTTCTAACGTGGCCATTCTTAGCCATCCCAACGTTAGTGACAATGTTGAGTGTCACTAACGTTCTTGAAGGCTAACAAGGCAACGTTAAAAGCCACGTTAACCCAGTTAACGTGGGCTTTAACGTGAGGCAAAGGGGTGCATGGCAATGTTAGTGACAATGTTAAGTGTCACTAACGTTCTCGAACTTGTATTTTCACTAACTGTTAAACACCCCTAACATCTTGAGCTAAAGTCTCTGCCCACTTCACACTTTCTCTCTGCAAGTAAGCGAAGCCCAAATGAAGAAAGGAACTGCTTCAAACTCAAAGATCCAGAGGCCGAAGACTTGAAGAGCTAACTAGAAGCTGAGAAGAGTAGTATATATAGAGTAGTTTTGAAATAGATAGAGCTTGAGGGGGGGAAGAGTTAGGAAAGAGAACTACTCTTTGTATTTACTTTCTTTGCAATTCTAGCTTTATCATGTATTCTCCATCTTTGATTTTGATTTCGAGAGCTATGAACAACTAAACCCCTTTCATTGGGTTAGGGAGCTCTGTTGTAATTTGATGGATCAATACTAATTTTCTTATTCTTCTTCTATCTTTCCTTTTGATTTTACTTGAAAGCTTTTGATCTTCATCCAATTGGATAGTGTTCTTGGAAAAGAAGCTATTCAAACATAGATCTCTTCGGATCCTTGAAATAGGAATGAAGAGATTAGCTAGAAATGATTTTTTATGCTGGACCAAATTGAGTGTGGATGGGTATGTGGCTATAACCCTCTAAGCATTTGATTTGGGAAGTGCATGTGGTATAATCAGTGACCACACTTCATCTCTTCTTATGAGCAATTGACCAAGGAATTGGCTATTGATCAAGTTTTGAGAGATTGAATTGCAAGAAATTGTGATTCAATCACTTAAGATTGCCAAGGAGATCAATGAGTGCATTGATTGAGGAAGAGATGAAAATGAAATTGATCCGGAGAATGCAACATCTCCTAAGCCCAATGAACTCCCCATTTCTGATCTTACCCATTCTCTTTATTTTCTGCAATTTACTTTTATGAGCAATTCCCCCATTCCCATTTATAATTCTGCTATTTACTTTCAGTCATTTACTTTCCTGCCATTTTAATTTCTGCAATTATCAACTCTATTCATGGATTCGCTCAACTAGATCATTCCTCTAATTAAAGTTGCTTGATCAATCAATCCCTGTGGGATTCGACCTAACTCTATTGTGAGTTTTTACTTGACGACAAATTCGGTGCACTTGCCGAATAGGAATTTGTTGAGAGACAAGTTTTACCCCGATCAAGAGCTCAACTGAATGGGTCTAGGAAGTTATTTGGCCGCTTTAGTGAGAATTCAGATTGCTTGCTACCCGGATGGAATCATAATGATCAACAAGAAGACGGGTGCAAAAGCAAGGTTTGGAACCCCGGAATTCAGTCTAGAAATCAACACTCTTGGGGCCTTGTCACTTGCTTTAACTTGCTTGAAGGCTTTCTGCGCCTAGTTTAGGACCCCAGAGGCTGTTAGCATTCCAAACATTGGTGGAGATTTTTGGATCAATACAAGCACAAGCCACCATAACAGGAAGCTCATCAAATGTCCAACTTAAGGACTTTAACTAAAAGTGCTAGGTGGGAGACAACCCACCATGGTATGACCGTTCCTTTTTCAGTTTTAATTTTTTAGTTTTTTTTTTTAGTTTTGCTTGAACCTGAAATCGTGCATAACATTCATATTGGCATTGCATTCTGCATACTGCATTATAAAAAAAATGAAGCCCCACGCAAGCGCGCAGGCCACGCGTGGGTGTCACATGGAAATCGGCGTAAAGATCCAACGCCCAGAAAGTTGGGCTGGAATCGTGTGACTGGTGTGCGTTTAGCACAAAACAGCCCACGCGTTCGCGTCCCAGACACCAACACGTCACTTGCACCACATTCATCCTACGCGAAAGCATGAGCGACGCGACTGATGCACGGGAACTTGTCTCTCAACAAATTTTCCTTCGGCAAGTATACCAAATTGTCATGAAGTAATAACTCACAAAAGAGTGAGGTCGAATCGCACAGAGATTAACGGATTAAGCAATTATCCTAGTTAGACGGATCATATTGGAGTGATAAGTAACAAGAAAATGTAAATGGCATAAAAGTAAAGAAAGGAATAAAGTGTAGAAAAGTAAAATGGCAAGAAAAGTAAATGTAAGAACTAAAAATAAAATGAACATTGGGATCAAGAGATATTGAATACTCCAGATCAAGTTCATTCTCATCTCTTCCTCAATCAATGCATTCATTGATCTCCTTGGCAATCTTAAGTGATTGGATCCCAATTCCTTGGCAATCCAATCTCTCTAAGCTTGAACAATTTCCCAATTCCTTGATTTAATTGCTCATGGGAAGAAATGAAGTTTGGTCACTGATTATACCTCACACATTCATAGATCAAAGTATTGGTAGGATTAAATGTCACAATATCCATCCAACCCCCAACCTAATCTAATGTGAGAGAGCATTTCTAGCATGATTTCCTCATTCCTCTTCCAAGGTTCCGAGGAATTCCAAGTATGAGCAATTTCTCTTCCAAGACAATTGCCCAATTGGATGAAGATAGAAAGCTCTCTAGTAAAATCAAGAGAAAAGAAAGAAGAAGAATAATAAGAACTACAATTGATCCATTGAATCACAATAGAGCTCTCTAACCCAATGAAAAGACTTAGTTGATCATTGCCCTACCCAAAATAGAAAAGAAAGAAAGTGCAGAAAAATAAAGATGAAAGTTAAAACTGAAAATGAAATTTAAAGTTCATAAATAAAAATTACAACTAAAACGAATCTACTCCTAAGGAAGAAAAGAAAAGAAAAGGAAGAAGAGTGGTGGAGGGGAGGGGTCCGAAGACCCACTCCCCTTGGAGTGTGCCAATTCACAGAAGTTCAAATTGGTCTTTACTCTCTCCCCCTTCCTTCAATTCTCCGTTCTTCTTGAATATAAAGACTAAGGCCTTTATATAGGCTCTCCTAAATTACAAAAAATGAAATTAAAAGCAAATTACAATTAAATAAAAATTCCTATTCTAGATGCTTCTTGTCGCTTTGATTGGTTGACAATTGTGGGCTTGCTTGCTTGAGCTTTGAAGTGGACTTGAGAGAGAAGTGAATCAAGTTGAGGTCCAAGTGCTTAGCGTTAATGCTGCCGTTAGCCACACTAACGCTACAAGTGTGGCGTTAGTGCCAAAGTTATTGTGGCTAATGTTGCACTTGTTACCAATTGGTGTTTTTGGGGCTTAAAAGATGCCTCTTGTTTGTGCTCCAATTTCATGCCCACTATAAACTATAATATATCTTTGGAAAGCTCTGAATGTCAGCTTTCTAACGTAACTAGAATCACCTCAATTGGATCTCTATAACTCAAGTTATACTCCTTTGAAGTGGACATGGTCGCTGGCATAGTCGCTAACGTTACTGGAAAAAGTGAGTCACAATAACGCTAGCGATCAGGGCTTCATTATTGCCAGGTTCTGGAGTTCAAACTTAATGTCCATCCCATACTATTATATATTGTTGCAAAGCTCTAGATGTCTACTTTCCAACGCTTTTTAAAAGCGCATCATTTGGAGCTCTACAACTCGAGTTACACTTCTTGGAAGGTGAAGAGGTCAGCTGGCCTTACTACAGGTTGATACCATGTTCATCTTTGCACTTTCGGGGCAGGTTTTCCCCCTCAAATTTAGTGTCCACCATGTAGTGCCATATATGCTTGGAAAGCTCTGGAATCCTACTTTCCAATGCTTTTAAAATCACCTCATTTGAAGTTTTCTGGCTCAAGTTATTCTTGTTTGAAGAAGGCATAGTCAGGCTTCCAGGTGAGATTTTTGCCTACGTTAACTTCCACGTTAACGTAGTTAACGTGGCCATTAACGTGGGTCTTTTTGCTTCGCAAACGTTAGTGGCACTCACTTTTTTCACTAACGTTGGCATCTCCCTTTCCTTCCACGTTAACTTCCATGTTAATGTAGTTAACGTGGCTATTAACGTGGGTCTTTTTGCTTCACAAACGATAGTGGCACTTACTTTTTCCACTAACGTTGGCTTCTCCCTTTCCTTCCATGTTAACTTCCACTTAGTGTAGTTAACGTGGCCATTAACATGGGTCTTTTTGTTTTGCAAATGTTAGTGGCAGTCACTTTTTCCACTAACGTTGGCTTTTCCATTTCCTTCCACGTTAGTTCCCACGTTAATGTAACTAACGTGGAGACTAACGTGGGTCTTCTTGCATCTTCGCTAGCGTTATTGGCACTCACTTTTGCCACTAACGCTGCTCCTTCTTCAAAGTTGATGCCATTAACGTTCCCACTAACGTTCCAACTTTCCTTCCTTCCATGTTAGTGCCCACGTTAGTAGCACTAATGTAGCCACTAACGTGGCTCTTCTCTGCTTCTTTTGGCCTGAAATCAAACAAACAAAGTGCATCAAGGTAACATACAAGATGATCTTTATATACTAAGTGTGCTAATAATACTCAAAATCAAAACTTCACTTAGTGTGATCTATTTTATCATATTTACCCTGTATATTAGCTAAAATTCACATATGCTTGAGGTTTTGTTTCAGGCAGAGATTTTTCATGCTATTACTCATATATTGGCAATATTTGTATGAAAACTAAACAGAAATCTACTAAAATAACTACTAAAAGTAGGCAATGATGCACGCGCATCACAACACCAAACTTAAATCTTGCTTGTCCCTAAGCAAGTACTGAAACATAGGAAGAATGAAATGAAACAACAAGAAGATAAACTAGAAGTAGAATTCCGGGTTTATGGAGTTTCACGCATAGCAACATAGGTTCTTTCCTTTTAGGTTTCAAGCCTTTATCAATTCCTTGGTCACTTTCTTGATTGCATCCTTTGAGACTCCTTTCTTGTTGATCCTTCCTAAAGTTTATTACACTTTTCTTTTGGCTAAGTGCTATGTAAGAGGGCGACTCTTTATGATAAGCTTTCAGCCAACACTCCCGAACCAGTTGGTTCAAGGTGTTAGGCGTTAAAACACCCATAAGGACTTACTCCCTCAAGTCTCTTTCCTTCATACATACACACCACAGGCACATGGTTTGTTATTTTTCTTTCTTGAGACCTTGGTGTCTAGTACCTCTTTGGGTTACTAAGTGTTCTGTAGCAAAGGTCACTCTTGATAGTAGACTTTCAGCCGATAATCCCGGATTAGTTAATCCAAGTTACCAAGTGATAAGGCACCCCTAAGAGCTTATTCATCCAAGCATATCCCTTGCACATGAACACCACAGACACATGCCTCAATCTTAAAACCCTTGGTGCCTAGCATTGTTTCTTATTGTGTTTCTTCCTTTTTTACTTTTATTGCTCTTTTTCTTTTCTTAATGGGATCTTATTATTGAGTTTGTCTCATAGGATGTGTTTCAAGCATAGGACTTAGGATAGATAGTTGCTTTCTTTCCTTGTTTGGTAAACCAACTTAGCTTACTAATCATCCTACCAGAAACATTCAGAATTTACTTCACAAAATAACTCCACTCTTGTTCTTTTCATAACATTTTCTTTTTGATTAACTTAAAGGACGAGCATACAAGTAAGAAAGATGAAGTTGCAACGATAAGCGGTGAACCATGCTTATTACTAAAAGTAATCATAACAGAATAAAGGTAAACCGCAGAATTCAAAACAAGAGACATTCATGATTGCCATTAAGTCTACTGGGAGTAAATGAGAAGGAAAGGAACTTTACAACCTTTGTAGCTCATCTTCGCCCTTGTTGTCCCTTCCTGCAGACTTCCTCCCTCCAATAACCATCTTAGAATAAGTGCTTTACAGGCAAGCAACAAGTAAGAGCAGTGGTGTTGAGATTGTGATTCAACCATGAATGTCAAAGAAAAGAGAAACAAGATATGAGTACTGCATAAAATTAAGCAAGCTTGGTTAGAAAATGACACTACAGGCCTAAGCATTATGATTGTACAAACAAGTGGTGTTGTTGGATACATTGCATAGAAAAATAAGTGGCACACCAAACTTAGTGTGACACTTTCTCTTGGAATTGATGCAAGTATCCAGAAAGATTGAAAACAGATTGTCACAGGGCAACACCAAACTTAGAATGTGATCATATGTCAATTTTATTTGAAAAGAAGCTAAGTAAAAGAAACTGTTGTATTAATAACAAAATCACCAAGAGCCAGAGCTGTCACCAATAGGGGCTTCTTGGTGAGGCATTAACACAAACAGTTACAGAGCATAGAAAACAAAGAACAAAGCAATTACATGAACAAACAAAAACAAAAGAAAATGTCTAATTTAGGTAATCAACCAACCGGTAGTTTGTTAATCACAATTAATCCCTGGCAACGGCGCCATAAATTTAATGCACGGGAACTTGTCTCTCAACAAATTTTCCTTCGGCAAGTATACCGAATTGTCGTCAAGTAATAACTCACAAAAGAGTGAGGTCAAATCCCACAGAGATTAACGGATTAAGCAATCAATGGTTAATTGATTATCCTAGTTAGACGAATCATATTGGAGTGATAAGTAACAAGGAAATGTAAATGGCATAAAAGTAAAGAAAGCAATAAAGTGCAGAAAAGTAAAATGGCAAGAAAAGTAAATGTAAGAACTAAAAATAAAATGAACATTGGGATCAAGAGATATTGAATCCTCCGGATCAAGTTCATTCTCATCTCATCCTCAATCAACGCATTCATTGATCTCCTTGGCAATCTTAAGTGATTGGATCCCAATTCCTTGGCAATCTAATCTCTCTAAGCTTGAACAATTTCCTAATTCCTTGATTTAATTGCTCATGGAAAGAGATGAAGTTTGGTCACTGATTATACCACACACATTCATAGATCAAAGTATTGGTAGGATTAAATGTCACAATATCCATCCAACCCCCAACCTAATCCAATGTGAGAGAGTATTTCTAGCATGATTTCCTCATTCCTCTTCCAAGGTTCCGAGGAAATCCAAGTATGAGTAATTTCTCTTCCAGGACAATTACCCAATTGGATGAAGATCGAAAGCTCTCTAGTAAAATCAAGAGAAAAGAAAGAAGAAGAAGAATAAGAACTACAATTGATCCATTGAATCACAATAGAGCTCTCTAACCCAATGAAAAGAGTTAGTTGATCATTGCTCTACCAAAATAGAAAAGGAAGAAAGTGCAGAAAAATAAAGATAAAGATTAAACTGAAATTGAAACTTCAAAATTCATAAATGGAAGGTACAAAGAAAAGAATCTACTCCTAAGGAAGAAAAGAAAAGAAAAGGAAGAAGAGTGGTGGAGGGGAGGGGTCCGAAGACCCACTCCCCTTGGAGTGTGCCAATTCACAGAAGTTCGAATTGGTCTTCACTCTCTCCCCCTTCCTTCAATTCTCCGTTCTTCTTGAATGTAAAGACTAAGGCCTTTATATAGACTCTTCTAAATTACAAAAAATGAAATTAAAAGAAAATTACAATTAAATGAAAATTCCTATTCTATATGCTTCTTATGGCCTTGATTGGTTGACAATTGTGGGCTTTCTTACTTGAGCTTTGAAGTGGACTTGAGAGAGAAGTGAATCAAGTTGAGGTCCAAGTGCTTAGCGTTAATGCTGCCGTTAGCCACACTAACGCTACAAGTGTGGCGTTAGTGCCAAAGTTATTGTGGCTAACGTTGCACTTGTTACCAATTGGTGTTTTTGGGGCTTAAAAGATGCCTCTTGTTTGTGCTCGAATTTCATGCCCACTATAGACTATATTATATCTTTGGAAAGCTCTGAATGTCAGCTTTCTAACACAATTAGAATCACCTAAATTGGATCTCTATAACTCAAGTTATGCTCCTTTGAAGTGGACATGGTCGCTGGCATAGTCGCTAGCGTTACTGGAAAAAGTGAGTCACAATAACGCTAGCGATCAAGGCTTCATTATATGCTTGGAAAGCTCTGGAATCCTACTTTCCAATGCTTGTGTAATCACCTCATTTAGAGTTTTGTGGCTCAAGTTATTCTTGTTTTAAGAAGGCATGGTCAGGCTGCCAGGTGAGATTTTTGCCTACGTTAACTTCCACGTTAACGTAGTTAACGTGGCCATTAACGTGGGTCTTTTTGCTTCGCAAATGTTAATGGCATTCACTTTTTCCACTAACGTTGGCATCCCTTTCCGTCCATGTTAACTTCCACGTTAATGTAGTTAACGTGGCTATTAACGTGGGTCTTTTTGCTTCGCAAACGTTAGTGGCACTCACTTTTTCCAGTAATGTTGGCTTCTCCCTTTCCTTCCACGTTAATGTAGTTAACGTGGCCATTAACGTGGGTCTTTTTGCTTCACAAACATTAGTGGCACTCACTTTTTCCACTATTGTTGGCTTTTCCCTTTCCTTCCACGTTAGTTCCCACGTTAATGTAACTAACGTGGAGACTAACGTGGGTCTTCTTGCGCCTTCGCTAGCGTTATTGGCACTCACTTTTGCTCTAACGCTGATCCTTTTTCAAAGTTGATGCCATTAACGTTCCCACTAACATTCCAACTTTCCTTCCTTCCACGTTAGTGCCCACGTTAGTAGCACTAACGTAGCCACTAACGTGGCTCTTCTCTGCTTCTTTTGGCCTGAAATCAAACAAACAAAGTGCATCAAGGTAACATACAAGATGATCTTTATATACTAAGTGTGCTAATAATACTCAAAATCAAAACTTCACTTAGTGTGATCTATTTTATCATATTTACCCTGTATATTAGCTAAAATTCACCTATGCTTGAGATTTTGTTTCATGCAGAGATTTTTCATGCTATTACTCATATATTGGCAATATTTGTATGAAAACTAAATAGAAATCTACTGAAATGACTACTAAAAGTAGGCAATCATGCACGCGCATCAGCGACCGCCTCGCGTGGATTGTATGGACCCTTTTAGAAACAGAGAGTTGTGCCAGAACGACGCTGGAACTGCGCGTTTAGCACAAATTCACAGCGACGCGTTCTTGTGCTTCACGCGTTCGCGTCACTTGAATTTATCACACACCACGCGATCGCATGCACCACGCGTCCGTGTCACATGCGGCGCACAACTTATCTAGATTAGCCAAATATCATATCTTTTCTTCCCCAAATCGAAATCTTTTCTTTCCCTTCTTTTTTCTTTCTTCCTTCCTTTTTTCTTCTTTCTTTTTCTTTTAATTGGTGTTGGAAATTTATTTGGGTCATTATTAGGGAATTGTTTGACAATTATATATTACTTTTTATAGGGTTGCTTGCATGTTCAATTTAATACTTTCAATAACTTATTTACCATGCATGCTAAGTGTTTTTGAAAAAGGCCGTATGTCATCATGCACTACTTTTATGTTATCCTACTACTTTACTGCCTGTTTTTCAGAAAACCCCTTTTATATTTTATTAATTAAAATATAATTGTCAATACAAACAGATTGTTAGTTTGAAAAGAGATGATAATCTAACTTGGACATTTAGTGCTTGATCTATGCTACTCATGCCTTTGCCAGCATGCTGATAAACAATTATTTTATGATTTATATTGTGTTTAATTGAGTGGTTTTATCAAGTCTTCACCCACTTATTCATATGATTTGCATGTAATTACAATTCCTTCCCAAAATTATTCTATGATTGAAAACTTGCTTCCTAAAGATCTTTTAATTGTATATTCTTATTCTCCTTTATACCATTCGATGCCGTGATTTGTGTGTTAAGTGTTTCAGGCTTCATAGGGCAGGAATGGCTTAGAGAATGGAGAGGAAGCTTGCAAAAATGGAAGGAACAAAAGAAATTAAGGAGATGACCAGCGAGAAGTGACGCGGGCGCATGACTCACGCGTCCGAGCGAAATGGAAAAAATCACAGTGACGCATAAGCGTGCCTGCGAATGCGTTGATTGGAAGCTGCACAAGTGAAGCGAATGCGTGGACAACGTGCACGCATGGCACGAAAAATGTGGAGTGACGCGAATGCGTGGACGATGCGGTCGCGTGACGTGCGCGAACTGCAGAATTTACAGAAGCCGCTGGCGTGGATTCTGGGCCGCGTTTTAACCCGGTTTTTGGCCCAGAAACACAGATTAGAGCTAGAGAACATGCAGCGACAAAAGAGAACATTCATTCTGCAAAATTTTTAGTTTTAGATCTGATTTTACTCTTCCTCTAGGTTTTTCTATATACTCGTAATTTAGGATTAGAAGATTTTGGCTTTGGTTATTGAGAGGAGTCTACCTCCGGAACTGGTCACTCTAGTTTGTTTACCTACTTTTTATTTACTCTTCCATATCCTTAATTTGTCCAGAGTTAACACTGGATTACTTTTAGAGTTCATTAATACAAGACTATTTTTATATTTAATTGATCTCTTTGATTATTGTTTATCATGTCTCTTTTTATTTCCCCTTTTAATTTTGTGAAGTCTACATTTATGATAATGGAGTAGTTTCCCAACTTGATCGGGAGTTGATTAAAAGGAGAACCTTGAGTTGGAATACTCAAGAGTTCAATTGTAATTGGTTCGTTGTTAGTTGGCTTGTTTGTCACTAACTCTAATCCTTACCAAGGGAGAGGATTAGGACTTGTGAATAGAAGTTGACTTTTAACTTGACTTTTCTTCATTCGTTGAGGGTTAACTGATGAGCGGATAATTTATACGCTTTTTGGCATTGTTTTTAAGTAGTTTTTAGTATGGTCTAGTTACTTTTAGGGATGTTTTCATTAGTTTTTATGCTAAATTTACATTTCTGGACTTTACTATGAGTTTGTGTGTTTTTCTGTGATTTCAGGTAATTTCTAGCTGAAATTGAGGGACCTGAGCAAAACTCTGATAAGGAGGCTGACAAAGGAATGCTGATGCTGTTGGAATCTGACCTCCCTGCACTCGAAATGGATTTTCTGGAGCTACAGAACTCCAAATGCCGCACTCTCAATGGTGTTGGAAAGTAGACATCCAGAGCTTTTCAGAAATATATAATAGTCCATATTTATTCGTGATTAGATGACGTAAACTGGCGCTCAACACCAGTTCCACGTTGTTGTCTGGAGTCAAACGCCAGAAACACGTCACAAACCGGAGTTGAACGCCCGAAACAAGTTACAACTTGGCGTTCAACTCCAAAAGAAGCCTCAGCTCGTGGATAGATCAAGCTCATCCCAAACATACACCAAGTGGGCCCTGGAAGTGGATTTATGCATCAATTACTTACTCCTGTAAACCCTAGTAGCTAGTTTAGTATAAATAGGATAGTTTACTATTGTATTAGACATCGGGGGGATTGTATTATTCAATCTCTAGATGCCTAGTCCTTAGACCTTCATGGGGGCTGGCCATTCGGCCATGCCTAGACCTTTCACTTATGTATTTTCAACGGTGGAGTTTCTACACACTATAGATTAAGGGTGTGGAGCTCTGCTGTACCTCAAGTTTTATTGCAATTACTATTATTTTCTATCCAATTCGATTTATTACTGTTCTAAGATATTTGTTGCACTTCAACTTGATGAATGTGATGATCTGTGACACTCATCATCATTCTCACCTATGAACGCCCGTGATTGATAACCACTTCCGTTCTACCTTAGGCCGGGCGCATATCTCTTGGATTCTTTAATCAGAATCTTCGTGGTATAAGCTAGAATTGATGGCGGCATTCATGGGAATTTAGAAAGTCTAACCTTGTCTGTGGTATTCCGAGTAGGATTCCGGGATTGAATGACTGTGATGAGCTTCAAACTCCTGAAGGCTGCGCGTTAGTGACAGACGCAAAAGAATCACTGGATTCTACTCCAACCTGATTGAGAACCGACAGATGATTAGCCGTGCTGTGACAGAGCATTTGGACCTTTTTCACTGAGAGGATGGGATGTAGCCATTGACAACGGTGATGCCTTACATACAGCTTGCCATGGAAAGGAGTAAGAAGGATTGGATGAATGTAATAAGAAAGTAGAGATTCGGAAGGAACACAGCATCTCCATGCACCTATCTGAAATTCCCATCATTGAATTACATGAGTAATTTTATCTTTATTTCCTGTTTATTTTATTTATCTTTTAATTATCTAATCTCCCATAACCACATGGATAAGCTTGACTGAGATTTATAAGATGACCATAGCTTGCTTCATACCAACAATCTCTGTGGGATCGACCCTTACTCACATAAGGTATTACTTGGATGACCCAGTACACTTGCTGGTTAGTTGTGCGGAGTTGTGATAAAGTGTGATTCACGTTTGAGAGCACCAAGTCTTTGGAGCCATTATTGATGATCACAATTTCGTCCACCAAGTTTTTGGCGCCGTTGCTGGGGATTGTTTGAATTACAATTACGTGTAACCACAGCGCCAAGTTTTTCTGATCCGGCAACAACACCAAGTTTTTTGCGCCTTTGTCGGGGATTGTTCGAGTTTGGACAACTAACGGTTCATCTTGTTGCTCAGATTAGGTAATTTTCTTTTATTTTCTTTTCAAAAAAATTTTCAAAAATTCTTTCAAAAACTTTTCTTTATTTTCGTTTTTCTTTAAATACAATTTTCAAAAAAAATAATAAAAATACAAAAAAAAAATTCATAAAATCATAAAAACCAAAAATATTTTGTGTTTCTTGTTTGAGTCTTGAGTCAATTTTTAAGTTTGGTGTCAATTGCATATTCATATTGTTCTTGCATTTTTTCGAAAAATTCATGCATTCATGGTGTTCTTCATGATCTTCAAGTTGTTCTTGGTAAGTCTTCTTGTTTGATCTTGATGATTTCTTGTTTTGTGTCTTTTGTTGTTTTTCATGTGCATCTTTGCATTCATATTTTCTAAGCATTAAAGATTTCTAAGTTTGGTGTCTTGCATGTTTTCTTTGCATCAAAAATTTTTCAAAATTATGTTCTTGATGTTCATCATGATCTTCAAAGTGTTCTTGGTGTTCATCTTGACATTCATAGTGTTCTTGCATGCATCATGAGTTTTGATTCATAGTTTTCATGTTGTGAGTCATTTTTGTGTTTTTCTCTCTCCTCATCAAAAATTCAAAAATCAAAAAAATATTTTTTCCTTATTTCTCTCCAAATTTTCGAAAATTTGAGTTGACTTAGTCAAAAATTTTTAAAATTAGTTATTTCTTGTAAGTCAAGTGAAATTTTCAATTTTATAAATCTTATCTTTTCAAAATCTTTTTCAAAAATCGTATCTTTTTCATTTTTTCAATTTTTTCGAAAATTTCGAAAATTATTTTTCAAAAATCTTTTTCTTAACTTTATTTCAAATTTTCGAAAAATTATGCTAACAATTAATATGATTGATTCAAAAATTTGAAGTTTGTTACTTTCTTGTTAAGAAAGGTTCAATCTTTAAATTCTAGAATCTTATCTTTTAATTTCTTGTTAGTTAAGTAATTAATTTTAATTTTAAAAAAATTAAATCTATCTTATCTTATCTTTTATATCATATCTTTTTCAAAATTTTATCTTTTTCAAAAATTTAATTTCAAAATATCTTATCTAACTTCTTATCTTCTTATCTTTTCAAATTTGATTTTAATATCTTTTTCAACTAACTATTTGACTTTTTGTTTGTTTCTTATCTTTTTCAAAACCACCTAACTACTTTTCCCACTCTAATTTCAAAAATATCTCATCCCTTTTTCAAAAATTCTTTTTAATTAATTAATTGTTTTAATTTTAATTCTATCTTATCTTTTATTTTCGAAAATCATTTAACTTCTTTTCAAATTTATTTTCGAAATTTCTTCCCTCTCCCCTTCTACTATTTATTTATATATTTACTAACACTTCTCTTCACCTCTCTTCATCTCAAATCACTACCCCTACCTATTCATTCTTCTTCACTCCTATTCCCTTTCTTTCTCTACTAACATAAAGGAATCTCTATACTATGACATAGAGGATTCCTCTTTCTTTTCTTGTTCTCTTCTTCCCTATATGAGTAGGAACAAGGAAAAAGGCATTCTTGTTGAAGCTGATCTTGAACCTGAAAGGACTCTGAAGAGGAAATTAAGAGAAGCTAAATTACAACAATCTAGAGACAACCTTTCTGAAAATTTCGAACAAGAAAAGGAGATGGCAGCCGAACCCAACAACAATAATGCAAGGAGGATGCTTGGTAATTTCACTAAACCAACTTCCAAATTTGATGGAAGAAGCATCTCCATTCTGGCCATTGGAACAAACAATTTTGAGCTGAAACCTCAATTAGTTGCTCTAATGCAACAGAACTGCAAGCTTCGTGGACTTCCATCTGAAGATCCTTACCAGTTTTTAACTGAGTTCTTGCAGATTTGTGAGACTGTAAAGGCGAATGGAGTAGATCCTGAAGTCTACAGGCTCATGCTTTTCCCTGTAAGAGACAGAGCTAGAACATGGTTGGACTCACAACCTAAAGATAGCCTGGACTCCTGGGATAAGTTGGTCACGGCCTTCTTGGATAAATACTTTCCTCCTCAAAAGTTGAGCAAGCTTAGAGTGGATGTTCAGACCTTCAAGCAAAAAGATGGTGAATCCCTCTATGAAGCTTGGGAAAGATACAAGCAGATGACCAAAAAGTGTCCTTCTGACATGTTTTTAGAATGGACCATATTAGATATATTCTATTATGGTCTATCTGAGTTTTCCAAAATGACATTGGACCATTCTGCAGGTGGATCTATCCACCTAAAGAAAACGCCTGCAGAAGCTCAAGAACTTATTGACATGGTTGCAAATAACCAATTCATGTACACTTCTGAGAGGAATTCCATGAATAGTGGGACGCCTCAAAAGAAGGGAGTTCTTGAAATTGATGCTCTGAATGCCATATTGGCTCAGAACAAAGTGTTGACTCAGCAAGTCAACATGATCTCTCAGAGTCTGAATGGATGGCAAAATGCATGCAATAGTACTAAAGAGGCATCTTCTGAAGAAGAAGCTTATGATCCTGAGAACACTGCAATGGCAGAGGTGAATTACATGGATGAACCCTATGGAAACACCTATAATCCCTCATGGAGAGATCATCCTAATTTCTCATGGAAGGATCAACAAAAGCCTCAACAAGGCTTTAATAATGGTGGAAGAAATAGGCTAAGTAATAACAAGCCTTTTCCATCATATTCTCAGCAACAGACAGAGAATTCTGAACAGAGCCCCTCTAACTTATCAAACATAGTCTCTGATCTGTCTAAGGCCACTTTAAGTTTCATGAATGAAACAAGATCCTCCATTAGAAATTTGGAGGCACAAGTGAGCCAGCTGAGTAAGAAAATCACTGAAACCGCTCCCAGTATTCTCCCAAGCAATACAGAAGAGAATCCAAAGGGAGAGTGCAAGGCCATTGATGTAATCAATAAGGCGGAATGCACAAGGGAGGAGAAGGACGAAAATCCTAGTGAGGAAGACCTCCTGGGACGTCTCTCAAGCAAGAAGGAGTTACCTATTGAGGACCTAAAGGAATCTGAGGCTCATATAGAGACCATAGAGATTCCACTAAATCTCCTTCTGCCATTCATGAGCTCTGAAGACTATTCTTCCTCAGAAGAGGATGAAGGATGTGACTGGAGAGCAAGTTGCTCAATATCTAAGAGCTATCATGAAGCTGAATGCCAAGTTGTTTGGTAATGAGACTTGGGAAGGTGAACCTCCCTTGCTCATTAGTGAACTAGATACATTGGTTCAGCAAACTCTACCTCAAAAGAAACAAGATCCTGGGAAATTATTAATACCCTGTACCATAGGCACCATGACCTTTGAAAAAGCTCTGTGCGACCTGGGGTCAGGCATAAATCTTATGCCACTCTCCGTAATGGAGAAACTAGGGATCATTGAGGTACAGCCTGCCTTATTCTCATTACAATTGGTAGACAAGTCAGTAAGACAAGCTTATGGATTAGTAGAGGACATGTTAGTAAAGGTTGAAGGCCTTTACATCCCTGCTGATTTCATAATCCTAGACACTAGGAAGGAAGAGGATTAATGCATCATCCTTGGAAGACCTTTTCTAGCCACAGCAGGTGCTGTAATAGATGTTAACAGAGGAGAATTAGTCTTTCAATTGAATGGGGACTACCTTGTGTTTAAGGCACACTGCCATCCCCCTGTAACAAAAGAGAGTAAGCATGCAGAGCTTCTCTCAGTACAGAGTCCAAAAGAGCCCCCACAATCAAACTCTAAGTTTGGTATTGGGAGGCCACAACCAAACTCTAAGTTTGGTGTTGAGAAGACCCCACATTCAAACTCTAAGTTTGGTGTTAGGAAATCTTCATCATGCTCTGAACTTCTCTAAGGCTCCATGAGAGCCCACTGTCAAGCTAGTGACATTAAAAGAGCGCTTGTTGCGAGGCAACCCAATTTTTATTTATCTAATTTTCTTTTTATTTTATTGTTATTTTATGTTTTAGTAGGTACATGATCATGAGAAGTCACGAAAAAAATATTAAAATTAAAAACAGAATAAAAAATAGCAGAGGAAAAATCACACCCTGGAGGAAGTACTTACTGGCGTTTAAACGCCAGTAAGGTGCATCTGGCTGGCGTTCAACGCCAGAATAGAGCATGGATCTGGCGCTGAACGCCAGAAACAAGCAACATCCTGGCGTTTGAGCTCCAGGAATGTGCCCTGAGAAAAGCTGGCACTGAATGCCAGTAACAAGCATGGAACTGGCATTCAACGCCAGAAACATACTGCACATGGGCGTTGAACGCCCAGAACATGCATCACTTCGGCGTTTAAATGCCAGAATGGTATGCTAAGGCATTTTACATGCCTAATTGGTGCAGGGATGTAACTCCTTGACACCTCAGGATCTGTGGACCCCACAGGATCATCTCATGATCTGTGGATCCCACAGGATCCCCACCTAACATATTCTCCCCTCTTCTCAACATTCATTCTCTCTTTCCAATAAACACTCTTACCCAAAACCCTTCACCAATCACCTCAATCTCTCTTCACAATTACCCCATCACCACTCACATCCCTCCACTCTTCCCCATAAACCCCACCTACCTTCAAAATTCAAAAATCTTTCCCACCCAAACCCACCCTAAATGGCCGAACCTACCCTCTCCCCCTCCCTATATATATCCCTCCATTCTACTTCATTTTCACACAACACAACCCCCTCTTCTATACCTTTGCCGAAACCTACACCTCCCCTTCTCCTCCATATTTTCTTCTTCTTCTTCTTCTTCTCTTCTTTCTTCTCTTGCTCGAGGGCGAGCAATATTTTAAGTTTGGTGTGGTAAAAGCATAAGCTTTTTGTTTTTCCATAACCATTGATGGCACCCAAGGCCAGAGAATCCTCTAGAAAAGGGAAAGGGAAGACAAAAGCTTCCACCTCCGAGTCATGGGAGATGGAAAGATTCATCTCTAAAGCCCATCAAGACCACTTCTGTGATGTTGTGGCCAAGAAGAAGGTGATCCCTGAGGTCCCTTTCAAGCTCAAGAAAAATGAGTATCCGGAGATCCGACATGAGATCCAAAGAAGAGGTTGGAAAGTTCTAACCAACCCCATTCAACAAGTCGGGATTTTAATGGTTCAAGAGTTTTATGCCAATGCATGGATCACTAGGAACCATGATCAAACTATGAACCCGAATCCAAAGAACTATTTTACAATGGTTCGGGGGAAATACTTAGATTTTATTCTGGAAAATGTGAGGTTGGCGTTCAACTTGCCCATGATGCAAGGAGATGTACGCCCCTACACTAGAAGGGTCAACTTTAATCAAAGGTTGGACTAAGTCCTTATGGACATATGTGTGGAAGGAGCTCAATGGAAAAGAGACTCCAAAGGCAAGCCGGTTCAACTAAGAAGACTAGACCTCAAGCCTGTGGCTAGAGGATGGTTGGAGTTCATTCAACGCTCCATCATCCCCACTAGCAATCGATCTGAAGTTACTGTGGATCGGGCCATCATGATTCATAGCATCATGATTGGAGAGGAAGTAGAAGTTCATGAAGTCATCTCCCATGAATTCTATAAAATAGCCGATAAGTCCTCTACTTTGGCAAGGCTAGCTTTTTCTCATCTTATTTGCCATCTATGTTACTCAGCTGGAGTTATCATAGAAGGAGACATCCTCATTGAGGAGGACAAGCCCATCACTAAGAAAATGATGGAGCAAACAAGAGAGCCCACTCATGGAGCCCAAGGGACGCCTGAGGAAGCTCATCACCAAGAAATCCCGGAGATGCCTCAAGGGATGCACTTTCCTCCCAACAACTATTGGGAACAACTTAACACTTCCTTAGAAGATTTGAGTTACAATGTGGAACAATTAAGGGTGGAACATCAAGAGCACTCCATCATTCTCCATGAAATAAGAGAAGATCAAAGGGCAATGAGGGAGGAGCAAAAAAGGCAAGGAAGGGACATAGAAGAGATTAAGGACATCATTGGTCCTTCAAGAAGAAGATGCCACTAAAGGTGGATTCATTCCTTGTTCTTATTTTTCTGCTTTTCGGTTTTTATGTTATGTGTTCATCTATGTTTCGTGTCTCTACTTCATGATCATTAGTAGTTAGTAACTATGTCTTAAAGTTATGAATAATTCCATTAATCCTTCACCTCTCTTAAATAGAAAATGTTTTTAATTCAAAAGAACAAGAAGTACATAAATTTCGAAAATTATCCTTGAATTTAATTTAATTATATTGATGTGGTGACAATACTTTTTATTTTCTGAATGAATGCTTAAACAGTGCTGATGCCAAGGCATCTAGGCCAGTTTCACTGACATTTTTTTACTGTTTTAGGGTAGTTTCATGCATTTTCCTAGTGAATAAGGCAAGTTTTGGGTGAAAATACACTTACACCTTCATTTAAGCAACTATTGTGAATTTTGCATGATTTCATGAGATTTTTGCCAGAATTGCATGAGAATTTGATGATGCATAATCTCATGACTTTGGCTAGAGCTTTGATGCACTTTAATTGCTTGATTTTAGGACAAATGAAGCATAGAAGAACCACGTTAGCTTTCACGTTAACTTAGTTAACGTGACTACTAACATGGGACGGCAAAGAGCTTGCAACATTAATGCGAAAAGTGATCACCAATAACGCCTGCGAAGCCATTCATAGCTTACGTTAAGTACCATGTTAACTTCGTTAACGTGGTACTTAACGTAGAAGAAAAAGAGGACTCCACGTTAACGAGAAACATGAACTCCAATAATATTTCTCCTCAACATTAGTGGTAAAAGTGAACACCACTAACGTTGGGAAACTAGGCAATACCCCACATTAAGAGTCACGTTGACTTAGTTAACGTGAACTCTAACGTGGAAGAGGATCAACAACGCCAACGTTAGTGACACTCACTTTTGTCACTAACGTTGGGAGATGGCTTCATTACTACGTTAAGAGCCACGTTAACTTAGTTAACATGGGTTCTAACGTAGGGACTTAAGGCAATTGGAGCGTTAGTGACAAAGGTGAGTGTCACTAACGCTCTCGAAGGTGATAGAGACCCACGTTAAGAGCTATGTTAGCCAAGCTAACGTGAAATCTAACGTAGGGGCAAGAGGCAAGCAACGTTAATAGGAAAAGTATTCCCATTAACGTTTGCGAAAAGGGGCACAAGCCAACATTAATGGGGAAAGTGTGTCCCATTAACGTTGGCCAAGGATTGAGTAAGAAACATTAGAAGTCACGTTAAGATCTCTAACGTTGGAATTAACGTGGGTATATAAGGGCGGAACGTTAGTGGAAAAAGTGAATGCCACTAACGTACTCGCACTCAAAATATTACCCAATGTTAATCTCACTAAATGCCCAAGCCTAATTCTTATTTCTCTGCAAGCTGGGCCCACTAAAGATGAGAATCGCTTTAACTCAAGGTCCATAGCCACATCCAAGACTTGAAGAACTCACTAGAAGATCATGAGGAGTAGTATAAATAGGAGTAGTTTTGAACTTGAGAGAAGCTTAGCACTTTAGGGAACTACTCTCTGCATATTTACTTTTCTGTACTTTTAGCATGGATTCTTCTTTTCTGCCATTTTTGATTCCTAGAGCTATGAACGACTAAACCCCTTTCATTGGGTTAGGGAGCTCTGTTGTAATTTGATGGATCAATTATAGTTTTCATTCTTCTTCTTCTTTCTTTTCTCTTGATCTTACTAGAAACTTTCGATCTTAATTCAATTGGTTATTTGTCTTGGAAAAGAAACTCTCCATAATTGGATCTCCTTTGAACCTTGGAAATGGGATGAGGAAATCATGCTAGAAATGCTTTCTCATGTTGGACCAAATTGGCGTTTGGATGGATATTGTGACATTTAATCCTTCCAACACTTTGATTTGGAAATACATGTGGTATAATCAGTGACCACACTTTCATCTCTTCCCATGAGCATTAAATCAAGGAATTGGGCAATTGTTCAAGCTTAGAGAGATTGGATTGCCAAGGAATTGGGATCCAATCACTTAAGATTGCCAAGGAGATTAATGAATGCATTGATTGGGGAAGAGATGAGAATGAACTTGATCTGGAGAATGCAACATCTCCTAAACCCAATGATCTCCTCATTTCTGATCTTACCCATTCTATTTACTTTCTATCATTTAATTTTCTGCTCATTATCCCAACTCCCCATTTAAGATTCTGCACTTTAATTTCTGTTATTTACTTTCTAGTCATTTAAATTTCTGCATCATAATCTAAATTCTGTTTAGCTCAACCAGCATATTCTTCTAACTAAAGTTGCTTGACCAATCAATCCTTGTGGGATTTGACCTCACTCTATTGTGAGTTTTACTTGACGACAATTCGGTATACTTGCCGAAGGGAAATTTGTTAAGAGACAAGTTTTCATGCATCAAGTTTATGGCGCCGTTGCCGGGGATTGATTTTGAATCAACAATGATTAAGTTAGAAGATTACTAGATTGAGCATTTTTTGGTATTTTTTTTCATTTTGTTATTCGTTCTTTTTATTCAGTCAATTTACCTTGGTTAGTTTTTAATTTCTTCCTCACCCCCTATACCCTCTCTATTTTCTGTTCTCTTAGTTGGTCATAATTCAACTTACTAACCTACTAACTGTTTGATAAATTGCATCACTCACACTGACTATTACTCTAACAAGAATAATCTTCACTATACCTCCTGTTGTGCAATCTGTTTGTTGTATGACAGGGAGAAGAGAAGGAGCTTCAACATCCTTTTGATTCAGAACCTGAAAGAACCCTTTGGAGACGACGAAGGGAAACAAGAGGAAAAAGGATTATTGGTGCTGAGGAAGCAGAGGAAGAGTATTTTGAACCTAACATGGAAGAGAATTTGGGGAATAACCATGAAGAGGAGTCTCATAATCAAGGCCATGCCAACCGTGCTGGGTAAGAAAGGAGGGTCTTAGGATCCTATATCAACCCTAATCCCAAAAACTGTGGGAGCAGCATTCAGAAACCCACCATACATGCCAACAATTTCGAGCTAAAACCCCAGCTAATCACTTTGGTGCAAAATAATTGCTCATTTGGAGGAGGTGCTCAAGAAGACCCTAACCAACACTTGACCACCTTCTTGAGGATTTGTGACACGGTGAAGTCCAATGGAGATGTCTATAGGTTGCTCTTGTTCCCCTTTTCACTCAGGGACAAGGCATCCAAGTGGCTTGAATCCTTTCCAAAGGAGAGCTTGACCAATTGGGAAGAGTTAGTGAACAAGTTTTTGGCAAGGTTTTACCCCTCTCAAAGGATCAATAGGCTAAGAACTGAGGTGCAGACTTTTAGACAACAAGATGGTGAGACACTTTATGAAGCATGGGAGAGATTCAAAGACTTGACAAGGAGATGCCCACCAGAGATGTTTAATGAGTGGGTTCAACTTCACATCTTCTATGAAGGTCTTTCCTATGAGTCAAAGAAGGCTGTGGATCATTCATCAGGAGGCTCTTTAAACAAGAAGAAAACCATTGAAGAAGCCATAGATGTCATTGAAACAGTTGCTGAGAATGATTACTTCTATGCCTCCGAAAGAAGCAACACTAGAGGAGTAATGGAGCTGAACCACATGGATACACTGTTAGCCCAAAATAAGATGATCACCAAGCAGCTAGCAGATCTTACCAAGAAGGTGGAAGAGAACCAAGTTGCAGCAACATCCATCTAACCAACCTTCTCAACCACCTAATCTCAACCCACCATCATTGACAGATGATAGGCTTTCAAAGATTGAGGCTCTACTTGAAAACATATGCAGAAAAGTCCAAGACAACAAAGTGTTTAAGGAAGAAGTGCGAGCTAATATTAAGAACCAAGGAGAAAACACCAAGAGATTGGAGTCCCAAGTAGGGTACCTATCTCAACAAATTCCCAAACCCACTGATGGATTCCCCAGTGATACAGAGAAGAATCCAAGAGGAGAAACAAAGAAAGTGAGATGGGAGGAATGCAAAATGATAACCACAAGTGATGAGAGTAGTATGAATGGAGTAGAACACCTTCAAAATAACCGAAAGGAAAGCCAGAAGGAAGGAAGCTGTGCAACTCAGCTTACATCCAAGGAAGAGCTAAAGAAGAAGGATGTATTGAACCCATATGCACCTTTTCCCCATAGGCTTAAAGGTGGTGTAGCAGGGAGAATGTACTCAAGGTTTCTTGATATGTTTGCATCTCTAAATGTAAATATACCATTCATTAAAGCCCTCCAACAGATGCCTTTTTACATCAAGTATATAAAGGAGCTACTAGCCAGAAAAAGTCCATTGAAGGGTGGACAAACAATCAAGATGAACAGAGATTGTAGTGCTCTCATTCAACCAGGGCCACCCACAAAGAAGGAGGATCTAGGGAGTTTCCACATTCCTTGTGCCATAGGAGAAACAATGATTGACAAAGGGCTTTGTGACTTGGGAGCAAGCATCAACCTAATGCCTCTCTCCCTCATGAAGAAGCTTCAAATCAATGAACTAACTCCTACTGATGTAATTATCAGATTGGCTGACAAAACTCAAAAACAAGCAATATGGGTGGTTGAAAATGTGCTGGTGAAGGTTGGGAGCTACTATCTTCCCACAGATTTTGTTGTTCTAGAAATGGATGAGAATCCTATTTACCCCATCATTTTGGGAAGACCATTCCTAGCCACAGCTAGAGCACTCATAGATGTAGAACGAGGAGAGTTAGTGTTGAGAATACATGATGAGCAGCTCACTTTCAATGTCTTTAAACCCTCACAAGAAGCAGATCATGAAGACAATAAGTTGATGGAGGAGCCAACAAGGAAGCACAAACAACACACTTGGAAGCCCCATTAGTTGAGAAGCCATATAGTCAAGAAGAACCATGTTCAAGGATGATTCAAGGGGAACCAGAACCATCAGAGTCATGCAAGATCAATAACAAGAATCCACTAGAGAAAGAATCCATAGAAAACAAGACAACATCAATGGAAACAAAGAAGAAAGTCCCAAGGAGATGGAGAAGCAGAAAGATACCTACAGAAGATTTCTCCCCAGGAAACGAACTCCTCAACAATTCCACTGGTAGCAATCACATTGCAAGAGGGGAGGATTTCAAACACCACCAACCACCTTGACAAGGGACAACCGTCAAGCTAATGACGTTAAAGAAGCGCTTCATGGGAGGCAACCCATGTTCTATGCTCTTCTTTTAATTCTCTAATAATAGTAACAAAACAATTTCCATGGAATTTCAATTCAACTTTGACAACTAATATAAAGTTCCCCTACATGCAACGTATAGTACATGATAAGTTTGGTGTTCAAACACATCAATTGAGGTTTGAACACACCCTATGAGGAAAATTCATTTCCCAAACTTGTTGCACCATGTGATCAAAAACAAGTTTGGTGTACTAACGTGCATGCTTGAAAAGCTTAATAATTGATTGAGTTGCATCCATGGAAAGCAAGAAAATAAAAAATAAAAAATAAATAAAAATTTCTTTTTAGTTCACATTTTTTTCCCACCAAAAATTTCAAATAACCCATAGCATTTTCTTTTCGTATGTAGGGAATCAAAAAGGACATTGATGGCACCTGATAGGACAATTGAGGAAGGGAAATACGGCCGCTACACTAAGGGAATTTCACACTTGTCCTCACAGGGAATGTCCTTGGAAGTGTTGCCATGCAGCATTGGGAGTGGACAATCTTGAGGACCGAACTAAAACCCCTTGGGAAGTAGTGTCTTGAAAGGATGAGAAAGAGTCATCTTGAAAACCAAATTATTCAATTCATAAATATGATGATCCTTGTGCTCATCTTGCACCAAACCCCAACCGTTTACCATCAAGACCGTGCAATTGATCTACACCATTCAACTACCACCAGCCATCTATATAAAGAACCTTCACCAATCCAGCCTCTCCAAAGATTCATCAAACGCACCTCTTCTCCTTTTTCTCAAAACACATTCCTTCAAGACTCATTCTACCTCAACCCAACCGAACTCCATCTTCAACCCTTTAACCTTTACTATTCAATTCTCAATCATGGCAGCATCAAGCTTCAAGAGGCGAAGGGGAAAGGAACCAATGGAGCAATCCTCCTTCGACACCGGGAGATTCAAGACAGCCTTCCATGAGATCGAGTTCGAGCGAATAAAGGACAAGAAGATACTGCCTGAATCAACCTTCCAGTTCGATGAAGATGAGTGTCCACAAATTCGGGAGAAGATTGAAAAGAGGGGTTGGGAAAAGCTCACTAACCCGGAAGCAAGAGCAAATGCAAACCTCATCAAGGAATTTTATGCAAATGTGGTTAGAGAAGACAAGACCACAGCCCCCACCTTCAAGAGTTATATAAGAGGAATAGAGGTGGATTTTAGCCCCAATGCAATCACTAGAGTTCTCTACTTGAAATCCCCACATTTTGTTGAGCTTGATTACCAAGAAAGAATAAAGAAGGGCGCCGACAATGATGAATTGGAAGAGATCGTGGGTGACATATGCATTGTGGGATATAACTGGGAAAGGTATTCAGATAAGAGACCCCGGTTCATCAGGAGAGGAGACCTCATCCCGGAAGCCAAGGGTTGGTTTGAGCTTGTGAGACGATCTATCCTTCCAATAGCAAACAATTCTGAGGTCAATATTACTCGAGCTACCATGGTACATTGCTTGATAAAGGGTGGAAGCATCAATGTGCACGAAATTATAGCTGAAAGAATCCAAGAATCAGCCAAGAAGAAGGATTCAGGTGCTAAACTTTGGTACCTTAGCACCATCCTTAGATTATGCATGAAAGCCAAGGTAGTCTTTGAGGACAGCAATCCAACTTGGATAGGTCTTGGGAGATCACTTACACTCCAACGCATAACCTATGTGACTCCAACTCAACAGTAGAAAAGACCCCATCTAAGGAAGAGGACATCAGAAGAAGCACAAGAAGAAGAGCCTCCCCAAGGAGAACCCCAACCCACGGAATATCATCAAGAAGGATATCATGACCTAACCAACATCAACTTGGGTCACATCCAAGGAGCCATTGATGATTTGTCAAGGATATACATGGAAGGACAAGAACAACAACTGCAACTTCAATCTCAGAGAATGGATCGGCAAGAGAAAATGCTAACAAATTGGATGAATCAACAAAGGGAATGGCAGAAACAGCTAATGAAGTAGCAACAAAAGTACTATTCCCAGCTTACTCAAGCCATAAATCAAGTGTCTGAAAGGCAAGAAAAGCCAAGATAAATGCCTCCAGGAACTCAATCAATGCCAGATGAATCAGATGAAAGCATTCAACGAATTTAGTGTGCTAAATGAAGGAAGGCAACTGCATTGAGAAGAATTCAGCATCAACACTCAGGCAAAGTTAAACTATGTGGTTGAGCATATGCATCACCTGCACCCTGACATCCCAAGCTATGAGACAGTTTGCAAGAACTTAATTGAACAAGAGGGAGGGAAGGTGAAACAGCAAAAGGAAGCATTAAAGAAGAAGATGGAAGATGCCGGTTTCTGGAAAATGTTGATGGGGAAGCGCAAGGGGAATGGAGACTCAAGTAATCAAGGAGAATCCCAAGGGAGCAGAAGAGAAGAGCAAGCCAACAAGTGAAAGATGGTGAAGTTCCTTCTTAGTACTTTCTTTTTCAAAGCTTTAAATAAGGAAAATCATGTATGAAATAGAACATGCTTCCATGATAGCTTAGGATTTTCAATTATGCATTTAAGTTTCATTGCTTAGGTTTATATTATTGAGCCTAATGTCTTGAATGCTCACTTTCATCCTTCTTACTTGTATGCTTGTCTCTTTAAGTTAATCAAAAAAAAAAAGAAAATGTTATGGGAAGAACAAGAGTGGAGTCATTTTGTGAAGTGCATTCTGAATGTTTGTGGTAGGATGATTAGTAAGCTAAGTTGGTTCACCAAGAAAGGAAAGAAAGCAACTATCCATCCTAAGTCCTATGTTTGAGACACATTCTTTGAGGCTAGCTAACCAATAAGATCCCAACAAGAAAAGAAAAAGAGTAATACAAATGAAAATAAGAAAGGAAACACAATAAGAAACAATGTTAGGCACCAAGGGTTTCAAAATTGAGGCATGTGTCTGTGGTGTTTATGTACAAGGGATATACTTGGATGAATAAGCTCTTAGGGGTGCCTTATCACTTGGTAACTTGGATTAACTAATCCGGGATTATCAGCTGAAAGTCCACTATCAAGAGTAACCCTTGTTACAGAGCACTTAGTAACCCAAAGAGGTGCTAGACACCAAGGTCTCAAGAAAGAAAGAATAACAAACCATGTGCCTGTGGTGTGTATGTATGAAGGAAAGAGACTTGAGGGAGTAAGTCCTTAGGGGCGTCTTAACACCTAGCACCTTAAAACCAACTAGTTTGGGAGTGTTGGCTGAAAGCTTATCATAAAGAGTTGCCCTCTAACAAAGCACCTAGCAAAAAGAAAAATAAACTTTGAAAAAAAAAAGAAGGAAGGATCAATAAGAAAGAAGCCTCAAAGGATGTAATCAAGA